>NC_052957.1:5534237-5846737 GCF_013358895.1 Oreochromis aureus | reverse complement strand
ATCTTCACTACCACCAGCAGCATCTAGACTCTGGTCTAGACTCTAGTCTAGACGCTGTCCTAAATCCTTTCACCACTGGGATTCAGTTCTGCCACGATGGGTTATCAAGTCTAATCGCCAAATATATTAATTTCTCCATCTCAATAAATCATGTTCGATTCTTCCAAGTAATCTCTCCTTATTGAAATGCACAGTTTAGTTTACTTCTGCATGACTTTCACTTTTTAGACCCAAAATTACACCCAACCTTTTTATGCATATGAAGCTGTGCAGCTGTATAGTGTGTGTCAAAGCTGACTTCTGTGCACAATGCAGAGAACATACATGAGCTTTAGAGTGAGAGCATGGACCAATAACATAAGGAACTAGTCAGTGAAGGTTGTTTCACCTTTTACATTTTGTGCATTTATGATTCATTTACCAGAGGGAAAGAGGGCTACTCGGTGTGATGCTGAGAACTCTTGGGTCCAGGCATTCATATGCATGGTATTTTGCCATGCACCAGCCACCTAAACACCAGTCACACTGATCCCTGATGGATGTGGTATTCCCTGACAGAAGTGGCCTCTTTTAGCAGAATAATGCACCTGCCACAGTGCTAAAATTTTTCAGGCATAGATTGAGGGAACTGAACAAAGAGTTCAAGGTGTTTACTTGGCCTCAATTCCCCAGATCTCTATCCAATTCAGCATCTGTCCTTCGCTGGGTCAGAGCTCTTTTGGGGGCACAAGGCAGACCTAAACAATCTCAGGCAGCTGGTTTAAGTGTTGGCATGGATCAGTTAGCAGACAAAATCATAAAGACAGGTGCTAAAAGAAGATGCGACCCCACAAATTGGATCACATCATCTTCACAAAATCAGTCTGAGATTACACCAAGAGACGGAAGCAACTGAGACCTAAAGCACTTTGAAAAAGTCAGCATTCTTTTCAAAAGCATCCTCACTTTACTTTCACTGCCTTCAGCAGTTACACAGTCATGAAATTAGAGATACAAGTTCACTGTATCTGTCCCTGCTATAAAAATGGATAAAAGAAAGTAATCAGAAGCTTTACCATTTGCCTTCATTAAGAGTTCTTTTATATAGCCTCCAACACTAAAGCAGTAAATTGATGTTTATATAATTTAATACATTTACATTTCAAAGCCTGCAGACACAAACATGACCAGACATTGAAAGAGTAAGAGGACAATAAATGTGTGTTTCATGGAGATGCTTCTTGCTTGGGCAAAACCATAAAGGTCATTTATATATACTAAGTGATCGAAGAGTACATTATTTGACCTAAACCATGGAGATGTGCCTTTGAGGCTGTCTCTGAAGTTGCAACATTTTTTTTCTCTGCACATGATCTCAGGAAGCACAGCTAAAGTCGTCCCGACTGCCAGCGTATCTGGGAGAGTAACCATGGAGCCTTGGTCAAAAGCAGATCAAATGTAATGTAACAATAGAGGTACGGGTTTGGAAAAACAAGTCTCCCCCTCTGAGTGGCCTCAGAGATTCAGCTCTTGGCAGGAGAAGACAGGAGGGGGAGGCCAGCATGCTGCGAGCGCAGCCGCATTACCAAGAAGCCATGACAAAGAGGGCTGCCCGGGTTTCAGGCTGTTCCCATGCTTAAAGGTTTGATTAGATGTCTGTAAGGTTGAGGAGTATGTGTCTGAAAAGTAACCCAGGTTAAGTGCAATTTAGTGTGCAGGTTTAATGAAACTGTGTACTAAACACAAAGGAAGCCCTAAATTACAAATGAGGCTGTTTGTCAAAGTGACTCATCAAGCACTTTCTTAAACTGTTGTTTAGCAACTTATACTACCTCTACTACTTTGACCACTTCTACCTTAATTAAAGAAAACAAATATGGGCTGTGACAGAGTCAAATATAATAGAACTTAAAAATTTTACAAAAGTTAAACACTTCAGCTTAAAGTAAGCCCTCCATAAATGTTTGTTTTGTTTTCTAAAGCAAGGCTAATTTATGTGTCTCAGGTACAGAGTTAACATGAATGCTTAATGAGGAAGTTCTTAAAAGAAAACCAACAAAAGCTCATCTATTCCCTCAGTTCCTTCACGCTTATGCATCTATTTTAGTGTCTTTCAGCTCATTGTTTTGGTTTTGATTTGGAATCACCTGCATAGCACCAATGCCAATAAGATACAGTGGTACCAGATCTTCAACTCATTTAATTCGTTCCCCAATAAAGACATTTGTACCCCTAATGATGAGTTTTCCCACCTCAGGATTTATCAGTGAAGATGTGGTTTGATGACCATTAGCAGTTTCCTGTTTTTTCCAAGGGTAACTTCATCGGCAGAGACCACCCTCACTAATTTCTGGTCCACACCCGATCGTTTTGTTTGATACGCAGGCCTAAAATATGACAGTATCTGCACAGTTCAGAAAATATCTTCAGGGGTTACTCCTGGTAGGCTTTCAAGCAGTAGACAGTTAACACTGCACTTCTGACCACCTTACAAATTCATGTTAATTACTCTGTCTGGCCTCCAAAACCCCTGAGGGGAAAGTCAGCCTCTTAAAAGCTTCTCTGTGTTCAGAAGAATTCTAATGCCAGCCTCAGACTGCATGATCTGCTTCTCTGTGATGACAGTCACTCTGTCGGATTAGGTTTTCACACAGTCATGAAATCTCACTTTTTCTGACTAATACCTATGACATACTACAGGTTCTTTCCTCATCGGCCATGGAAGGGAAAAAATGATAAATCAACAGTGACGACTGAAGTGGTGTGCATCGAAGTGGCTGTCTGCATGTCAAAGTACCAATATCATTCCTCTTGTGCTTTGTCATGTTTACAGCTGCACACAGCTGGTAGAGCGTGCTGTGCTGATACTGGTCAACATCACAGACGTCACAAAACCATAATGCTTTCAGACCAAGTCCATTATGAAAAAACATCCAAGATAAAGCAATCAACTGCTGTCTATGATGGACGTTTTCATTCCTAACGCCACGCGCCCTGCATGGTCTGTACTGGGCCGTTATGGGCCAGTATCATACAGCCTGGATCCGATATACAACTGTGCATGCCTCGCCCTTTAATGCAGGGCAGGGAGTCTTTTATTATTACAGCTATGGTGATTTAATGATTAATTTCAGGCTAGAACCTGAAACAGCAGCTTTTATTCCTGATGAGTATTTCCTGTAACTAAACTTTACATTTACGCTGAGAAAGGGGGGCTGAACGAACTAACATGCTTATCCAGCAGTTCTACACAGCTTAGGAGCAGAAAAACTCCAAGGGCACCTTGGTGCTGGCAGATGAGGGAGGGGAGCACTTGCCACTCACTCCCACCTCCCTGCTCTGAGCCCCTTGTCCAATCTGGTCACTCAAGAATGCTCTCCTGTCCTGTAGGCTACAGCTATCTGGAGACTAGCTTTACCTTGAGCTTTCTGACTGCATCCTTTACAACTTCTGTGCCTTTCGGAGCTTCAACCTCTGTGTTTCCAAGGAACTGAAAAGAGAACAAAAAGACACACACAGTAAAACAAAAGAGTCACAATATAGGGTGTAAACAAGTATTTAATTAAGTAGCCCAAACCGAAGAAGATGATGAAGAATACTTCTAAAAATCAAAAAGCAGGTGAGGTGTCAGTGTGTGTATTATTCAAATTTAATAATGTGTCAAATCAATTTATGACCTCTCTGATTTGCTTCCCCCACTGTGCCCAATTTATCCTGTTAGTTTCTTCTTCATGGTAGGTCTGTCACAGTGAGTCTGTGGCAGGTCAAAGTAGTCAGGGTTTAAAGCACCTACATTTTTAATAAAAATACCAATATCTGGCACCAGTGCATCATATTCTGTGCTCTAAAGGGAAATGGCACAGTGTACTTTGGTATTCTGGCCTACGGACAATGGCCAAAAACTAGGTAAACAAATTAAGTCATAAAGGATGAGTTGGATCTTTTGTCAAAGTCAGAGTTTAAAATCTGTGGAGCTCCATGTTTAAGTTACAAAAACCTCAAATTTGTCACTCTAACTTCAAATAAATGTAGATGATCTTTCACACCCCGAAGGCATTCTTCTTCATCGTTGTGCATTTCCTGTATTGCAAAAAAGTTATAAAAGTGTCTTTTAAACATGAGGATTGGATGAACATTCACACACACACAGACACACACGAGCAGCACTTCTGCTGTTCACCAACAGATGGAGCCGTTAACCTTTGAGCCTGAACATCGTGCGCCCCATCTGGCAGCAACAGTTGTAATTGTTGCAGTCACACACGTTGCTTTGCTGCTTCCTGAGCTTAATGTGTGGAGCGTGTTCCAATATCAGACTTCAAAAACACTGGTGTCAGAGCCTTCAAAGCTGGCACAAACAAAATAACAATGTCTCCCATTGGAAGCTGAAAGCAGCTCCGGCAGAGTTTGACTGTCTCTGTGACACATTAAAATCTTTGTGATGCAGGCAATGACTTGGCTGTGCTAATACCCATAAAACTTTGGAGTGTGCACTGCCAGCTGCCGTGGCTGTAATAACGAGAGGTGAAATAGAGAATTTATTTGTATTTTTTTTAATCTTGCACATGTCTGACGGCGCTATAAAAGAAAGAACCCTTCTGTCAAAAATCGAATCAATTAATATAGCTTCTCCATCCAAAATGCGTCTGTGTAACTCTTCGACGGCTGAGAGCCTCTGACGTCTTTCTAAATGCAGTAAGACAGGTGAACTAACACCAGACTGCAACTTATCAATAGAGCCAGAAGACAGATTGAGGCTTCAGAGCAAAGTGTCAGCATTCTGCATCGGTGTGACAAATGTACTCTCCACACTTACGCTCATCTCTGGGAGTGCTGCTGACAGATGCCCAGAATAGAGTGGAGTAACACTTGTTCCTGACCAGTGCATTCTGGGCTGCGACTGGGGAGGTCTCACAAGGCAAACAGAGCTCGGAGGCTCATCCATCAACTGGCGCACGCAGCTGAAAACGAACCGGCCCTACCTCTCGTTGCCCGCAGAAAGAATTCACATTTTCAGCTGCAGACACACACGTGTCAGCCTTGTGGCAGGTCTCAAATGTTCACTCAGATGACACAACATAGAGCTCGGTTCCAACTCACCATCCATCCGGTGTTCACTCCTCCAAGCTGAAAGTTCTCAGATTTTTTTTTTCTTATACACCTTCAGAAAGGGCAGGATCTGTGTTGCGCATAATTTAAGTGACTTGTGAATGTGACATGATTACTGATGAAAGACATGGCAAATCCAGCAGCTCTGAAATTCACCTCTCAACAGCCTCTTTCCTCTTTGAGCCCACAGGTCAATCACACTGAAGCTGCTCATAAAAAGCACCGTTAGAATTTGTATAACTGTCAGATCAGATCAAAGAATTGGCAGACCACCGAAACCACCGAAATCAAAGCTCACTTCAGTCTCAGCAGTTGTCACCACGTAAGAAGTTAAAGGTAATACATTTTGAAAACAGTGGACTTAGTTCTTAACTGGGAAGTTGCTGCTGTGATTTGCTGATGACAGCATGACGATTTAGCATGAATATAAAACTGCAGATCTGTTGTGATTGGTGTGGATGTAAAGATACTGCTGCAAATATCAGTGAGGGAGACTTCCTGTGCTACCTGTTTTACAATTGTTTGTAAATTGAACTCAAACATGATCAATTAAAGTAATTTGATATACATATTTTATTCCTCTTAGGAATTTGTTTACTAAATTACAAAAGAAGAAAATTCATCAGCAACTAACCACTTTGATAATAAATGAATCATTTCAGTCATTTTTCTAGCGCAGATGGAAATAACTTTCAAATCTCTTTCCAGCTTCTTTTAATTTGCTTGTTTTTCTTTGCTTCTGTTTTACCAAAGGAACAATCACTTAATTGTGATTTCAGTGAACGAAAAACATGAAGTCCATCATTCTGTGTATTCCCAATTCAGTCTTTACCCGAAGGATCTTAAACCATAAAACAGATGAGCATGCTTTAATCAGCCATCAGTCACCAGTTTTAGTTCCAATTAGCTCATTATCACCTGCAAGCATTACTGAAGTTATTTCTCAGCCTATATTTACACCAGGGGCATCACGGTGGGTGGATGCACTGTTGCCTCACAGCAAGAAGATCCTGAGTTCAAATCCCACCCGGGGTCTTTCTGTGTGGAGTGTACCTGTTCTCCCTGTGCCTGCATGAGTTCTCCCTTGCTTCCTCCCACAGAAGGAGATCCATCTCTCTGTGTTAGCTCTGCAACAGATTGGCAACTTGTCTGGGGTGTACCCAAGCCTCTCGCCCTGTGACAGCTGGGATAAACTCCAGATTTGGGCTCTATGGATTGTTTTCTCCCTTCTGATAACTGGATGGTTATTGAAGGGCCATTAGATCATTGCCAGAGATAAAGTTTAGGGGAGTGGCTACTTGATATGCAGGTGTTCTGACAAAAGGAGCTGTAGTTTGTAGCTGTCTGCTAGGTCGCACTTAACAATATAAAATATTAGATCATGTTTGCGATGCGGTTAGGTTTCAAAACATTATTTATAGTTATTTTTGTCTACTGTGTGGTGTAGCTCCTCCAAGAAATTCAGATTTTAGTGAGTCAAATTCTAGTATTTTCTTGTTATATCACAGTTAGGATTTGATCTCAGGTTCAGTTCATGAAAGTTTTGAAGTGCCGTCAAATCGAAATGATTGAAGTTATCAAAGATTTCACATCTTTGTAAACGTTTGAAAATAAAGAAAAAAGGTTCATTTTCTTGAGGCTAAAAGGGAGCTCTTTCTCTCTGCTCTAACTATCTGGCACATTGTTCAGTGAACTGCTAGCTGAGCTTATTTTTACAGTCCTGAGTGCTTGAAACCTGGAAGATCATGCCAAGCACATTCTCAGCACTTCCCCCCCAATTCCTTCACTGATGAGCCGTTTACTCAGATCTCAGCAAATTTAACCAGACGGGGATCTCATCAGTAAAAGCCGACAGTACAGCGAGTATAGGAACTGACAATGTGCTTTGATTTTAGAGATGTGCCTTCTGCTGGCTTCCTTTGCTTCTTTGCTGCATGCAGGAAGGGAGCTTCAGCAGTTTGCAGGGATATTTTGGAGGCAGTCTTGGAGTTCCACCTCCGTTCCAGCATCGCATTTGTGAAGCACAAGAATGTAGGCTGACAGATTTCGTGCCTCATAGCAGGAAAACTCTGTCGAAATGAAGCAGAAAACCAGCCTGACAGGGGAGTCCTCCCCAAGGGACACAGTCCCTCCTTCCAGGGGTGTTCGCTGGATATTTGAAAAACACCTTTTTTTCAAGTGTTTTATAATATATCCTGATTCCAGGCAAGCCTGAGAGCCATTTTATTACAAGTTAGTCTTGCATCAGATCCAAGAGTTCTTACCTATTTTGACATATGCATGTGCCACTTTACTTAAATCCCCCTCTGTTCACACACACTCATTAAAAATAAACAAATCAAGAAGGCTAAAAGACACAGAGTCTCCTTCAAATTAAACTTTGATGAGGAAGATTTCCTTCCCCGCATCACAGCACCAAGAGACAACAGCTGCTATGAGAGACAAATACAACGGTATCAATTTTTTGACAGTACTTGAGGTGTGCTGGGCAGGGAATTAATTTAAACACCATTAAAAATCCAAATTATTGTTACATTGAGGAGAGGGGCTGAGGTTTATCAGCCGTCTCTGTCAGGAATTTTTATGCAGCCTCAACCTAAAACAATGCATCTATGGGCAGTGAAGCTCATTTGCTGGACAATACCAGAGAGTGCAACGAAAGGCCTGGTGTTTATCAGGGGAACTGCATTGTGGGACACACAGACAGAGAGGTTTAACAGGCATGACTGGAGGGAATAAACACAGACAAAGGTGGGAGCCACAAAAGGACCGGCTTTTTTCTTCAACTTGCAATAAAAGTGTCACCGTTTTTCGTTGTTTCATTATTTTGCAGTCGCCCTGCTCTGACAGAGCTCATTAAAATGTAGCAGGCAAAGAGAGACCTACCTTGGCATTGTAGGCTATGTAATGCTTGGCCAAAGCTTCTGGGGTGTGCATCCATGATTTATCTGAAATGATACAGACAGCTGACTCAGTATGACAGACTTAATCACCCAAGTTAATATAGTACAGGTACAATTAGCCACATACATTCAGTGGTTAAATCTGAGGCAGTGAGAAGAAGAAATTAGCTGAACCTTTAAGAGGAAAAATGGAGAAAATTGGCTCATTCTGTGAGACGCAGTGCTTCTTTCCCATATATTCACACCTGGAAGCTTCACATCACAAGTACAGTTCACCGCCACAGATGTGAGGGTCTACCAGCATCACTGGAGCACCCTTTTAGGGGCATACCAATGAAAGCTAGGCAAGGGAGAATGCTGATTTTAATTTCACACCTCGAGTTATCCAGCATGAAAGGTAATTGGACCTGTGACTTACTGGTCTAAATCCCGCTTCTCAAACTGTGTGTGCTCAGACTGAACGCAGCAAATTTCAGAGGCCGTGCACTGTATTCAATAAAAATGCAAACGCATGGAAGGAAACAGAGGCCGATGTGCTCTAGGTGGAGCAAATTAGGGGGGGAGATGCATCTTTGCAAGTGGTCAATGTTTCCATATCACATAAGTATGCATGCCCTGTTGCTCCACTTCAAAATATAAAAAAACAAGATTAAAATAGAGAAGGTAAGGAGTGGAGGACCTAACAGAGCAGACACAAAGAGAGTGCATTTTACAGGTTAGCTACAGTTAACGTAGCCAAGCAGACTATATAGAAAACCAGATTCTTTGTGTTGCTGTCACCTGAGTCATCACTAGGAAAAAGCGTGTATTCCAAATGTGGACAGCCATTAAGATGTTTTTGGAGTTTACTTGTCTCCAGAAGCAAGCAAACTAAAAGTCAAGCAGCAATTAAACTTTGAAAAGTGCGATGAAACCTAGAAATGAAGAACTTCAATGTAAAAGCTGATTTTTTTGAAAAGTGTTGGTTCTAGCAGTAAGGCACAGCTTTTACTCTGAAGGCAAGCAGTGTCTGTTACACATTTATTTAAATACAGCTCAGAAGGTAAAATAGCGACAGTTTGCAGACAAGTTGGTGTCTGTCATACAAACAACAGGCGACCACAGAAATCTGCTTGTATCCACAGCAATCACAAGGTTTTTGGTGCACTACCCTCTTTGCGAACATTTTACTTATGCTACATGTCTGAGTTTACTTGCTACTCATGTTGACCTACTGAGCAAGCTGGGTAGCTTGGCTGCCCTCTGTTGAAACACTTATTTGTGTTTTTAGTGTATTAAATTTGGTGGTTTTCCTGGGTGTGGGTACGTGTCAGTGTGTGGTAGTGGATTACATCTCTGGTTCATCATTTACGAATGTTGTTAGCTAGGTGAACTCAGCAACTTTGTGTGCTGTTTAGCCACATTAGTTACAATCAGTACAAGGGCGTCTCTCTTCAATCGTAGGTGGTTACCTGTGTGTTTGATTGCTTCAATTCCTGATAGTTCATTTTGTACATTAGAGACCAAATAAGAGTTAGAAAGACAATAAAACTGGGTATAATTTGGGGTCCACATGCCATTGCATGCAGTGTGTTTGGTTTCTCAGTAAGATCTACTCCTTACTGTGACGCCCAGTTTAAACACAGCAACCTGGGGACAGTCAAAATATTCAAGCTAAGGCCTGACAAGCTGTATGCTCTGGCTGATTGCATCTTTTATCTAAAATCTATGGGTTTACATAGCCTGGAAATAAGCAGTGAAATTCACACAAAATAAATAAATCTGCATTACATACTTCTTAAAGCATCTAATTTAATTAATCCTGTATTTACTGTAACTTGATTTTAACATTCTTTTAGACATCTGGAAGCTTTTGAAACATCAGTACATCATTAAATACATAATATTTGGTTACACAGAGCATGGAGTATTTTGTCTGTAGTGCTTTGATGAAAAGTGACCAATAGGGTGGTCTGCTAATTTGTTCAGTATTGTCTTTGTTCTCTATTTGCAGAGCTAATCAGATGTGAAACTACATACAAATGGAACCATTTATTTTCAAAAGGGTCCATCAGATAAAGGATTGCATAAAGTAATATCTTTTGCATTGCTAGCATTGGTTAAACTAAATTAGAACCTTAAACGCCATCTCTCTCAGCTGAAACACTACTCCAATGCCACTGCCAATCAAAAGATAATCTGTGTTTAATCACTTGAGTTTTAGCACCGGTGTATTTTTTGTTGGGCAAATCATCCCACAGTGCCTACAGTTAGTGATTTACAATTTGCCCTGGGGACACTTTGAAGATTTACACCAACACAAAGTGAGCGGTGGTTCAGAGATCATTACAGGTCACTGATGACACAATCCTAAGTATCCCATTATGCCGTTTTCAGCATTTCTTAATCACCCACTGATTAAGGATTCTTTTCGCTTTTCATTTCCACATTCATAAACGGCTTATCGCCTCGTTAATGAATCTTGTGACAAAAGATGCATGACTGTGACCTTGGGGCACTTGGCCCCTGTAGGTTGATTACGTTAATCAAGACTATGCAAGGTGCAAACGATGTGATGTCAACTTTACCGTGTCCTCTGCACAGGTATGCTAATTACTTTGTTTACATTCATGTGCTGGCTAAGTGGCTTGATGATTTTAAAGTCTGTTCTAATTAGTGTTAATTTGGTACACTGCATTTGCTTAATTGTGACTGCTTAGGGCTGCTAACCTACAATATTATTCTCAAAAAAACTTTGGCAAAAGAGCATGTAATCATGTAATGACGAAATGTTTTGGAAGAATTTTTGAGATTATACATTTTAATTACAATAATTTATTTAACGATTGTTTAAATTCACAGATTTATAGTGATGCATATTTACCTGCCAAAAACAAATACAAACTATTGTGAATGCGTAATATTTGACTCATATGCTGTTAAAACTCAAACTAAATGGATGCAATACAATCTGGGTTAATGTGGCTGACTATTTTTACAGATATACAGGGAGTGCAGAATTATTAGGCAAATGAGTATTTTGTCCACATCATCCTCTTCATGCATGTTGTCTTACTCCAAGCTGTATAGGCTCCAAAGCCTACTACCAATTAAGCATATTAGGTGATGTGCATCTCTGTAATGAGAAGGGGTGTGGTCTAATGACATCAACACCCTATATCAGGTGTGCATAATTATTAGGCAACTTCCTTTCCTTTGGCAAAATGGGTCAAAAGAAGGACTTGACAGGCTCAGAAAAGTCAAAAATAGTGAGATATCTTGCAGAGGGATGCAGCAGTCTTAAAATTGCAAAGCTTCTGAAGCGTGATCATCGAACAATCAAGCGTTTCATTCAAAATAGTCAACAGGGTCGCAAGAAGCGTGTGGAAAAACCAAGGCGCAAAATAACTGCCCATGAACTGAGAAAAGTCAAGCGTGCAGCTGCCAAGATGCCACTTGCCACCAGTTTGGCCATATTTCAGAGCTGCAACATCACTGGAGTGCCCAAAAGCACAAGGTGTGCAATACTCAGAGACATGGCCAAGGTAAGAAAGGCTGAAAGAGCGACCACCACTGAACAAGACACACAAGCTGAAACGTCAAGACTGGGCCAAGAAATATCTCAAGACTGATTTTTCCAAGGTTTTATGGACTGATGAAATGAGAGTGAGTCTTGATGGGCCAGATGGATGGGCCCGTGGCTGGATTGGTAAAGGGCAGAGAGCTCCAGTCCGACTCAGAGGCCAGCAAGGTGGAGGTGGAGTACTGGTTTGGGCTGGTATCATCAAAGATGAGCTTGTGGGGCCTTTTTCGGGTTGAGGATGGAGTCAAGCTCAACTCCCAGTCCTACTGCCAGTTTCTGGAAGACACCTTCTTCAAGCAGTGGTACAGGAAGAAGTCTGCATCCTTCAAGAAAAACATGACTTTTATGCAGGACAATGCTCCATCACACGCGTCCAAGTACTCCACAGCGTGGCTGGCAAGAAAGGGTATAAAAGAAGAAAAACTAATGACATGGCCTCCTTGTTCACCTGATCTGAACCCCATTGAGAACCTGTGGTCCATCATCAAATGTGAGGTTTACAAGGAGGGAAAACAGTACACCTCTCTGAACAGTGTCTGGGAGGCTGTGGTTGCTGCTGCACGCAATGTTGATGGTGAACAGATCAAAACACTGACAGAATCCATGGATGGCAGGCTTTTGAGTGTCCTTGCAAAGAAAGGTGGCTATATTAGTCGCTGATTTGTTTTGGTTTTGTTTTTGAATGTCAGAAATGTATATTTGTGAATGTGGAGATGTTATATTGGTTTCACTGGTAAAAATAAATAATTGAAATGGGTATATATTTGTTTTTGTTAAGTTGTCTAATAATTATGCACAGTAATAGTCACCTGCACACACAGATATCCCCTAAAATAGCTAAAACTAAAACAAACTAAAAACTACTTCCAAAAACATTCAGCTTTGATATTAATGAGTTTTTTGGGTTCATTGAGAACATGGTTGTTGTTCAATAATAAAATTATTCCTCAAAAATACAACTTGCCTAATAATTCTGCACTCCCTGTAAGGCAAACTGTGTTGACTTGTTTGATTAATTTTTGATGGGGAAATATGAATCACATTAAGTTTATTAAATTGTTTATTTTAAAAATAATTTATCCAAATGAATACAACACAGTACTGTGCAGAAGTCTTGAGCTACCCATCATTATCTGCGCCAAGGAGGTTATCTTTTTGTAGGGTTTGCGTGTCATTCAGTCATTCTGTCTGTAAACACAACAGCTGAAAAAGTTTTTAATAATTCTGAAATATCTGCTAGGTTTGCAGAGTGGGGTTATATTAACAGCCATTAAAATTTGGCTTCCATCCACTGAGTTCTTCAAGGTCACCTTAATGATATATTGGTCAAAAGTTGACAAAAGAAAAACCCCTTAGCACTATCTGACCTCTGACCTCTCCTTAGTGTCAACAGACTCATCTACAGGTCAAAGTGATATTAATGCCATATAGCAGGATTTAAAACTATGTTTCTTACTGCCACTGTCTGCATTGAAAACACATCAGCACGTAGTGAATGATACATGGGGATTCGAAATATCACATTACCTTGGACCTCTGACCTCTTCATTAAGGTCAAATGAGGTCAAATTGTCATAAATTGCTTTTATCTCCAAAATTGTGATTAAAACCTGACTGTCTTAGTTTGTATTGGCAACATTTATGAAATTATACTGGTGTATGGGCGTTTAAATATAATATTAAAGCCTGCATCAAAATATCATGTCACATTTGACCTCCGACCTCACTTTCACATTTCACATCTGCTTTTCTTTCAACTTGACTGGGCATCACAAAATGTTTTCTTTCTTCAGTTGTCAAGAGAAAGAGAATGAGCTTGTTAGTTAGAAATATATCGTAGTTTAATGTTATATATCAAGCTCAAGTTATTCATATCCAGTCTTTTACAAATAACTAATTTTATTACAAAAAAATGAAAAGAAAAATTAAAAACAATGAATGCTACAAATGTAATATATCCACATAAATAAAAAAATAAAATAAAAATACTAAAATAATTGAAATTAATAGCTCCAAATTTTGCCAAATAAATTACTTTGGACAAATAACAAAAAGCTGCACTTTGCAGTTATTTTTGCTGCACTACTAGTATGTTTAAAAAAAAAAAACAATATAAAGACAAGAAGTGAATACTGGACAAAGAATAAGATTTGCACACTCTGTTTTGCTTCAGAGGAGCCAAACTTAGACTAAACTTTAAACTTTAGACTAAAATTTTTGAAAAAGTTCATTTTATGCCTCTGCAATTCATTTTGATGGCAAACATGCCCACAGCCTTACAGCTAAACAACACAAACACATCAGTGTGGTGGTTTGTTTGCTGTTTTCGGCACTGCACTGTGAACTTTTCTCTACTTAAACTGTATTCCTTCCAGGTTTACTTAACAGCTGTGCAATGAGATTAAACCTGCTTACACCTTGCAATGGCCTCCTCTAAAGCACAATCAATTTCCTAGTGGGAAGCGTGAATGAAAACTGACATAGGAATGAAGGACCTCCTCCCTACTTTTACCGCAACAAACTCTAAATTCCAAGAAAGAGTCAAGCGAAAGGACGGAAGAGATGCTGTGCGGGCTGACACAGCCGCATGGCAGGTAGGCTGGCATTATTTTAAGGTGTCAGCACACACTGCTCTGATGAAAGGAGAGGGGGATGCTTTTTGTCTCTCTTTGCTGTTTAAAATGGCAGCTATGTGAGCATGACAAAAACTGGCCACAGTGATGTCTACAGTTGAAATAACTGTTGGGGCGTGTGGAACAGTCGTGGAATCTGAAGGTCAACTTTGTGTGGATGAACTGTCAAGTGTTGGGTGGAGATGAGGGAAAATTTAAGGGCTGACAGCCGGAAAAGTGTCGCTGCTCCTCTGTCACAGTGTAATGTACTTTGGAGCGACAGGTTCTGTTGCATAAAGGTCACAAGTCCTTCATGCATGTACTGCAGCTCCAACTTTTATTAACAAGAGCTGTCTTCACATATCTTTCACATCACAGAATGATCTCCTTCAAAAACACTGCCTATTTTATACTTATTCCTGAGAATATGAGCCTGGGTATTTACTTTATGAATACATATGGACAGTTAGGGCCATGTCCATAATAGGTCCTTGAAATTTTGCTGCTGTACACCACCCCAGTGGCTTTTACATGAAACTATTAAAATCTGAATGAAGTGCAGACCTTCAACTTTAATTCAACAGGTTTAATAAAGGTACTGCATTAACTGTTTAGGCATTGTAGACACTATTATACGTACTGTCCCATTTTCAGAGGCTCAAAGTTAACTGGCCAATTGATTGCGAAGCAACTTTGTGGCCAGGTGATGCATGTTTCCTGGTTATTCCATGACAGGTTAAGAGGGAAAAAAAAAGTCTAAAGTTGATTTCAAAATGTTGAAATTGGTGGCTGTTGATTAGAAATCTCAATAGGATGTACAAAGAGGTGTCAGTCCGTTCATGCACAGGCTGAAAAAAAACAAAATTAATATATCAGAGAGACAGCAAAAAAACTTAGGAATGACCAAACAGTTTCCTTCATTCTTAAAAAGAAGGAATGAACCGGCTTGAAAGACCACAGAAAATATGTAAAGTGCATGGTGACAGAATTATTTCCAAAGCTAAAATAACACTTCAAGAACAGTCTAGAGGAGGTGCCCATATGATAGTTTGTTTTCAAGAGATGTCTTTATGCAAGGAAATATAAAGCTTTACAACAAGGTGCAAACACCACTGGTTACACTCAAGAACAGGAAGGCCAGATTAGATTTGACTTTAGCAGAAAACTTCTACAGGAGTCTCGACTTCAAACACTGATTTGAAACATACCATATTATTTGTCAAACATGGCAGAGGCAATATTACAGGATGGGTATTTATGACTGCCAATGAAACCTGGTGAGAATCTGGTGTTCAGCAGCGACAGGATGAATTCAGCTACACTCTCTGCTCACATTCACACAAATGCTGCATAACTGATTAGATGGTACTTCACAATAAGAATGGATAACGACCCAAAGCAAAGTACAATCCAAGACAAGAAATGGCATATTCTTCAATGACCAAGTCCAGATCATACTATTCAGTTATGACAAAACTGAAGTGAAACCCTTTGAAGTAAAGCTTGAAATAACAAAAGTGTAGACTGCATCCCATCTTGATGGTTTGATTTAAAATCCAATGTGGCATTGTATACCATAAGTAAGCATGCTGGTTGAAAAGGAGAAAAAAAGAAAGAAGCTTTAAGTTCTAAGTATAATGAATTACTGTAAACAACTTCACCCAAAAGTGATCCATTATTGTTCCAGAATACTGCTTTATTTTCGAAAACTGCCTCGTGTTGAAAATCTATTGGCAAGCTGGTGAACTAGCAGCAGAAATACCGCCCATGAATGCCTGCTCTAATTACACAGAGTAGACAGATATAAATGGTTTAATCGTTGGACTAGAGTAAAAATAAAAGAAATAAACAACGTTTGCTTCTGGCTAAAAGTAAAATTTCACACTGAAACAATACAGAGAAGCAGCTTTGGAGAAGTGATGGTCCTCCACTGCAGGTTTCACTAATAATGGTGAAGAAAAGAACAAAGTTCACCAAGGTTTGAACTAACTGGGGAAATGCTGCCTTCAAGGCTTTCATTAATTAACAAAAGAAAAACAACTGAACACGAGATTGCCTGATAAACATTTTAATGTGGTGCACTGGAAGGAAACGAGACCAACACCCTTGTTGTCCAGCAGTTTCATCTAATAGACCATTACCAAAAAAATATCTTATCCACAAGCTAACAGTTGTATTTCATGATTTCTCACATAGTTTCTTCATCTCAAGCTCTACTTTTAAAGTTCTTCATGTCCATGTCAACAGTGTGAAGAAAAAAATACTGCATTTACTTTATCAACTTTAAAACTACATTGAGTGAAATCCATGAAAGTGTTGCAAATAAAAATGCACCAGACACAATACACGTACCTGTGGATTAAAATGACCAAATAATGCGTTCATTATTCCTTCAATTGTTCTTAAATTTTAGGTTTTGCATTTACTTATTATGTTCTCTTTGCATTTGGGCATTATTTATTTCATGCAATCTTGTTTGCTTCTGTATTTTATTTTTATTTTTCTTTATTAAGTAATACAAAAATAAATACATTAATATACGTGGATTAAAAATGAATTTTAAAATGTATTTAGTAAGAAAAAAAAAGCAAATCTGAAAAGCACAGAAATTGTATTTTGTAATTTGCTGTTCAGTTCCTCGATCTATTTTTAAGATCTTTAATGTTGTATTTCTGTATCAAGTGATTTAAATAGTGTGTCATTAAATTAAATCCAGGCTTTGTCTCTTGTTTTTCTGTGTAGAACTTTGCAAATATTGGCATTACTGCATGAAACAACAATGGGAATTTCTGCTATTAATAATATAATACAATGACTGTACTAAGCCGGGACAGACTCCGACCTCAGCTCGACCTTGAATTGGATAAGCGTTTAAAAAAATGGATTGATGGGTGGATGGATGGATGTCTGTTACTACTAAAGCTAATTAGAAAAATAATGAAGTGCTTAAGTCAAAAATTGCATGAAGTATTGTGGTCACAGAGAAACTGCCTAATATTCCTTGTACTTGCCTTGTCGAGCTTGAGTGCCACGCTGTAAGTGCACATTTTTTTATTTATTTATTTTTTTATACGGCCACAAGACGAGTGCAGGCAATAGACTAATTCACTGCAGTGCTCAATCAATGACACACAATGAGTGTGCTGGCTATGCACAGTTCTCCATCAAGCAGAAGACAACTTCAAATGGGCTCCAAGCAGAGCAGACCTAAACCACAATTCAACTGCAGACGTGTGGGAGAGTGTTACACTGAGATAAAGACTTGGAGAGTTTAAACTGTACTTCTCAAAAAGAAGTACAGTTTAGAATGTGGTGAGCTACATAAATGAAGTAAAAATGTTGCAATCACATAGACATGGGGACAGTAATTCTTCTGAGAAGAAATCTCTTGAGGTTTCGCCTTCATCATATACAGTACATTTGGGGAAATGGACAAAAATGTCACAACTGCCCTGCAATTTAATTCAAGTCAGTACAACAACACTGCAATACAGTGCCTCAGAAATTAAAGCTCTCTGCAAGAACAAACTGAACATTACAAGGTTCACTGTGGTTTCATTATTGCAGAGCTACTGTATTGAAGTTAATTATGTTCTACAAATGCTTATGATTTTGTGTCAAGCTCCTGTAAATTATTGTAATACGACTCCACCATTCTGCCAAAAAACTATGGGAACTGAATTTAAAATGAAGGGAAAACTGCAAATATTGACTGTAGGAAAAAAGTCCAGGCTCATTCAGAGCTAATGCAGATTTTACAAGGCTGAAAAAGGAAATGCTTAAGGATCATGCAAATGGCCGTGCGGCTTTACAAAATAACACTGTCAGAGCAGATGTTAAGGCAAGGACAGTACAGCCTCTCCTCTCATACTGCAGTGTTCTCTCAGGACAAGGCAATCAGACATGCATGAATTAAACTGTTACTACTTATTTGTGCGCCGATCATATCGCAAACCAATAATGATGGCTTGTGTAATAGTTAGAGGGATCATTCCAGGAATGAACATCACTTGGACTGGTATTTATTTAGTCCAGCCATTCAGCTGTGATGGCCACGGCAAAATTAAAAAGCCCATCCATCCATATCTAATTTTCTATGTGGGTGCTTTCAGTTAAATATAATCATAATGGCGGATAGAGAACATCTGACCGTTTTTATGGTAACAATAAGAACAAAAAGAACACATGCACAATCCTCTTTTCATTAACTTTAGTTTATTATATGTTAGAGGACTCAGCAACTATCTGTAGCCATGTAGATATTGCAATAAAAGTCATCTTGCAGTTGGACTGATTGAGAACTCATTAACCAGCTGAGCTTCTGCAGAAATTTTGTTAAAGGTACTTTTGTGTAAAGCTTTTCAAAGCCCTCATTTTAAAATGTTCAAAACCTTCTAAAATGAACTAAATCTTTCAATAGAGACCACAGCTTTGTGATGCCTGTGTGTTGTGTTGCAGAGATATCAAGTGAAGTTGAAAGTGGTCCGGGCTGTACCGCCGTCTAATATCGCAAGACAGTGCAGCGAATCAGTGCGCTGTCCAATGCTACGAGTCCAACAACGTTTTTCAAGCTTGCGTTACCGCAACATTTCCACAGAATTTCTTTTTTTAATTTAATACAGAAATATTAGATTAGTTAGGAGTCGTCTTTCAGTAGTAGCAAGGCAAAATTATTTCAAACATACTTTTTAATGCTCATTAGGATGGATCTAATGAGCTTATCTGCACTACAACTGTTAAACAAAACACTCTTTCTAGTAAAAAAAAAATGCTTCTCTGGTACAAAGTGTCCCTTGATATCGGTGCCATGAAGCATCAGATTACAGAAAAGGTACTTAAAGCACATAATACTGCTTTAAGTACTCTGTCACATTTAAACACAGTGGCTCAGTATCATTTTGTATTGTGCAGGGTTCATGTGTAGGGGATATTTTAACACAGAAAACCCAATGATATTTTCTTAAATGATGTAACTGCACCACCAATCGTTCTAGCTCCCAAAAGGAGTATGTCTCTTTTTAAAAAAACGCCACTTATCTCTTGGCCGGTCCATCAGGACAGCTTTTGCCAGCAGCATTGGACAAAGCAACAATATTCAATGATAGGGTGAGAACATGCTCAGCATTCAAACCACAGAATAAACACACTGCCTCACAATTTTTTTAAAGAAACCTATTGCTTTTATTTGATTAAAAATAATAACAATTTATGAGAATTTAATACTGGCAAATCAGAATTGTTGCTGCACTACCTGAGGTAACGTAAGTGCAGCTTGGTAAGTAAGAGCACTTTGTTTGGTACTTTTACCTCCCAGTTCAATACTTCTTAATACTTGTTTTATTATTTACTTCTTTTTTGCTCAACAGGATTCAAAACAGTTAAATGGCACCATAAAACACATCCATCAAAATGACCATAAGGTGAAATCAACGTGTCTGTGCAACAAAATCTGAACTTCAGTCAGGACCATCGCAATCACAAGGAGATCATATATTTATATAAATTACTGGGAATGGAAATACCATAGCAGTATGGCTCTGTTGAGGAATCAAATAACTCTTCTTCCTCTAACAGGAAACTGGAATGTTGGAAAGCCACATCAGTCTCAGCCAATAACAGAGCAGCGTCAGTGACAGACAGCGATGACATGGATTACTTCAAACATAGCATGAAAGGTGGAGATGAGGTGGAGGTGGGCTGCAAAGCAGCGTGCCCAGGAACGGCAACACTGAGTGAGCTAATGTAGCTTAGAAAGCCCAGCCCAGAGATCTCTAACACTAAGATCAGCTGTTCTGCTGGGACGGCGGCCAAGTTTGACTTCCTGGCCTGCCCAAAATAATCCTATGCCCGACAGCAAACGCTGCCTACAGACAGGATTGCATTAGAAGTAATCAGCATTGAAGAGTTAAACAGTCATCATTTGCAACGTCATGCCATCACTTAAAAAACTCAGTAGGATACAATGATGGTACCTCACAAGCTAAAAGAGCAATGTTTTTAAGTGCTTCTCATAGAGTTCAACTCTTTAGTGCAAGTCACGTCCAGGACCATGGAGCGATCAGCACAGGAGATAAAAATGATCAAGATCCCTGCAGGTAATACCTGCTAGACGTGTTCGCGCCCACAAAACGCAGGCCTACACAGAGACAACAAAGATAAATCAGTGTGGTGGACCAGTTTTTGGTGCCAGCTGCCAGCCCAAAGAGGCAGAGGCAGACAGGACAGGTGCAGAAACAGAAGAAAGCTGTTGGATAATGTGTTGACTATTGATGTCAACTACTACAAATTAAAAAGTGACAGGAAAAACAGCTAACACGATGTAAACCTTTCTTGTGTATAAATTGAAATGACGACACAAAATTCTAAAGATGATAATTGAACAGAGTGATGTCATCAACAACAAGGGGCAATTATCCTCTTTCAGTCACATTAAGACCTCAACAAAGACTGAATAATTCACTGCAACGTGAAATCACTGGCAAATAAACTTTTGTTCAGCTCATGCAGGAGGCTGCCGGGCTGCAGATGAAATATTGCACATCCGTTGATATTTAGGATTGATGGAAATGTGCTAAGCACAGCTGTGCTCAGATTATTAGGAGACTGAGGAAGTCATGTTCCCAAAGGAGTTACAAACCTCACATCTTCCTCTCATTCTCATTACATGATTTTTATTTCGATCACTTAAAAGGTACCGGTTAATTCAAACATTTATTCCATGCCTTCATTCACATTTTTGTCTAAGGATATTTTGAGGATAAAACTGGAGGTGACATTAAAGCTGTTTATCAACATTCGGTCTGGCTTGCAAAAGGAAGGCTGCAGCATCAAGGTCCACGGAGCTTGAATGCAAGCGGTGAAATATACCGTGCACACACACATGACTGGCTATAGATACTTTTTTCAATATTTTGGTCCATGCTCTCGAATAAGAGGGTCTTATCTTTCTGGGAGGGGAAAGCTTTTATCATATACTGTGAATTCTTGAACCTCTTGGCACCATCTGCTAAAGTCTGACAGTAACAAGTGTTGCAGAAATTAAATCTGCAGAGAAGCCTAAGGGTCAGGCATCTGTTGCTATTCTGATGTAATAGTGCATGGTGGAGGTCAGAAAGCTGCTGTCCTTCTGTTTAGTGAAAAAGCTTTAGCATGCTGTTATGGCAGAAACGTAAAAGGAGGAACTGGTTAGAGCTGTAAGCAGTTAAAGGTGGTCAGTTTGACCGTCTGCCCGTGAGCATGTTTGCCTTCTCTGTGACTGATTTTCCTTTCAGCAGCAGCCCTCACCTGTCTGCTTTGAGTCCTTCACACCATGCCTTTGGATGACTTTGATTCATCTTTTTCATCATTCCTTCACTGTATAGGCACACGTGCATGTTTACGCTGAAAACCACAGGAATTCAATAAAAATGTAGCAGCATTTCCATCCAATTATAAATGGAAATTTTATGTGAGGTGAGGCCCTTGCAGAAACCTTCGCAAACAGTCAATGTAATGAGGGGGGAAGAAAAAAAAAACTGAATTAAAACCAAATATCATTAAAGCCCGGCACACCACCTGGGCCCCGGACACTTTTCCTCAACGCTGTCTAAGGCTTCTCCAGGTCTGATGATTCACACCAGAGGGAGCGGGACAGATGGTGGTAAACACATCAAGCTGTTTGGCAAACGGCAGTCCCAAATATCTCCTCTGCATTTGGGAAGGGTCACTTCGAGACTCGGGAGTGTTGCACAACCCTCATAACTGTCTAACGCTGCAGAGGCAGGATCTATACACGCTGTCGTGACTGCCTAATTCTGCTGTTTTGTTGTCCTCCGTGGCTTTGTGCTAATGAATAATTTGATGTTTTTGTTGATCTATCGCAGCCAACATTTGTCGAACAGCGTTTTGAAGCTGCACGGTTCATCATTTTCATCTTAAACATGAAATCATTTCATCAGAGAAAATAATAAACATTAACATCAGTCAGTTTGTTTTTTTATTTGTTTTTCGCGGGGAGCTTTTCAAGCGTGAAGACTTTATAGTGCTGCCAAACTGATGAACTGCTCACAGGAAAAATGTACCATGGCAGCCCTGCAGTTGGGCCTCACCGAAAAAGATTTCTGCACATGATTCATTGAATGATTCCAAAAGCTTCCAAAGCTTGATAAACAAAACCTTAACAGTGAGGGCTTCATATCCAGATAAAGCTGCTTGGTCTTTCTTATCTCCTGCCATGGCATCTGAAGAATTTCTTTTCATTGTTTCACAGACAAAGAGCCAGAATTTGTTTTAAAAATATCTTTTAAAGAAAGAACATACCAGTGGTTGAGCATGTTTAAACCAAGCTTTCCCTTCAGTGATACTGTAGCTTTCTTGAAATAAAGAAATGCCCAGGTGACATCACCGCGTTATAGCTCTGCATTCCTAACTCTTAGTAACTGGGACTGGGACCTCTTGTAGTTTAGGTTTGCAGGGCTGATGTCCAAGATATAAGTAGGTGGGATGCACTGTACATTCTGCAACAAAGCATCCTCTTCAGGGTAGCATAAACATTTTTGGAATTTTCTACAGCTTCAAAAACAGCTGCTGTCTGTTTGTCTTTTCCAGCTTTCTCAATGGTCCAATGATGGAACTTCAGAGATCCCTCTTGTTGCCTTTTTTCCAGCCTCACAGCTTGCTTCACTACCCCACCCACACTCTGCTTCAAACCAGTCTGAGAACCTACTGACTGATCTGCTAACTAAGAAGCATCAGCCAATTTTAGGAGGCTACTGGATGTAGCTGGGTTAACAGGAAGTCCTGATCAGGATATCGTTTATCCACTCTCCTGTTCCACAGTTTGATCACTGTTTGTGGCATCCTCAGGCAGTAGCAGATGCTTTCAATGTCCTCCAATCTGAGCTCAACATAATACTTTTCATGTCCCACTCAGTGCAACTAATTCTCAAAGTTTCTATAACATTCACAAGGGATTTGTATTTCCTGTTGGGTTCTCTAATGTCACCGTCATGTAACAAAAGAATGGAGATGCCTCACTTCAGCATTTGAATGCACCACCAGGAAGGATTCCCAGATCACTCTGAAACAAAAGCCAGTGTGGGCATGTGTTTCATTATGATGCATTATTTATGTTGAGGGTGTTTAAAGTCTCTGTGAGTTGATTATGGTTGTGTACTGAAATGAACTGAATCCAAAGATGCCCTGGAAGGTAGGAAAGACTGTGTAACACCACTGGCACGGTTCTTTGAGGTATACCCTGCCCACTGACACAGGTACACATTGAGGATGTTTAACAAAAAACAATGTCAGGCATAGCTCAGGTTTATGAGCTACACAAGCGGCGGATATGTGTGCTCACCTTTTTTCCTGTTGAAGGCGCGGTTCATAGTGGAAACTGTGCGTGTCTGTGGTCCCTCCTGAATATCTGCCAATATTCCACCTGGAACAGCAGCGGGGAGACACGAGTTAAAAATGGTTTCCACCACAAACATTCAGCAAAAGACAGAAAGTCTAACAAACAGTCTAAAGTTTTCTTTGAAAAAAAAAGGAGAGAATAATCCCACCCTCTTAGAGTGAGGCAAGCATTTGCTGTCAGAAAGCGTTAAAATTAAACTCAGTGTCTCTGCGTTACATTTGTTTACCACGGAGCCACGTCATTCTCATCTCATCTGTGGTGCCTTTAACCTTGTGCTGCTGATAAAACAAAACTCACTGTTCTTGCTGTTTAATGGTACAAGGTGTGTCTAAGAATGGTGATTTGTACCAAAGGGAAGCAACAAAGCTGCACGGTAAAACGTTGCATTGTTTACCATGATCCTCTTACTGGCGCTGGCATTAATGTTCAAATCTTTCCAGCAGAACTAGGGCAAATTTTTCAGCTAAGCAAATGCACACATACACACATGTGTGTTTGTTTAGCTGTTACTAATCATCTCCAGGTTTTTATTACATTACAGAAAGACAAAGAACCAAAAGGATTTGAGTAACACTGATAATGGATAAAGTAAGAGATGAATGTGAAACGTGGATAAAAGTCAAATTTTCTTCCTTCTTTCTTTAAACCTACTGTAGCTGCAGTAATGCATGCTGGATGCGTCCGAACACACAAACTGTACAGCACATTGACTGCTGTGCTACCTCACAAAAACAAAAGTAGTGATTTCTTTTGGAAATGCAAAGCATCCACCTCCACAATGTCTCCAAATGTGACACTGCTTTGACTGCTTCCGAGCTTTTGCATCAGTTCCCCATGAGAGCCCAGCTTTGCAGAGGACTGCAAGGACAAACTGTCCAGAACCAGGTAGCTGTCGGCGACCCGCACAATCATAATTCTTTACACATTTGCTGCTGGGAAATGTTTAAGGACTGCCACACAACAGCTCTTTCAATCTTTGCCTCTGCAAACACATTAACTGGGCTATAAAGGAAATGAACACAACTTTCCCCTCTCTTACATTTACAATGCAAATACTGAGCTATTAAAAGTTTGAGGTTGATGAAATAACAAATCTTACACAAGCTGCTAAATTTCAACATGATCCAAAGTGACACAATTTTTAAAAAAGGGTTTGGTGTTTGCTCTCTACAAGGAACATCCTAGAATAGCCAATGAAATTAATCAATTTTCTTGTTAGCTGTGAAACATAAAAATGTCTATTAAGCGTATTAAATGACATCTCAGTTATGTCATCTTTCAACTGATGGATATACAGAAAAACACCCCGCTGTCCAAACAGCCCATTCTTGTAAAACGTCATGTGACTTGAAAGATTCAAGGGAATTTCTTCAGAGCTCAACGAATAAATGATTAACTTCTTAAACATAAATATTTTTAAATATTTTTGGAACACAATAAGAACCAGATGGGGTTTTTATTAATTATGTTATGATACATGAACTGCTACAAATGAAAGAGCGTGCTTTCATTTTCACAGCTGTGAATGTGAGCTGCAAGTTGTGTGTTACAGCTGTGAGGCAGTGTTTACCGCTTTCTTCTGAAAAATAGCTTATGAATTGTTTTTGTATGATTAATTTATTGCAAAACTTGGCAACTTAGTAGCTCAAAAAGCATCATCCAAAAGAACCAAAGACAGTCAGAGGAGACTGGAACACAAACGCTGCTTATTAGACCCAATTCAAAACACAGAGGACGTGAGTGGAGCTAAACCCAGAGGCAGACAATAGCAGCACCGTGATGTGGCACAAAGCAGCCAGGCTCTAATATGGAGACATATCGATTCACTGGACTGACACCCGGAGCTATAAAACATATACTTTGGCCTCAGAACAGTCGGGACTTTGTCACTATGTTTATGTGATCATTTGTAGAAAATTCCACTTCAGTGACTTCATTCAGCAGTTTAGTTAGCTTGGTAAAATGTAACCAAATAAGACCTCAATTTAGGTGGTTGGTCTCTCTGCCTCTCTGCCATTATGTCCCTTCATCAGCTCCGACTGCAACAAACTCTGACGATGTTTATGTTCATCGGCAATTGTGAATAAATGACGACATTTATAAAATAGGTTATAATATGAATACAATTATCAGCCAATACTCCATAGGGCTGAGAAATAAGATTAAAATTCAAGTGTTACAAAACGAATCGATCACCACGACACGGGAGGGTAACGGATCATTAGCTCTGACTGAGGCCGTGTCTGAGTCTCATATCTTTATTACCGAGGGGAGAGATTTTGACAAACAAACACAACATCGTTTTGAAAAGAAGACTCATCAATGACAGAACTCGACATATTTCTGAACTCGCATTTCACAGACTGAAAAATGAAACACTCTAAACTGCACATAATGAGGAACATAATGATGTAAGGCACATCACTGAGGGAAAAACAAACACAATGTAGTGGGTTCTCGCTGTAAGGGGAGCTTTTTTTTCCTCTGACAGAGGCCCTGGAAAAGGTTGTAGAAATTTTAAATGGAACAAGCTTCAGGGTGGAGACTGACATTCCTCAGTCAGCTAGAAGAGAAAATCGACTGCTGAAAGAGACCAACGTGCTCTTGTTTAAGTCACACATGATGCCGTTGCAAGCATCGCATAGGCAGGTGAGCCGCAAGGACACTATTATTATGTGCATTTAGCCAAAGGCGACAGGGAAAGCAAACTCTGCAGATCTCTGCATCAAACTACTTTGCGGTATTTGGTTTACCAAATTAGGACCTTGGCAGTCGCTGCTTTGCTACCTGGAACTGTATTTTTAGATTTAAGTGCATTCTTACCTTTCTCTTCGAAGCAACAGATATGCATTTGCTGCAGAATAAAACTGTCATAAAAGACTCATCTTCCTTTTAATGGTTTCTGGTATTTTGATAGCGTCAGTATGGTTTTTTGTTTTTTTTGTTTTTTTATTTTTTTTATTCCATTTGAAATTGGGGAAAGAGCGGCAGAAAGTATGAGGGGGTGTGAGCATGGACCTCCTTTCATTTCCATCGAGAGCATGAAAAGCCTTTTTAACCAAAAGCAGGACTCCGGAGGTGTAGTACACCTGAAAAATAAAGATAAAATAGACCTGAAAATTAAAAAATATGCTCCCACAGAGAGCTGTGTTCTACCCTTTTCTTTTCCTTAAAAGCACAACAAGGGATACTGAAGCCCAAGAAAATTTGTAAAAACAAACGATTGGAAAGATTGGATACATGCACCCAACAGAGAACCAGAATGAAGAAAAAAAAAAAAGGACGAAACTGGCCCGAATCCCAAATCGTGCAGAGTGGCTTACACGACCTCCCTAAAAGTCACAGCTAAGAGCTTTAACGTCTTAAAACAAAGATTGCCTCATTCTGGCATCCACAGTGGAAAAAGGCCTGGCAACCTTTTTGTTTGTTTGTGACATACTTGGACGTAATGCAATGGTTCGCCTGACACTTGACTGTGATATCACTCATTTTGATTGACAGCTGAAGTGTCGGGCCTGTTTTAATAGCTTCCTGTCTGGTGATTCAACAGCACCCTCTTGGGAGAACGGCAGACTCCGGATCTCTCACACACACACACACACACGCACACACACACACACCTACACAGACTTAACACTGAGCTGCAAATGTCGTCAGTCTTCTTAAATGTTTACCAGCTGCAGAGGAAGCACCGTGTTCTTCTGAATTCCTCAACAACAGTCCGCTCTATACTCACTTCAATTAAGAATGAATTAATAGTATTAAGACTAATAAGAAAAGCAAATGAGCACATATGTCAATAATTAAATGGCAATAAAAGCCCAGAATGCCTTTACATTGTACTGTAACACACCCTAAAATACACACACACACGTGCACACACAAGCTAAAAGACTTAATTACACAGTACATCATATGTAGGCTGAATTTTGTTTGTGAATTACGAGCAAGACTAGTTGAAAAAGCGAAGCAGCATTTACTTACTTAGATTCTCATCCTCCCAAAAACTGATGAAAAAATGTCCAGATTCTGACAACTCACCTTCAGTGACTCAAACATTTGGAATTTAGCTTGGGAAAGAAACTTACTGGAGCTGGAACCTACTCTGACCCTGTGCGGTTCCCCTTTCAAGCCCAGTCACTGAAAAACGCTAAAGTTTAACAAACCCCAAAATGTTTCAAAATGCTTCAAATGAAAGCAAGAAAGCAAAGTTAATGTCCCATTTAAAAATCCCCCTCAGCCGCTCACTAATCCAAGCCATATGCACTCAAAAGGCAGCGCGCTTTTAACGTGGGATAAGAGCAGAGCGTGCACTGTGGTCCCAACACGATGCCCCAGCAAAGAAAAATCAACAAAGATCCTTTGTTTTCCTCACTTTGCTCTCGCCCCAGCTCTGAAGTCTTGCTGCCTAAGTGCAAGCCATCGCAAATACAATCTGTTTATGAATTTGGTCCCAGGATTCCTCAGTTGAATCAACCGTGGTGTTTTTGGTGTCTAATCTGGAAGGCAGTCCTGCTCTCTCACAGCCCAGCACTTTCATCTGAGGTGGATCAAATGCAAAACCCTGACATATTTTATAACGGAAAGGCACCTCTCCCCTTCGACTCTTTAAAAGGAGAGGAGAGAGGGGGAGAGAAACATGCAAACAACAACAACAGAGCCGAGATAAAAAGCTACTTACTTGCCTCCAAACTGGGGTGGAATAGTGAAGAGGAAGTTTCAGAGGATCTTAATAGTTTTCAGCTGTGGGCCAGATGGTGGTGCACTGAGGACTGCAGTAAGCAGAGATGATGGGGGCTTGCAAGCTCAACAAGAAGCGTTTGCCTAGACACATGATACTTGACATTCAAACCCAACTTCCTCCGCCCACAGTTTGTCCAAAAGGAGTTTCACATGTGGAAAACAAGAGACCCCTTTGGACAGGGACTATTTCGCTGTGATGCACAGGGGCATACCACAGATGAGCCATAAAAGCCATCTCGCCAGAGGTTGCAGGCTGACCCTTTTGCTGCAGTGTGTGATTCATCATCACACTATGCACCCTGGCAACAGCCTTAGGTCAACATCTTGGCATCAATCAACTCAGCAGTACGGCCAAAACATTATGAAGTAGAAGTCACAATACTTCTCTAACTTGGAGCACAAAAAGCCTCCCTGTGAGATGATGTCAACTTAATAATACCTTTTCCTTTTCCTCTGCACTCTGAAAACATTTATGGCTCAAAGTGTGAGTACCGGCAGCTCCAAGTGTTTTAAAATCTGACATTCAATTTTTTATCACATAGAGATGAACTGCCCGGGAGTGCCCTCAAAGTGGGCAGGGGCGATGCAAAAACAAAATTGGAGCTGACAAACAGCTGAATCGGCAGCCTACTTTGTTTGCTTATTGAGATTTTTCTATGTCAACATCTAAAGCGTTATGCAAATGTCGTCTCCCAGCGGGCTATTCAGGAAACTGTCAAATCTGAATCTCTCCTTCAAAAACTTTTGAGCATCTCATTGAAGTCCAAATACTTGAGGACAATCAACTGACCACTTTTATTAAAAGTGTATCAGAGGAGGCTGATCCAAACAGGCAGATCAGGTTGCTCCTGCTCTGTTTTTTTAGACACAAGGAGGAGATCAAAATATAAATCATAATCAAATCTCGCAGAAGTTGGTGCGGCGCTGCGACTCACGCTGTCCTCCTCATTTCAGTTTAATGCGCTTCATGTTTTTCATGAGGTGGGGGTACAGTTCTGAAGCCAAGACCCATCACAACAACATTTCTGCTATCTCATGTCACTACACTCCAGCACCATTCACAGAGACACTGCCAACACAGATGATCTCTCACTGTTACTAACAGAGGCGTCAGAACACATAGAGGTTAAGTACAGGAACTCGGTGTACGATTTAAGACACAGACAGATGCATGTAGCTTTTCACTCTTAAATCTACTGTGTTCGTAATGGCCACCAGGGGCCGATACCTGTGGCTGCAAAAAGACTTTCAGTCCTATAAAAGTCTGTAGGAAAATTAAACTTGGCCCTGACTTTAACAAACACTTTTCTCAGTTTGTGGGCTCAGACAGCATTTTCACTCATTAAATGAAACACCAGGACAACATTCCGTAAATCATGGTGATTCTAAGTACTCTGTACTAGATAACCAAGCCAAAATATGATAATCCAGAATATGCTCATTGGCCAATAATTTGTGACGGACACAGTCAGATCCACCTGATCATCACATCCACTATCAAAACTTTCACCTCTAGACTTCATAACAGGACTTAACAGCCAAGTTAGGAGGAGGAAAATGTGTCAGAAACATCAGAATGACTATGATTATCTGACAGCAATGGCAGAGAAGACGAGGAGGCAGCGTTAAGGGTTTGTCAGCAAACCAGTGTGCCGCTAAACATAGTTTAAATTAGCATGCTTTACACCAGAGGTCGAGAAGTGGCAATTAAGAAATAGCTTCAAAAGCTATATATATATATATATATAATAATATGCTAATTGTGTGCATATTATATGCTATGTCACTTCCTCATGTTGCTATGCTGGTTGGCCAACAGAGCTATTGTTTAGAGTGACCTGGAAATATATCCCAGTGATGCCATTTTTGCATTTCTGATATAAATAGATTAGAGTTTACCATTTATTATGGAAGGGTTTGAGGTCAATTGCCGACATGTCTGATCTCAGTGTCCTTTGGTGTCAGTCTCATAATTTTGGTGTGAAACCCGAAACAAACAGCAAGAGAAAGCAATCTGTTTGTCAGTAAGTAATAGTAAGTAACTTTTGCTCAAAGGTTTTTTCCCTCCTTTTTCTAATCCTCATGGTTGCTCAGTGTGAACTAAACTGTTGATATGGTGAACTACTTTTAGTTATGGTCAAGAGCTAACGAGAAAGTAGAAGTACTGAGTTTTAGTTCACAGCAATTAATAGGTGCATTAAAACGTACAAATACATTCAAATGTGCATTCAAATGCAATGAGAATACATAACATTTTGGAAGCTTCTTTAAGTCTACTCATGTGAACTACAGCAACTGCAACAGAAAATATAGCTGTGGAGATAAAGCATTGTATTTGGCAAATAATGCCTTTTTTTCTTTTCTTTTTTTTTCTTTTTTTAAAGAGAAGACTCTTTTAGTTTCCAGCCAATTTACAAAGGTCACTCAGAGAAGAAAAGAGCATATTTCTTGTTCATTCTCTCTCTCTTTTCTTTTTTTAAAATCCAGTATCCGGTTAGAGATTCAGCTTGGTCAGGGCCTTGGGTGGCGGTGTGTTTATGCTGGCCAGCACAACTTTGGTTTCTGCATGAGAGAGCATTTAAAGCAGGGAGGGTCTCCGGATTTGGGCTGTTCTGTTCGCACTTTATTTTTCTAGGGGTTTTTCTTTGCACTGCCCAGTATCGCTTCACATTTGTGTCTTGTATGAACAGCTGTGGTTGGGTAAGGGAAGTGGCTAGCCGAGACACATTCTGGGGAAGTGGGGACATTTATGTTGCAGAGCCAAAGATATTAATAAATGCCCACGGAGGGGAATTGGGAAAAAATGAACTAATAATTAATTATATCTATAACACTTTAAAAACATATCTGTCAGTGTACACAGAAAGAACATATCTGTGTACAACATTATGAGCCTGTCAATGATTAAAAAAACCACATTTCACAGGATTAAACATAAATTTTTTACCATTTTATAAGTAACTGAGATAGTCGAGACAACAGCAAAGTGGCACAACAGACACAGCAACTCGAATGCATCTGGGTCAACAGTTAAAAACAATGAGTCATCTCTTCTGACTGTTTCATAACGTGGTTGTACCGTCGCACTTTTGGGAATCATTTCTAATTGAGCAGGAAACCAAATAATTTGGATGGTATAGTGATCGTGTCCAGTTTATTTATTTGTATATCCAATAACTTAAAGCACTAATCTCACAGGAGAAGACATACACTGTACCAGATTTAGCAAGCCGCTAATTTCCATATGAAATCCCCAGAACACAATAAAAACAACTAAATACAAGGCTTTAAAGTATCTTCTTCTGGATTCTATTATTTACAGTTCTTATGGTTTACAGATTTTCTACAAGTTCAGACTCCAATTATTTCGATCCTCGCCTGGGATGCATGTGTAAGTGTGTTTGTGGGAGTGGGGAGTGGGTGGAGAAGCAGGAATGTGCATCTCAATGAGAAGCATCTCGGTGGATTTCCATTGAGATTTGCAGCCTCCATATGATTTGTGCTTCATCCAGGCAGTGATGCAAAGTGCCAATGTGTGACACCAGAGATGTATTTTCAGTTGGCATGGCTTGCACCGCTCACTGCAATGTGATGACAATGGCCAAAAGAGAAAGCAATCATTTCAATTTACCACCACTGTAAAACCAGCTCAAGTAAATATACGATTCCCAAAACTAAAAACCAAATACCAAAGGATGACTATTAAGGTTCAGCTCTAGTTGTTAAAATGCTAATCAACAGCACGTGTAATATCAGTTTGTTTTCATTCCAAGGGTGTCAAATATTGCCATTTTGTCAAAGCTGCTGCCATCTCAAAGTCACACGCAAGTAAGTGAGGGAAAACCAAATGAAGCAAAATGCAAAAGGAGACAAACTGTAATCTCCCAGCTGACAGACCTTTGACTCACTCCAACACCCTTCTATCTGCCTAATGTGGATTATGGATTTAAAAGAGGTCCATTATCTCTCAGTAACCAGTGTTGCTATGACAGGCGTGTTTAACCAAAAGAACTCAAACGTCACCCTGCAGGTGATGCCAGGAAAAATGTCAGGCCATCATTAACGCCATTAGTATGACTCCATGGGGGAGCTTAAATGCCTGGTCAGTAGTTGTGGTGGACTGACTAAATGACAGTCACTGATGCTGCCAGCATGACTAAACTGGGGCTGCAGAAATGCTGTGGACATCAGTGTGCAGGGCTCATCCTTAGATGGATCTTTAATCAGTCTATTTCAATTTTGCTAGTATTACAGGGGAAAAAAGCAAAGATATGTATAAATATAATAAGGTTTATATCTGCTGTGTAGAAGGGCGATGTTTGTGAGTAGCAGAAAAATTCAAGAACAGTATTCTATGCCCTTCATTATGCACAAATTTTCTTCCATATTCCAATGGGAAATCATAATGGAAACATATTGTATGTGCAATCGAAAGTTAGAACGATTGCCCTCCGGCTCTGTGAAAGTATTCAACTATTAATGGGCAACAATCAATCACCAGTGTCAGCCACCTCCTACCTGAAACACCAAAGCCTAAACTATGTGGAACAGCAACCAATCCTCACTATATGAAAGAGCTGAGACCAGAGGGCTGGTTTTTATTTTCAATTTTTCTTTGAAAAAAAGACAAGTTGTGTTCGGAGTGTTTGCCACTGGCTGGCTGGGTTTTTTAAGTGTGCATCTTATCCATGTGCTTCTGTGGGTTCCTTGCAGGTCACCCCTGTCACAGACTGGTGCCCTGCCCAGGTTGTACCCCTCCTTTTGCTTTGTGACAGCTTATTCTAGCAGGTCTTTTTTTTTTTTCTTATTAATTGTCTACATTTTCTCCAAAAGAATTTCACGTTAACTAAGCATAATCCCAGCCAAATATTAAAAACACAAGAAAAGCAGAAGACAGTACCAGAAATTCAATTAAGCAAGATATATTTAAAATCTGATCGAAACGTGGCATGGCAAAGCTTCCTTCCACATCCCAAAGAAATACATGTTAGGTAAGTTGGTGATTCTAAATTGGCAGTACGCGTGAATGTGAGTGGTTTTCTGTCCAGCATGTACCCTGCATGTCACCTTATGACAGCTCAGACAGGCTCCAATTCGACTGTGACCCTGAATTGGATAAGCAGAAGAAAATGGATGGCTGGATTCAGCAATCTTACACAATAGAGGCTCAAAGTGTCCCTGCACATTGGTAAAAAGTATTTATATCACTTAATTATTTTTTGCAATGAAGACATCTCTCCTCGACCCACTGTAAACCATCTCCAGTAGTAGTAGTAGCAAAGAATAACCCTAAATGTGCATTAATATTTATTTCAAAAACGGATTACATCATGTAATCAATTTGCCTCCAAACTGTACCACAGGGAAACTCAATAGGTCATGAACTGGTCCTTTGCTGATTCTACACAAAGCAGCTAATTAAAAGACACAGCGTCCAATATCACGAGGTACAAGGTGAAAACGGAAGGGTGTCCACTGCTAATGTTCTTCTTGTTGCTGCAGGCTACAAACTTGCTCTAGAGTGTTCAAAAGGTCACGGTGTGTCTGCTGCTCTGCTGTGCTATTGATTTGAATAAATTAACTGTTTCATTCAAGTGTTTTGTTAATTAATCTTTACCCTCCCCGCTGCATTCATCTGGAAGAAAAGGTCTATTCTGCGGTCATATAAGCCAGGGCGAGACCCAAAAACAGCAATTTTGGGAATTCTAAAGGTCACAACAAGCGCTTTATTAGGAACACCCATGCATTTTAAAAAACTTGGCAGAGCTAGTGCATTAGATTGCATTTGAATGCACAGATATATAGAGAGATATAAAGTGTAAAGCTCTTTTTGTTAGATAAAATTTAGATGTCAAATTATAGATTGATATAAAACATGTTGTGCTCCAGGTACAGATATAACAGCACCACCATTTTAGTGCCTCTGGCCTTATGTAAAACAACAGAAAAAGAACAGACTGTGTTTTTCTTACAGTAAAATTTACCAGAGCCTTCAGAAACCTTTCATCTGTGTCCGGGTTTCTCTTTGACTTCTGTTAGATACTTTTCCAACAAGGCTGAATACAAATATCTGTATTTGTGTGACATTATTCTTGTAATTTTAATCCCCCACATATGTCTAGGTCTTCTCAATTCAAAGAGGCTTTTCTGTAAAATCTTGCCACATGTCATCTGTGTCAACACAACAAAAAACTGGAGGCAGATTAGCTACTTCAAGGCCTCAACAGCCTTTGCTCGCTGGTGGAATATATATGTACACTTCTGCTCAGGTGTAAATGCTGGGCTGATCGCTGTAGTTGTACACATGCTTTTACTGCATTATAAGTCCTTGATTTAGAGGAACTTAAGGAAGTATGTGCAGACCTGCACTGAAATTCAAGCTCTGGCTCAGGTCAAAATTCTTCAGTCCACCATTCTGCATAAGATACAAAGAATCAAGCTCTTAAAGGCAAATAAGTTTTAATTCTTTACAGGCCAAAAGCTCTCTGAGAGAAATTTTCATGATAATTTTAAGAGGAATAACACGTGTTATTGGATACAGAACAGAATTGCTTTCACTGGCTAACAGACATGTCATTGTTAAGTCACACATGGCATTAAAAGGAGCAGAATGGGTGGAGACAGGCTGAAGTAACTTAAACAGGACACTTTGCATGAAATTTGCCAATAGCTGTCATGAGCGGCTAAGCCTTCTTCCTCTGATGTGTGCTGGTAAAGATCATCCGCTAATGGATGATGTACTGGGATTGTGGGGCAGAGTTTAAATTCATGGTCTTCTGAACTAAAGCTATGCCTAAACCAACTTCCCCATGATTGCATATAAGCATGGTCATAAACCTCATATATGACAACATCCTCCTTTAAATCAAAATAAGATGAAGAAGAGGAGCGTTAAGCTTGGCTCGGAGATGATGATGGAAAAGAAGAAAGTCGGGTGGGTGGGAGCAGTGCGCATATGCCATAAATTCAACCATGCAGAAGAATTATTCCATTATTTTTCATATGCAGGTAGATAATTACTAAATTCTATAGAGATGTGTGCCATAGTCTACAAACATTAGTGGAGAAAATGGAAGATTTTGGACTGACTGGATGTTTGTGCACACTGAAAGTCAGCAGAGAGAATAAGTTTGGAATTGGAATAAGTGTCGGCAAAAATATGAATCAGTTCATACATCAGGTTTTCTTTAGAGAGGATGAATTTAATATCGCCGAAAAACAAGTGTTTTACCACATTTAAGCAAAATCTGTTGTTCTTCAGTTTAGGGGAATTAAAAGCAATAATTGAAACATTTTTGGGGCGACTGTGGCTCATGGGATTGGGAAGCTCATCTGTAACCGGAAGGTTGCCGGTTCGATCCCCCTGCTCTCTCTGTCCTGGTCGTTGTGTCCTTGGGCAAGACATTTTACCCTACCGCCTACTGGTGTTGGCCAGAGAGGCCGATGGCCCGATATGGCAGCCTTGCTTCTGTCAGTCTGCCTCAGGGCAGCTGTGGCTACAACTGTAGCTTGCCTCCACCAGTGTGTGAATGTGAAAGTGAATGAATAGTGGAATTGTAAAGCGCTTTGGGTGCCTGGAAAAGCGCTATATAAATGCAATCCATTATTATTTTTTTTACAAATTGGAAAATAGGAGGTTTTGCATTCAACAGGTGACTAGCTAATGGGCTGAAACGTCACTTTTCTGCTTTCAATATTTGGAACTACAGGGTTCAGGTTGTGGTAATTCACTCTACGGAAGATTTTCCACTGGAGCAGTCTCGTGACGATACCCCACACTCAATGTCAGCGGTGCTGACATTTTTGCATTTTGCACCGATTAGTTGCACTAATCATTTTGTATTGATTAGGGCCAGATTATATATCGACTGAGCCCCAAAACTCACACACAGGAAGAACACGTAGTTGTTGATGCCCAAAAGCCGCCAGGTCATGATTTTTCAGGCGGCTCATTACAACCGATGGCTGGTCACAGGGGATACGATAAAACCCTGGAGTGTGTCAATGGTGTGGACCTGGTCAACCACCCAGCCATTCCAAAAGAGTCTTTGCACCCACTACCGTTAATGGAGGTTCCTTTTGAGGACCTCATGGACCTCATTGGGCCATTTCACCAGAGTTCATGTAGACACTTTGCATTAGTTGTGTTGGATTATTCAATACGATATCCTGAAGCAATACCGCTACACACCATTAATGCAAAGAGTGTGGCCCATGCTCTGTTTTAGGTCATTTCCTGAGTCAGCATCCCAAAAGAGATACTGACTGGCCAGGGCCAAGGTCCAAGCCCAGCTAAGAATTAAACTCAATTTCACAGGGAGATGAAGTGCTTGTATTACTCCCTTCCTCTAGCTCAAAATTACTTGCCAGTTGGCAAGTGCCCTTCATGGTCACCCAGCAAATGGGGGACGTCATATGAAGTGGTACAGTCAGACAGTGGAGGAGCCACACAGATATTTCACCTCAACCTCCTCAAAGTGTGGAGAGAGTTTGAAACTGCTTCTCTGGTGAGCCTGGTAAAGGTAAGAGAAGAGGTGGAGCCGGAGGTGCCAAATTCCACCATTCCCACCTCTCTCCATTGTAATAATCATCTCACACAGACCCAGCCGGTACCAAGCTCATAGAGCACCATTTTAAAATGCGCCCAGACATGAGGCTCCATTCCAACCCTATAGGTTACCTGAACATAAAACACAAATTATTCAGAAGGAATTGGCTGAAATGTTAAAGATGCGAATAATAGAAGAGTAGAAAGACGGGTCTACACGGTTCTGTGTCGACTACTGCAAGGTAAATGAGGTGTCATAGTTTGATGCTTAGCCCAAGCCCCATGAGCTCCTGGACCGGTTAGGTGGGTGGCTGCGGTCATGGAGTTCCTGAGGCAGGCACACAGCCAAAACGAAGAAGTGTGCGGTAGAAAGGAGGAAGATGCACCCACAGGTGAAAAAACAAAAACCAAAAAAGGCCATCGCATCCTGCCCGCATCCAAAGACCAAAGAGAGGTAAGGTTCTTGGGGCTGGCGGATTACTACTGCCGGTTTGTGCCTGGCTTTGCAGAGCTCACCAGCCCCTTAACCAATTTCACCTTAAAAGGTGCCCCAGATCTGATGGACGAAGCAGTGCCAGGCGGTGTTTGTGCAAGTGAATAGGGCCCTCTGTGGGGATCCCCTGCTCCACACACAAAAAAAACCAAACACAACTAGCAGATGTTGTACTGTGTGTCCATGATGCCGGGTTTGAGGACTGGGGACGTTACAGTGACATATTGATTTAATAAGACTATGAAGTGTGTTTTTGCCTTTCATGTCTGACATGTTTTGCTCTAATAGATGTCTTTGTGAAAAAAACAAAACAAAAAAACACAAATAAACAAAACATGGAAGGCTTTGTTATTAAGCCTTCCAAATGGCAGATCTTTTACGGTGAACATCCATGAAAAATGCGTGTAAAATATGAGGCGGAAACATGAATGCGGTGTGACTCTGGCTTTATGGTCAATGGTAAGCTGCTTACAGAGTACTAACTGAGCATCAGATAATGAATCCTGGATGAGTACCTAGTAAATTATGCCACAGATAACCAAACATTATTGTCACCAATTCAGCAGCCAGCTACTGTGAAATATAGTCTGGCATTCAATAATGACCATAAAAAGTACAGTACTGTGCAAAGGTCTTGAGCCACTCCTCATTGCTTTATAAATTGCTAGGAAAATGGGAAATACGTGCAGCAATTTATTGAAACATAAGGCAAAAATAGAGTTTGTTAAGGTTTCAAAATATTAAGGAGGGATACAGGAGGAATCCAAATAACAACACTGATCCGGCCGGGTTAAGTCAAACGATGATTTTAATGAACACGCGTGGGGAGATGTACACTGCAAAACATCAGCTGTAGATCTCCGCCCAATAACTACACAGCAAAGGTCTTATAACATCGGGGTATGTTTTCTGACGCCCCCTCTTGCGTCATCACATGCATCAGTTTCAAAACCACAAATGTTCTGCTAGCAACTTTTGACACCGTTAGAAAAGAACATTTTCTTCGTCTCCAAGCCAGGTGCTTCCTGTCGCCGCCGGACGCTCGCTTATCGTCTGGAACATCAGCAGCACGTCCTACAACAACTGTCACTTATGTAGACACAATTTTGCAGTTGCAAGCAAAATATGATTAAACTTTCACCTAAAAATGAGTTTACCTACAGTGTGTGTGTGTGTGTGTGTGTGTGTGTGTGTGTGTGTGTCTCGACCTTAAATGCTCTCTCATCTCACCCGTTGCACTTCTGACCTTTCACCAGAACAGAGGCTCATCCTTATATGTGTAATAACCTAACTGAAACTATATATGTAATATGTTGAATAAATGTTTTAATCAAGAACCACTACTAAAAGCTTACTAAGAAGGATATAGACAAATAAAAGATAATAATGAATAACCTGGTTATTCAAGTAGCATCATCCCAACAGCTCCTCAAAATCACTTACACTCACCCTCTGCTTAGTTTCACTTTCTGCAAAAGCATGCGCTTCCTGTCAGCCTGCAACCTAGTCTTTCACACACTGAAATCTGGGCCTCTCCCATACAAACCAACATAACCAGCATATAAACATTTAAGATTATAAAAAAGCATTCAAAAGCATTTAAGATTATAAATTCAACTCAACAGTTTAAAGTGGTTATAACTGCACCTGTAATAAAGGCTAATTGGGTGCCAATATGTTTAAACATCTGAATGCAATATCAATGCTGTAGATTATGTTATTAATGCAATGGTAATGATGATGATTATGAACAATAGCAGTAAAATATTTCCCTGATCTCCACAAGTTACAGGCACAATTCTAAGTGAAAGTCACTATTCACTATGTTGACTTTTGATTTTTCTACTGAATTTCTTCAAGTAACCTTCAGGAATAGTTTTCCAGGCTCCTTGAAGGGACATTCAAAGCTCTTCTTTGGATAATTTTGCTTTTTTGTTCTGTTCTCTGTTAAAAGGACCCGCACTGCTTCAATAATGTCGAGGTCTTGGCTCTAGAGAGGCCAGTTCAAAACTGATAATGTTCCACTGTGTGTTTTTCTATCCAACTATGCTTTTACTGCATTGGCAGTGCATTTGGAATCAAGTGAAGCTGGTGACAATCAGCTGTTTTCCAGATGGTTCTGCAGATCAAAATCTTATGATAACTTTCTAATTCCATCAGTTGTTACAAGATCTCCAATACCACTGGCTGAAATGCAGCCACCACCATGTTTTATAGGTGGTTGTAGAAACTCATTGTTGTACCTGTCTGTTGGCTCTTTGGGAGCAAAATTTAAAGAAATGAGGGGCAGCTGAAGACTTTTGCCCAGTACTGCATTTTTGCAAATCATATTGCATGTTACCTTTGACCTCTTGCCTATAAAATGTCATCACTTCATAATTTTTGTACATTTGTGTTGAAATTTTGTCATAATTAGCAAATGAATTCTGAAAATATGTTTAAATTTATACAAATTAATAAATTTGGCCATAACTGTCTTGGGGGATATAGAACATCTACCAAGATAGTACCAATTTCAAAATGAATGGAAGTGAAACTTTGTGTGAAAAGTAATTATATTCCCTCCAGATGCTCCTGGGGTATTATATTCACAAGAATGAGATAGATATGAGGTTACAGTGACCATCAAAATCAGTACACAGGGGAAGCTATGGTCCACAGCAAGCACTGTGATTCAATCAACCAATCCACAGACAATGAACTCTACATCTGTGTAGGTTAAAAAATGAAACCCAAAAGCTATTTATGCAGACTCTGTATACTTGCTAAACGTAGAACCTAGAAATTGAATCAGAGACCTTCACCTTTCAGAGAATAAGGCTACTAAAATGTATAGCTCTGAGTTGAATCCTGAATAGTCATACAGCCTAAAATGAATTCAAAATCCTTACATTGTAATAAAAACAGAGTCATGTAATCTGAAAGAATACAGACAACCTGCCACCAAAATGTAATTAAGAGAAGTCTACAAAAAATTACTTGATGGGAAACAAAGGGGAGTAAACGCTCAAGAAAACTTCACAAAGTAGAATCCTATTACAGCATTAATGCAATAAAGCTTTTTTTAGTGCTGTAGTTTTCACTTCCCACGAATTCCCAGCCTAAAATCCTAACTGCCTCGCCAAACCTTAATCTAAATTGGCAACTCAGTAGGTCGAAACGATTTCCTGACATTTTCAATAATGTGCCCACAAAGCTAGTACTCTTTATGTTATAATGTTATGGGAAAGAGTTTCAAATCATCTGACGTGCATAAGAACTTTGCATCATTGTGTTTGTGGAAGAAAATAAAATGCAAAGGACATTTTTTTGGCAAACTACAGCTGGTCAAAGAGCTTATGAACAGCTTCCCAAATGCCTGTCGCCACATTCATGTTCACAATGTGGACTGTGGGGAAACCAAAACCTGTGCTTAACCTCTACACAGTATCTGGCAACCCATGCTAGAATAGTTCTACAGTAACACACCACTCCTCCAAAAACCACAGACTGAATTTTAACTTTAGGCCCATTAGTGGGTGCATTTTCTAACTTTTTTAGACCGTCCGGAACAATCTACAATTGGTTCACTTCCTTGAATGCATGCAAGAGAGTTTCATTTCGTAAAATAGCACACATGTGATTTAGGTGTGAGGGGAGCAGATTCTCTAGTTTAAGCTCCGATGGAGGAGCCTTGGTTCTGACTGGAAAGTAAATGTGAATTCCTGGGGAAAGGAAACAGCTGAGCAAGCACTGTATATCTGAAGGGGCATGGCAGCTTCTCCAGAGTGTTTGGATAAAGACTGTAAGGGTCTGTCTAGAGCCGTCATCTAAAGCGATGATGAATTAATGCTTATACTGCATCCCAGCCAGCGACAAGTATGTCCACTGTTTTTTTCCAGCACTGGCATTTTCTCCCCTTTAATCGCTCCGGGTTTCACAATATTCAGACCCTCCAACGCTCTACAAATAAAGCGAAAATTCAAGTTTAAAAGCACGATCATTTTGGAAAAAAAATACAGAAACCAATAGAATGGACAGAAACCCATACTGAGCAATGCAGTACACAATAGCAGGTAGTCATTATATTTTCAATTGCCTCTGGATTGCAGGCATTTTTCACAGGAACTCAAACGCTCCTTTATTAGCAGTGACACACTCGTAAATCTTAAAGGAGGATTTGAGTGGTTCATTTATGATCTGACTCTATCTCAATAATTTACCTCTAATCTACACCCCTGTTTCTCCATGATAAGACATTCTCCTGCTTCAACACAAAATCAAGCCAAAGTCATTTATACAAGGCCATATTTTACTGTTAGTAACTGCTCTAAATGTACTGACTACATGAGAAAGCAGGGAAAGCTTTAGGATTATGTTTACTCTCACAAACACTCAAAATGTCCTACAAGGCAAAGCACTCGATGTGAACCAAAAGGTCAACAGAAGCTTAAATTGCTCTTATAAGATGAATGATTCCCTTTTAAAATAAAAAAGTTTCCAACTTTCATTGATAAGTAATGTGCTGCCACAGAGGGATGCTACTCTAAAGTCTGGCTTTAAAAAAATAAATGCCAAAACCCATCAAAACTTCAGCTTTACAGAATGTCTTCTTCCTCTTTATCGTCATGTCCTGATTGTCTGCATATCAGACCCCTGGCCCAGACTGTCTCCAAAATAGTACCTTGCAGAGGTTTACACATTCACCTAACAAGCAAAAGATTCCTGGGTCGGTCTCGGGAGGATATCCAAATCCATTGGGGGCTGGGTCAGGAAGTGATCCCTTCGGAATAAGGAAGCAGCCTAAAGTAGCTTTATTTAAGAAGGCACGCAGTATTTGTTTGGAATTTTTAGCTCAAAGAGTAAGAAAGCTTGGTTGTAAAAGCTTTTTTCTTCGGATCATGATTTCATCTTTGATTTTTACTGAAGAATACTGATAATAGAAATGAATATTTTAAAAAAAGAAGAAAAGAAAGAAAGCCTCCAAATGTAAAACAGCTCTAACTCTATTTGCATTTTATCTGGAGACCACCAGATTGGAATAGCTGTGGTTGTAAAAAGATCTCAAGTCCTACAGAAGCGTACAGGAGAGCAGCTTTCTGACCTCACCTCTGTAAACACTTTCTTGATGAGTTTATGGTCTCGGTCACTCATTTTGCGCTACAACGACTAGAAAAGGCTCTACTTTGTAAATGGTAAATAAGACTGGTTCTCAAGTAGTGCTTCTCAACTCTACTAGAGTGCTCAAAGCACTTTATACAACATGTCTCATTCACCTATTCACACAATCACTTTTTTCAGTGCTTTTTCTACCTAAGTGCTTTCTGTCTATTCATTCATACGTCAATAAAGGCATCAGAGGGCAAAATCCCAAGGATACTTAGGCATGCAGGATGGAGCAGCTGGGGATCAAACCACCAACCTTTCAATTAGCTGATGACCTGGTCTACAAATAACAAAGCTTGGTACTATGTTTCAAAAAGGAGGACTGCCATTGGTACACTCATTGGCTAATGATTTGTCAATCCCAAACCATTAGTCAGTGAGCACGCCAGTTACAGTCAGACCCTGTGCAAAATGGGAGAAGTTACTGTCTCAGTGGTTCTGGCCCTACTGTTACTTTTATTCACTCATGCTTATACCGAACATTTTTTTTTTTTTTTTTTTTTTGCGCCTGTCCCGTTTGGTTCTTTTGCCATCAGAATTATTGTCTAAAGGCGAAGAAAGATGCCCAACGGATTTACTTTACCAAATGGACCATCCCAGCCTTGCCGTAATGGTCTATTTGATTCACCTTTTATTGTTTATTTTATTTTCACTTGCTGAATACGGGACAGACTTAACTGGGGGAAAGAAAGGGGAGAAAGAAAGAGGGAAAGAAAAACAGTGGAGAAGAGAGACGGGGAAAAAGGGCAAAAAACCAAAAACCAACAGGATAAGCAGACAAAAAATACATATATCGATCACCTGGATCACCTGTTGAGAAAGAAAAAAGAAAAAAAGCAGAAGAAAACGAGAGTAATAGAATAAACAACGTCACAATGATATATGGGAATATGACAGTAAATACTAAATATTAAACATTATTGTGCAGCACGTAAGATCGACAGCGCACAGTGTGCTTTGAGGTAGGAGCCAAAAAGGGTGTAGTTTGTGTGTGTGATCACCTGTGTGTACACCTGTGAGCATGGACGCGCTTGTTTTTAAAAAAGGTTCCTTCATGTAATGATCTGCTAGAGAGGTGGGGGCCACTGCCCCGTCCTCCAGGGCATGAAGCAGGTATGGAGGAGATCAAACTCCAGACATCCAGAGGCCCCCAGAACACAAGAGACCAAGGAAGACCAACAGAGGGCAGCGCGCCACTATCCCGGAAAGAGCTGAGGAGAGTCCCAGATGAGGGGTCACTCAGCAGCCGCGGAGCAGAAGCCAGGGGGGGTTGCAGTGACGTGCCCGTGAGCTCCGCCGGCAGCCAGCTGTGCCTGAGTGACCGAGCCCCAGGCCGAGAGGCCGAGGGCACCCCACCCCCGAAGTGGCCCGAGCAAGCCCCAGGCTCCAGGCCCCGATAAGCAGCCACCAAGGAGTGAGCCGGTGTGTACCTGGACGCCCATCCCCGGACACAAAGAACCACCAACGCACCGATGTCAAGGGCGTCCGCCACCGGCAGGGGAAGTGGTGGGGGGAGATAGGCCTCCAAACCTTGGAGGGCCTGAGATGTCCCCAGAGAGGTGGCGTCTGATACCCAACCTGACATATAGACAGACATACAGGCACACACAGATACAAAGATCCATTCCCACCCTCATGCTCTCATAAGCAATTACTCCACACTCAACCAACGTGGAGACAGACATAAAGACACACCGTACACACAATCACACTCCCCAAGCGTACTCTAAGAACCGGGTCTAGGTACCCTTGCCCCTGGAGGGGGAAACTGCACCCAGACCCAGGTGGTGTTACCCTTTTCCCTGCGGTGGGGAGAAGCAGACCACCCCGACTCCGCAGCAGCAGGGAGGCCCCACATTCCAGACCCCAGTCGGACGGCCACCTCCTCCTCCTAGCCCCCCCGCTCCAGCAGGCCGCAGAGAACAGGGGTGTGAGAACACTCCAAACCTCCCTCCACCCGCTCATATGTAGTGTTGATGTATGTGTGTTCTAAGGTGCATTTAAAACCCAGGAGGGCATGGAGCTACCTGCCAGAGAGCAGCAGGTAAGCGCATAGCCCCTCCTGCTAGCCCTCAATGTCTACGTGTATTTAAAATTGAGAGGTGGGCAACGACGCGAGGGGTGAGGTGTACACCCTGATGGTATTTTGGAGTTTGTGTTGCGTGCCTACCCCCAAGATCCTATATGTATGTGTTATGAGAGTGTGAGTAATGTGAATGTCTAAGTTGTGGGATAAAATTGAGGCAGAGGCAGCCAGAAGGGGACAGAGGGGGGGGATGCCTCCCCTGCACCCTGGTGACACACCCTTACCCCAAGGCCCTGCATGTGTGGGTGATTGTGGTGGAGCGGGAAGAGGGAGGCAGCTGGAGATGGGGAGGAAGGAAGGAGGGGCAGTGACCCTCTCCTGGGGCCAGCTCCCCGCTGACCCCAGTAGGCACCCCACACTCTGCAACCCGCCAGGGGAAAGGGGCCCAGGCCCATCCGGACCGGGGCCCAGTGCAGCAGCGCCGCCCGCCCCACAGAGCCCGGGACAGCCCACCCGACCCCACCACAGAGAAAACTGCACCCACCCCATCATCCACTCATCTTCCAGACTACACAAGACAATAGACACCCAGGCTGAGCTCTTCCTCCACCTCTCCTCTACCTCCCCCTCCTGCAGAGAGAGTTCCTGAAGAGAGGAAAGCTCCTGCAAGATGTGACAACCTCCCCCACCAGTTGAAGAGTCCCCCAGGTGGCTCGATGCACTGGCGGCACCCTGCGCCAGGGCTGGGCCCCCATACACCCGCCCGCCCACAACCCCGGCAACACACCAACCAGGACCCAAGCCCCCGAGGCCCGGCCAGGGACCCAGCCCAGAGACGGAGCGCCCCCAGAACCTCACGCCCGTCCCGGACCCACCCAGGGGCAGCCAGGCTACCAGGTCAGTAACCCACGTCCGTCAGCACAGACCCTCCCCTAGCCCCACTGCACGCAGCCACGAGGAAACCGTCACCTAAGAGCCAACAGCCCTTAATTGGTCATGACCGCTACCCCGGGTTGAGCCCCCCAACGCCCTAAGCCTGTCCCTACCCCCACACCAATCACAACAGTGAAGGGACCAAACTATGACCCCCCCACCCCCACTAGGTGATGGAGCTGATCAAAGGAGCCCAGAGCAATTGATCTGATGTGGTGGCAGAGGCTGTATCAAGACTAATGTAATCTAATAGATAATTTCCATATTGGTTAGAATTAAGATTATTTTTATTTTTCCAGTTCATGAGGACTGTTTTCTTGGCTATGCATAGGGCAGTGAAAACCATATGGACTATATTCTTTTCTGAAGTGACATTATCTAAGCTGCCCAACAAACATACTAAAGGGGAAGTTGGAATGTTACATTTCAGACACTTTGACAAGTCTTCACATATCTCGTGCCAAAACTTCTGAACTGGTGGACAGAACCAAAGAGCGTGGATATAATTGTCCGGTGAATTGGTTTGGCAGTGTGAGCAGTTGTTGGTGGACGTAAAGCCCATCTTGAACATCCGATGACCTGTACAGTGCACTCTATGTAGTATTTTGTATTGAATTAATTGAAGACTGGGATTTCTAATTAGATGAAAGGTTTTTAAGCAAATCTGAGACCAGAAGTTTTGGTCTAAGTTAACTGATAAATCCGCTTCCCATTTTGCAATAGGAAGTGATATTGATTCATCTGTTTTAGAAGGCATTCTGTAAATTTTGGAAAGTAATTTGGGGGTTTTAAGAGTAAGAAATTGAACCGCACTTGGTGGTGTGGTTCAATTTCCGAACATTTATTATCCCCCAAAGAGTTACGACTCATCCTAATCCTCTAAAGACAACCCAATCAGAGGCGCTGAGAAGAGGGCTTATTTTTGTGGAATTGCCTTCGAGTATTCTCACAAAAAAAAAAAAGAAAAAAAACAACATCTAGTGAATCACATTAAATAAATTGCAGCCAAGCTTCACCTCAGCTAATCTGAGTCATTGAACTCGACCCCTTGGCTGTGTTTGTAGTGGAAGCATCATTTTTTTTAAAGCAGTTCAGTAACATGACCTGCTTGTAGGGAACTAACAACCACTTCAAGGAATCCATTTTTGCGGAGTGTAATTTAAGTGGTATATTTAGGTGTCACTTAGTATTAATTGTTATCTATCAGTGTAAAGTGGACCCATACTAGAATAAGGTGATAATTTAGCACTCTACCCTCTTGTCCAAATATGGTCAAATCTGGTTCCCAAAAGACAAAATGAAAGCAGGTATAATGCCATAGTTCAGTCTTCAAAAAAAACAGGTGACTTCACAGTGGATATATCCAACTTTTATACACAGTCTATGATTTGAACACACAAGAGGATCTAATATAAACAGTTCATCAGGCCAGGGGTAATAAAAGTTGACAAATTAATAAATTGGTACTTGTGAGTTGGAGAACATCTAACAAGCTACAGCTTATATTAGTAATGACAGCTTACGGCAGCTGCTCGTCACGGTAAACCAACATAGTTTGTGGCAGGCAGGTTCTCCGACTGAGCAGCAGTCACAAACATTGCCTGAGCATGAGAGATGAAGAGATTTGTCACTGTAAATGCAGCTGATAGGAATGCAAACACAGTCTAAGCTGACTAAACCTGGAGTTAAACAAAAACTGAAGCAGGACGGTTCATGAACAAGTATTATCAATAGGCAATTAAGTCGTTTCCAAATCTGCACAGCAATAAAAATGCAGCTTATTTTACTTCGACATCAGTCCATATATTTTGTGACTTACAAGTGTGCATATAAGAGGGTTTCAAAAACTCCTGGGAACCACTGACCTAGAATATATGGACAGCAACATAACAGTGTTCATCATTCTATAATATTTTCCAGCACTGCATGAATTTGAAAGATGCGTTTCTAAAGGAAAAAAGAATCAAAATGTCACCGGTGAGCATAAATACATTTTTTAAGAAAGATAAACAACATGGCATCGGACTGTCGCCTCACTTCTGTCTGCGTTTATCACAAAGCAGCGGAACCCTGACGAGAATATACACAGCTGAATTATGTGTCAGAGCTGTAGGTGTGATTGCTACCATATGCCATCTACCGTCTCCCACAGTCACAGTGATATTCACTGTTCAGAACAATAAGCACGTGCATTAGCAGGATCTCAAAGGAAGAGGATTGAAGCATGCTGTATAACCATGATGACACATAAATATAACTTCACAGACAGCTCGGAAGATAGCTGATAATGATTCTTACTGTTACTGTAGACTGTTGATGTTCAGGTGTTTTTGTTGTGAGTCACTCATCTAAAGGCTGATGGCTGCTCATTAGTGCTGCATCATCTGTAAGTAGAAAGAAATGAGAAAAAAAACCCACTTAAGACTCAAGCTTTCAGAGATGAAAGATTATTCCTGCAGGTCTACTCTCTGATTACATCAAGCAGAAATCCATATCTTTGCTTAAATCCCTACCTGTTATTTAATAACGTAGTACGGTTTGGGAAAAACTATTTACAGACTGAAGCGTACTTATTTGTTGCATCTAAGACTTTTTCCCCAGTATCCAGGTGATCCTCAATTCTGTAAGTTATCTAGCTGACAACTTAGCACGCAACCCTTTCAATTAAACATGAAAAAGAAAAGCAAAACACACACACACGCACCAGCGGCTGACATGAGTGGCTGTCTACATCAATACAAGTCCATGGAGGAAGAAGGGCAAGTTTAAACTTAGGCTGTACACATCCAATGCAAATCCTCCCAATACCCTTGATAAGTAAGAAAAATGCATGTACTGTGATTGTCCAAAAGACCATTGTGAGCAGTCAGGGAAAAAGTAATATATGAAAAAAATATATATAAATAATACAATCAGTGCATACATAGTCTGTCCAAGCATAGTTATTATAGGTGCTGATTTAGCTCCCAGTGCAATCAAGCACCCTGAATTTTGTCTCATTTCCAATGCTAGAAAGTATTTTCATACATTCAGACTACTGGATTTATAGTCCCGACCCAGCTGTAGAGATTTGTTGGTCTTTGGGGTTTATCAATGGTTTAAAGAAGGCAAACACATTGATCACTCACTCTCAAAAATAAAAGGTAAGAAAAAGAATCAATGCTGCACTGATCTGGCTGTATGATGGCTGAACCCATATACTGCACTCTGATGCAAGTTTTGTCTTTACAAGTAGCACAATCTCCAACTTCATGCCTTCTACAACAATCCCGATCTGAGTTAAACAAAAAGTATTGAGTTTTGAGCCAACTTTACAGCCAGTAAGAAAAAAAATACACTCACAACAAACTAACCCCTTTAAAGATGAATGATCCCCGTCTGCACTCTGCAGTGATTACATTAAGCAGACATCTATATATTTCTTCGTTGTCCATCTAAATGTTGTCTATTAAAACAATCTAAGAAAAGCAGTTTACAGACTAAAGCATTTAAGACTGCTTTTGTCACTGTGTTGAAATCATCCAAGTCATACAGAGGTTCTTCACAGTAATTTATTGGTAGGTGGAAGGCAATAAGCAACCCCTGGGGTGTAAAAAATACGAATAATAATGCAAACAAACATTGCGATCAGTCATAAGGAAATAACAGAAAAAGTGGGTGAAATTTTTTTTTTTTTTTTTTTAAATACATAAACTGCATATCCATACATAGTTATTACATTAGTTCGTTCCATGATGAATGAGGTGCAGACTTAGCTCATGGTGTAATCAAAAACCATGAGCCTGGTCTCATGTCCAATACTTTAAACTATTTTTTATTCATTCAGACTATTGGATTTACAGCACCGTGCCAGCTATAGAGATTTGTGGGCCTTCAGTGTTTATTAATGGTTTAAAGAAAGCAAACAAACACACTGATCAATCACTCTCAAAAATGCAATGTTGAAAAAAAACAGGGAAAAATCAATGATACGCTTGTGTGGCACTCACAAACCAAAAGCCATATGACAGCTGAGCCCATAGGGGCAGGGATAGCTCAGTAGGTAGAGTGGTCCCATGATCGGAAGGTCGGGGGTTCGAATCCACTGAACAGCTACCCTGAGGTACCCCTGAGCAAGGTACCGTCCCTACTCACTGCTCCCCGGGCGCCTGCTTAGTGGCTGCCCACTGTTTCACTGAGTGAATGGGTCAAATGCAGAGAAAAACAAGTAATTTCCCCACGGGGATCAATAAAGTATACATTATTAGTAGTAGTAGTAGAACGCCACGTCTGCCTTGCCTTTATAAGATCTGCAATCCCAAGTTTCTTCTAATGTGAATCTTATTTTTACATTTTATCACAGAAGTGGAGATTCTATCAAACCATCACTGTACTGTGACATTTTTCAGCATGATATCAGAGTTCAAATTAGCACTTCAGAAAGGACACACTCGAGATTAAAGTGTGCTGTCTGCACATTTGATAAATGAGGGCCAAAGTTTTCTATTATGTGTTAGCCTGTAGTAATGCATAGTTATCATAAAAGTGCCTGAGGAATTTGTGGGGAAATGACATTCAGAGATAGATTTAAAGGGCACAGACTGTGGAAGGTGTTGCATTAATTTGAGCTAGGTGACTTCCCCCTGTGAGATTTTGTTGATATATACACTGCTGGATATGGAAATACAGGTTTTGCAATTTTAAAGTCAGCATGTGAGGCATTTCTGGCAACACAGATGATACAATAGTCAGCGTACTGTATGAGGTCAGACCTCGAGCAACACTAATAATATGTTAGAGCAACCTTCTTGCTAGACTTGTGACCTTAATTTGTAAATATGTGAGAAGATAAAGAAGCCATATCACAGACAAGATAAAAAAAAAAAACACTTTTCAAATAGTTAATGTAGTTTGGAACACTGAACAATAAGATTTCTCATTTCGGCACATTTAGTGAGAGGAAATTTTACACTATCCAGCTATTGAGACCATATAGTCAAAAAGAGCAGCTAAGCTTTTAGTATTATCATGTTTCAGCGGTACATATATCTTTGCATTGTCTATGTATATATAAATAGAAAATAAAAAAGGGCAGCACGGTGGCACGGTGGTTAGCACTGTTGCCGCACAGCAAGGTCCTGAGTTCAATTCCACCATCAGGCCGGGGTCTTTCTGTGTGGAGTTTGCATGTTCTCCCCGTGTTTGCGTGGGTTCTCTCCGGGTACTCCGGCTTCCCTCCCACCGTCCAAAGACATGCAGCTTGTGGGGATAGGTTAATTGGATAATCCAAATTGCCACTAGGTGTGAATGTGCGAGTGAATGGGAGTGTGAATGGTTGTCTGTCCCTGTGTGTTGGCCCTGCGACAGACTGGCGACCTGTCCAGGGTGTAACCCGCCTCTTGCCCTATGACAGCTGGGATAGGCTCCAGCGCCCCCTGCGACCCTGAGAAAGGATAAGCGGAAGCGAATGGATTGATGGAAATAAAAAAGGGCTTCAAGTCCAACCTTGTGGTACACCACAGGTAATGTGAGCTACAGGTGATGAACCCATGTTGACAGAACCTGGACTTTTAAAGTAAGCTAACAAAAGCAAAGTGGCTAAAGATAAAGCTATCCAGAGCACAGAGACAGCCAAAAACCAGAAGCCTCGGTATGAGCAAAGGATCAAAGAAGTTACGAGGGAAACTATAGAGATGAGTGAAAAAGAGAAAAGGGTTATTGTCCTGTTATCTGTTGAAGTTATAAACATAATGGAAAGTGATGTAACTGCTTTTTTTTGGCAAGGTAAAATATGCCAGGCAAAGGTGAGTGCACAGCAGCTCACTGTCAGTTAATTAACTGTACCTCTTATCAGCAGCAGAGCACTTCATTTTTGATTATTTAAGCAAGAGATCCTGTAGCTTACTCTGGTTTCTAAAGTTTAATCATTACATTTATTATGAAAATAAAATTTTGCATTGAAAAAAAGGAGATTTTTTGTTTGTATATGCAATCAGTTTTATATACAAAGAAAATCCAAATGTGCAAAAAGTGGTACTGTCAGGTTACACTTACAAAACAAGAAAATTCCAATTGGTGCATCTCTACTGTAAAGCAAAAGAATAAAGCCAAAAGAAATACATTAAATACATTAAAATACATTCAATATATTAAAAAGAAATACATTATATATGATTTTATTCATATGCACCTTCAGTGAAACGCAAAGTCTTTTTTTTAGCTTTTGACTTTGTAACTAAATCTCAACATTGATTCGATGTCTTGATAAGTTTTCTGTCTTTGGTGGGTGGTTTCACTGTTACAGGTAATACCATATTTGGGGCATAAACTGGTATCACCCAACTATAATATATACAGGCAAAAGTCTATTTATTTATATTTTAAGTAATAGATTTTATGCATTTTATGCATTTCATTATCTGAAACTATATGACCACCTAGAAGGACACCAACAACTATACTTGTAGTTGATAAGCATACTTTAGAGTCATTTTATCTGATAAGTTGTCTATAATGTTACATAATGACTGGGATTGATGTCACATGAAAGATCTCACACTAAAAGTGCAGAGTTTGAGTGTTTGACTTATTCCTCTCATCTATGCACATTGGTGGCACGTGAAGTTCTGCCTCTATAAACCTCTATGAATTTCTTGGTGCTGCTAGTCCACCGTTTTATCACAGTGTATCAGCAAAAGTCCATTACTGGCATATAGAGAAACAAAAACAAAAACTTCATAATGAAAACCTGCACTAGTTTAGATAAGGAAAAGTTTCAGAGACAAAAAAGAGATATATGTCTTCTCTTAGATTCAAAACTCAAAAACCAACCCCTATCTCCTCTCTTAAAATCTAATCCTTCCCTTCTCCATGTTGCCATTTCCATCTCAGCAAAAACAAAGGTGACATGATCAAATTTATCCTCTCTCCAGCTGAGAAATAATGCAAAATGGATTTTCTTCAGCAATACTTTCTCACCTTTCTGGCTTCCCACGGTGTGTATTATACTGAATAACAGTGGTGAATGGAATAACAAACAGCCTGTCATTTCCATATCCCCTCAAGCACTAAGTTTATGTTTCAGAAATGTGGCTTTACAAAGCAGAGAGTGGAATCTTATTAAGGAAACAGGTGTTTAGGTTGTAACGGTTACCATCAAATTTACTTTAAATGTAGGTTGTAAACAGTCCAGTTATTTAAATTAAAAGTGATATCTACCGAGGAGGCAATTCAGTACCCTGCATAAAAAATGTTTTTTAAAAAAAAGCCTACAATGACAGGCTTCAGTCTGAGCATGTTGGTAAAGCACGTGCAGGAATATGACAGAGGATCACGGCACCATTCTGATGAAATTAATTTATCCTGCTCCTCTTCATTAGGAGAAAGCCAATCACCCAAAAATCATAATTAAGATACGCTGACAGCGAGAGGCTTGAAGTCACAAGGACAGGGGTGGGTGACTTGTTATGAAAGAGCGAGGTCTGCTGGATTAATCCTCTTAGGCAAGTTTTGACAGCTAGGCAGAAAGTGGACCCAAAAACAAACTCTGTGAAACAAGCCTTGATCTGAAATTCCAAGTAAAGTCAAGTTTATTCATATGGTCCAATATTAAACATGACTCAAAGGGACTTAGAGGCTCAGGACACGAACCCAGCTCAACTTCTTTAAGAGAAAAAAAAGCTTCCAAAAGAATACAAAGAGAAAGTACTCATACGAGTATAATCACACAAGAGGATTACAATTAGTGTAATAGTAAATCTGACACAGTATATTACATCTAATCAAGTCAGAGTAATATGCCCCATGGAGGAATGAAACAAGTCAAATTAAATCTTGCAATAACTTCTTCAAAATATGCCAGAAGTTGTTGACCACCAGACAGAAAAACAAGTGAATAAAGTAACTGCGGAGGATGTGTGTTTCTAAATGGTTGAGGTCATGGTGGGGTAGCATCTACCATTCTGACCCATATAATAATCCTCTTTCAAAAATAAACTGTTCTAAACGTATCGAACCCTTTTTTCTCCCTCTGGGCTCCATAACGAAAGTTTCCTGATAGCAAAACACCATCATGCGAGCAGCAGCACAGATCCAGTACCAAACATGCTGGAAGTGGTAGATAAGAGACAGAGGACATCCAGATAGCACCAGACGGGCTCTAGCCCATCTCACTTCCTGAGGCGCAGGACTCTGCGTGCACTGGGCAGATGTCAAGGTTTTAGTACAGAATGTGCAAGCTGGCATTAACATCTTGAAACCTGCAGCGTTCTGACCCAAACACAGAAACTTCAGACATCTTTCGACAGCTTTCTTGGAAGCATTTGAGAAAAAAGCCAGTACAGGGACTCTGTGACTTGTAGGCTTTGTAAATGGCTCATTCTTCATGCTACATTAGGGCTCCCACAGCATTAAATGACAACGGGAAAAGATTATGTATGTGTGCTTTAAATAACACCACTATGAAATGATACAGAATACCATATGAAGCTTTATGGGATGCTGTAAAAGAGATCTTGGCTTAATAACGGTTTTAATTTTTATATCTTTGATGATTAGATCACTGATAATCCCAGTAATGGAACTGTCATTCATGTTTATACTATTTATATGAAAGTGGGTCACAATTTAGTTTGGCTGGGACAGAATTTTTGTCACCAGTTTTTGCTAAGATGGTACTCGATACAGCTGTACACTGGAGCCAAGGAGAAGAAGAAAAACAAGTAATTAGAAATGAAATTTCCCTTATTTGTTGGTATTACAAAGGTGAGATGAAAACAAATGCTCTAGGTAAAGCATAATAGACAAAAAAATTGGCTTCAAAAAATTTGGCCATCAGCCATTATCAATGTTTTGATCAGACAGATTGCTAGCACCCTCAGTCTGTTACCAATGAACAGATGCAGTAGACTTATCATAAATTCCAATCAATGTTAAACACAGCAGAGCAGATTATGCAGACATGTAAAGAAGATTATGTGAACAAGTCCAGTTGTAATTGTTATTGTAAAATGATTTACGTATGAAAGGTTTAGTTTAAGCTCTTCCAAACCATAAACAAGTAATTAACTAAACCCAACCAATGCCAAACTAAACACCATTAAAAAAAAAAACAATAAAAGTAAAGAGTAGTTAAAAGTTAAAAACCAGGCAAGGGAAATTAGAAAGATGGGTCATAGACTCACATGCTCAGTTGAAGGTTGATACTTCCTAATGGAGACTAATGCCATTTCAAAGCGGAAACACTCCCACTGGCCATATTTATCAGGACTGAAAACAGCTGATGGTACTGGCCATTTAATGAGCTGGTGAAAATCTGTAAGAAGAATCAGCTTTTCTCAGCAGCATTTTTTTTTAGCAAATCCCAGCTTGTTTGGAAGTTAGGGGCAAAGGACATGGTCAGTCATGATGCTGTTTCTCTGGCACAGATGGCTTTAAGCGTGGTAGATTGAGGCTGGACATTTCAATCTCAAAAGAGCCCTGTTTGACTGAGCCACGTCGCAGTTACTTCTGTAGTTTATGCAACAATGAAGCAAGCACAAGCATGTCTGAGAGCGAGAGCAGTGTGCCAGCATGCGATGACGATATAGTATCTAAACTGCCATTGTTTAAAAAAGGGAGCTAGTTTAACAACCTCCAACAATACAAAAGAAAGCTGTTCCTGCTAAAGGTGAAAACAACAAACTTGTTTCCCCACTTGAGCCAAAAACACACCATTCAGTACACCGAGGGAGGAGATACTAGCAGCTGGCAACCCAACCCAAAAGATGCACATCACTGGGCATGACTGGAGCACTCACAAGCTCCATTCCATATGCCTGGAAGAGGAAACAGTGGGTGGAAATTACTGATGAAGTAACACGGTGGAAAAGCAGGGCTTTAAGAAGCTGGTTAAATGCTTGACTCAAAACATCCCAGTTGGAAAATATGTTTCTGTTTTATTATGTGACAATGTTGTGCCAGCTCCTGAAGAGTTAAAGGGTTAAGTTAGTGTTAAACTGTTTAATAGTAGTAGGATCATTGTACTGTTGCTTAAAATTCCAAGAGTAAACACTACCTAGGCACTTTTTGTGCATACACTGACTTATGTTGTGTCACTGGATATAATGTGATGTCACTACTGTTGCAGGATATTGCTGCTGCTGCTGCTCCTTGTTTCAATATAAATCACACTTTAAATTAGTTACTGTCACCAGTGACAGAAGCGTATTGGAAAAGAAGGACAGAAAATGCCCTTCATTGACTCATAAACGCTGCTGCCTGCAAGCTCCGAGCATCAATAAAACATTCAGCTTATTCCTTTTTTTCGACATCATGAAATTTCATTATTTCAAATTTTCTTGAGATCATTTTGAGGCTATATTGGCTATCGCGAAATAGAAAAAAGTTGCATGTTATTCTTCTTTTGAACAGCCATTATTATTAACAAGTAGAAAAAAACGACCTTAAAGGTAATTATTTTAAACTACTCTGAAATAACCATTCGTGTCGAAACATCAGTGTATTTGGTTGAAGAGATACACATTAAAGTTAAAACAGAGCCAAACCACACTTTCATGCAGTACCACTTTCTACCACAAGATACTGTAGCAAGTCAACTAACAACACATCTTGGCTGGTATGGGGAAGGCAAATCCTCTTGAAGAAATAGGGTTGGAGCTTGGAAGAAATAAGTGTTAAATAAATAAAAAACAAAAAAAAATTAAAATAAAATACCTTACACAGTCACTGGTGAAATGCTGCACCCAGATGGTGAAAGTTTTAGTTAATGCCACAGTGTTTAAAAACAGCTAGCAAATGCACAATTAAATCCCGTTCCCAAGATTTGGGATACATATGAACAAGTTCAGTGCAGTGCAGTGGAAGCAGATGATCTGCTGTAAGAAGATGATGAGCAAGGAAAGTGCATGGGAAACACAAGAATTAGAACCATTTTTCACAACAACAGAGATCATAACTCCAATTGTTACCCAGAAGAAGCCAGTGTTACATGGATTCATGTGCACATGAAGATTAAACATGGATGCACCCAGGCATTCATGGGAGTATACGCACATCATGGCAGATGTAAATCCTGCTTTGCAATCACTCCTTAGAAACACAGCTCAAGCTTTATGCTGATTAGCATCTATTTCACGTCATGGTGTTTACAGCAGTTTGTGTTGATTTTGTATTTGTTTGATTTGAATCGTCCAGTGAATTATTGGCAGAAAGATGGCAAAAATGTTCAGTGTGTAAATACCACTGGGAGGGGAAAATTGAGTTTAGCATATAATGAGTAAAACAAGGTCTGAATAAGTCTTTTGAAAGTGGAGAAGTACTTAAGAGATGGGAACTGTTTTTTTATCATTATATATTATACTGAATCCCACAAGATCTACCAACACACACACACACACACACACACACACACACACACACACACACACACACACACACACACAAACACACACACTTTGCTGCAGAAAAAGCTGCATCCCTTTCGGTGTGTTTTAGAATAAAAAGAACCTACAGCAGCTTTAATGCACAACCTGACCTAGTTAAGGCACTAACTGATATTCCTTGTCAACCTCAGTCAAGCTAGACTGAACTGTATTTCCACACGTGCAAAGAAACCTTAAATCAGCCTTCCCCTCAGTGTGCACAAAGCGAGACTGTTGGCTGACATGGAGAGCAACAAGGGGATTTGTATTATTGATAAAACATTACCAGAACACCTTCCTGATTTGGAGTAAATATAGAATCACATCTCTGCTTCTGCTGAGCCAGCCTACCCAAGTACAATAAACTGTTTTACCTCTGAGTGTGGAAGTGAATTCTACTGTTTTCCTCATGTGGTTTCAGCCTTTTGAGAGACAACAAATACCCCTGGATGAGCATTAAAGTCAAAGCTGAACAGATCTGTTCTACCATTGTCACTGTGTTGATACTCACAGAAGCACCTATGCAAGTCAAACCAAAAGACAATGCTTTCTGCGAAAATCATTCTGGTGTGAGAAACAGTGTGTACTTAAATGTGCTTTTTGTTTGATAAAGGCAGGTAAGTGGATAACAAGAATGGTAACGCATGTGTGTCAGTGATGCTGGGGGTAGCCTGACACCTGGTAATTGAGTATCTTTATCTTCAATGTGAAGAAAATACCTGTAATTATATAATCCAAGCGTATTATTGTTAACTTAAATTTAAATTTTAACAACTTTTTTAATGACAGTAACACAAAACGTTTATAATTTTCCTTTCATAACATCATCTTCATTAAAAAGTTGTGTTTATTTATTTATACAGCGCCAAACTACAACATAATAATGTATGTAACCTTATCTTTCCACTGACAAGCAAGCAAGCAAAATAATATTTAAATGGCTCATTTCATTTAAGTTGGAAGCACAATGCAATTCAAAAAGTATAAACTACCACAGAGATTCAGAACCACTAAACCTTATTAACAAACTTTGCGCATACCCAGTTCAGTCCTGTGTTTCTGTTAAAACTGAACACATTCAACAAGGTGCTGGAAACATTTCTCAGAGATTTTGGTCAAACACCAGTCTGAACTGTTGATACAAGGCAGGATAAATCCTTGTTTCCAAGTTGTTTATGCCAAATTCTGACCATAACACCCAGATGTCATAGCAGAAATCAAGACTTATTAGGCAAAGTTTTTCCAGTCTGTTGTCCAATTATTGTGCTCCCGTGTGAGCTCTGCTTTGCTGTTCTTAGCTGACAGGAATGGTACTCGGTTTGGTTTTCGTCTGTTGTAGTACATTTGTTTGTAGGTTCAATGTGTTGTGCAATGAGAGATGCTCCTCTGCATACCTTACATGTTATGAGTGGTTTTTGAGTTATTGTTGCCTTCCTATCAGTATGAAGCAGTCTGGTATTCTCTTCTGACCTCTGACATCAACAAGGCATTTTCACCCAGAGAACTGCCACTCACTGGATATTTTCTTTTTTTGACCAGCCTAGAGATGATTTCGTGGGAAAATCCCAGCAGATCAGCAGTTTCTGAGATACTCAGACAAGCCTGTCTGGCACCGACAACTATGACTCAAATAACCTTTCTTACTCATTCTGATGCTTAGTTTGAACTTCAGCAGACTGTCTTGACCATGTCTACATGACTAAATGCACCGAGTTGTTGCTATGTGACTGTGTTAATATCTAAACAGGCTGATGGCTCTATGACCATAAGGTGTACACAAGATATAGCAAGTGACTATTAAAAATATTCACTTTGTCAACTTTGTCAACAAAAAGAAATGCACCAGTAGCATAGTAAAAATGATAAGATCCATAAGTTTAAATCTAATAAAAAAAAAAGTAGAAATAAAATAAAATAGTAACTGGTAAATTGTAGTACACCAAAAGATGATGAACTCAGCGATCAATGACAGGTGGATGCCACTTGTTTCCCAGCCTTGCATTAAATTGATATTATCCTTATGATTAGATTCATAATAAACTGAATCTACTTCACTGTAATTTCATACCATGTTGTGTACAGTTTAACTGACACTTGGAACACAGACATTTGTTTAGACTGACACTCTTTAAAATGAACTTGTAAGTAAGGAGTGGCTGTGAGAAAACATAAAGACTGTGTTTCTGCCTGCTGGACTGATTTCAAATGAGAGCTTAGTGAAATTGTGTGTCTGCAGAATTGCCTGTTTATGTCCTGTCCTCAACATTTTTTGGTAAACCCCTGGGTGTTTGTCAGTGAAATACTCTGTAAACTCCAGAACAGGAAAGACACGGGTGAGACAGTTACACAAAAAACCCAAAATGAGTTAATCGACGCCAGACTCAATCACAGTTGTCATAAGGTGAGAGGTGGGACATCTGTCCACTTATTTTTACTAATTATAATAGGCCTAATCACTTCTATGTGAACAAGGCTGTCTTGTTGGTGTGGTAAGTTCTTTTTCTGCATGTTGGAAGTAGGAAATAGATATGAGATGGACAGCACTTTCAGCTAACTGCACACCAGTGGAAACGCCTTCCATAACTGCAGCCATTTTCAAATCCAAATTAAATTTTGTGCTTCCTTTGTTGCATTTAAGGAAACTTAAACCCACTGATGCACTGTATCCTCAGAAGAATTGATTTCTGGTCTTTATATTTACGGTGGGGGAAATAATTATTTGATCTCCTGCTGAATTAATACATTTACTCACAGTCTCTAGTTTTTAATGGTAGTTTCATTTCCATAGAGTGACAGAATATTAACCAAAAATCCATTAAAACACACTATATAAAAGTGATTTCATTTCTTTGGAAGTTAGCAAACTTACAAATTCAGCAGAGGATCAAACAATTGTTTCCCCAACTGTATATCACTATTTTATATAGTACTTTTATTGGTTTCTTTTTTCTTTTAATCTTTGCTCATTGTTTACTTTTCAGTGCCTTTCAGTGGTCTAACGGTTTGCTTGGACTATGTACAGTAGTGACATCAAGTACTAAATCACTTTAAACGCACCTTCTCTTGATTATTAATCTCATCGTTTGCTTATGGCTGCTTTGTAGTTATAATTGTTCCACTAAACAATATACATTTTACATGTCGATTATAAAGGCTGAGCTTGAATAAACAGAATGTCTCGATTTATTGCCTTCTTAAATGACGGGTGTACAACATCTAAACACTCAGCCAACTGCTTTAGAGCCTCCATGTCGCAGTGCTCATCCTTAGTGACAGCTCATACTCTAATAAGTGCAAACCAGTCAAAAGTAAGATTTTTTTCTTCCCTTAATTCATCCAAGGGCTGGAAACACACAGAGACTAAGCTTGAGACTCTACCAAACAAGGCTGTATACAGCAAACGCTGAACAACAGTTCATCTGTGATTGAAAGACTGTCGTCAGAGTTCCAAGTGAGTCACAGTCTTTATCCCCTGTTTTTCAGAAAGTCAAAGAGCGGTACAGTGCCCTTATTGATAGCTGGTAGAAAAATGATCTCTCTCTCCGTATCATATCTTCCCAGAAAAAGAGGCCGTGCATTAAGGCAAGCACGGATCAGTCCAGTTAATCCACAGAAATCATAACCCTGACACTGGCATATTGCTTCATTCATAAAAACTGACACAGAGCTGCTCTCCCACTCACCACAAAGCTACTTCTACAGTTACAGAAGGTATTGTTGACTGGTTAGAGGACAATAACTTTCTCCAACAAAGCTGGAAGCTAGACAAATGAGCAGAAAATGTAAAAAATAGGCTTATTACCAGGCTAACATACCGGCTTTGTACAAATGACTACAAGCCAAATTTTGAATCACGCTGAGACAATTCTGGTTGTTATGGCTTCGAGGACATGCATTCATGCCTAGCCTGTCAGATCACTCTAATTAATTCAGTTTGCCATGGCCAGAGTGAAAGGGAAAAATCTTCCATCTGAGGACACAAAAACTGGAGTTAAATCACTGCACTGACTTCCTGGGAATTATAGAATTGATTACAAAATTTGACTTATCGATCTAAAAAGGCCTGGCTCCACAATGGTACTGTCAGGCTTTTCAGAAATGAGTCAAACCTCTTTAATCTTGTGCTCCAGGACTGTTGTTGTGGTTTGGGAGAAGCTGGTGAAGCTGTGTTTAGTTTTATATATTTCTGTTTGCTGGTACGCTCCACTGATTAGGTATACTTGTATATTAAGGTCATTATGTGCCATTCATCTTGCTAAAAGCAAGACTGAATATTAAATTTCTCTTTTTTTACTCCAAGACATCTGAATTTGTTAGTAGTAGCTGTTTGTTTTTTAATTGAGTTTTTTTAAATAAGCACAAGAAAAGCCAAATCCAGGCTGTGTTTCTTTGCTTTTCTGTGAATCTGCATTCCCTAAAGAAGCCAACAGAGCGTATTAGCAAAGCAAAAGTTTTGCTTTCCTGCTTTCGGTCACATACAAACTGCTGCCTGTAAGTTAACACATCATTTTGTACTAAATGGACTGAAAAATGGTTCGTTCAAGGCTGCTGTTAGACTGCCTTTTTAAGTCAAAATCTTTTTCCCCCACATGTCTCCCGGGGCCCAGTTGTCAATCGAGCACCACAGGGGTTCCTCTCTCTCTCCATCCTTGTTTCCCCACTGTGTCACTAGCACCCCGAAAATCCTCTCATCTCGACAATCCTTTGCAGCTCTCCTCTGCAAACTCTCAGCAAGACGTTGTACATTTGTTTCTCTAAAGGATTTCTGAATTATTGCTTTTAATAAATAAAAAAACAACTTAAAATAACGTTACGGGGAAACAGAGCCGTGCTCCATTAAAACAGTCTTCACAGTTACAGTATTGTGCAGTGAAAATGTGAAAGCCAAAACATGGAAACTCATCTGTTAATACTCATTTAAAGAGTCAGACAGGTCTTCTAATGGCTCAATTCAGAGCTATAAACTTGTCAGAGAAGTGAAAATATTCTTCAGTGAGTCGAATCTGCACAGAGTCACAGAGAGGCTAAGCTGCATTTTTAGCACGCTCACATTACTGGTTCAGCGTGAGGTTAAACGCAGCAGTGGCTTTTACTCTGAATCTATTCTGGGGAAAGTGACCTTTTTCAGTCTGCTGACCTTTGTAAACATCACAGCGGCTGTGATGTGTTGACAGCTGGCTTCGGTTTTGATTTTGACTTTGACAAGAACGCGTTAGACGATAGGTTGGATCCACTGTGACAGCAAATCATCGGTTTTCATTATCTCCACTGCACAAAACATTGTCAAATGTGACACTCTAAAGACAGGGCAGCAGGAGTATTCTTTAAACTGAACCCCTCTAATATAGTAAAACACGGAGACAAGTTGAGTGCTTGAGGACTTAGAAGTGGGACAGATGAAGATTTTAAGCTTCGATAATAACACTTATATTTAAGCACGTACTGCGAGGACAATGATTTTAATAGTGACACGGCATAAGAGAAGCATTAGAGTAGACAAGCAGGACACTTTAGAGACTTTATTCATAAAGTCACCTTCGCACAAGATTGTCCTTGCAGTTGCTCACATGCTGAATGATAAACAGAAAATGGCAAGTTATAGCTCTAATATCACCTTTTAATTTGATCATTTAAATTAAAAAAATAATCAACATGAAATAGGTCTTTTCCAAATATGTGTAAAAGGAAAATACATCGCGTAGTGAATGATTTACAAATATTATATCTTGCACTGGCACATTACCATCATCTCTCCATCTGGTGGACATTTAAGGCTAATGAGAAGTCATTAGCAGACACGTTTCTAATAGGATGCTTTGCCTGAAATGTGCAATTTTCTCGACTTAATTTTTCCTTGGCTTTGCACTTGTCATATTACGTGACTGGGAGGCATGATGGAAAAAATGACACACGTCTCCTTGTGAAACTGCGTTTATTTTTAGACTTTCCGTTTCATTCTGCACTTTATCACATCTTCCTCATCCACAGCTTCTCCAGCGAGGATTATAATGATCATGAAACAAGAGAGCGAAGCAGTCAAACAAACGTCGGCGGTTTTGCTTCACACATCCATTTTTCTTCTCCCTGAAACTACCCCACCCTCATTCCCCGTCTTGCTTGACCCAGTGCCACCACTGCCACCGCTGCTGAGCTCTCATTACTCTAATAGAGGTGCTGATAGAACATAGAGAGATTGTAAAAGTTAAGTGCAGAAACTCAGTGCATGAATCAAACCCAGGGGATTATTTGACAGCCACAACAGGGAAACAGGAGATTGCTTCAGCTCTATAGCTAAATGCAGGCACTCTACTGATGTTAGCGCTCTGAGGTAAATTAGCTAACATAGCATACGTGTGCACCAGTTTGAATATTTTTTAAAAATAACAACATTTAACAACATTTGTCTTCATAATAACTGAATAATAGTGTTTGAGTAATAGCTTTGATTATATGGATTAGGTAATAGCATGCTCCTCTATGTTATTTGGGGCCAGACGTTTCCAATGCACATGACAACAATAAGGCTAGCTAGTATGTTTATTCAAGCTGCATGTCTAAATAATACACATATTCCTGCTAAGTAATATATTAAAATGACTAGTCTTCCACTAGACTTATTGTAGAATTTCACCTCTTGGACAATCTGTAGCAAACAAAAAGTCATGTTGCTCTAAAACAGCGGTCCCCAACCCCCAGCCCACAGACCGGTACAGGTACGCGAGTTGTTTGGTACCGGGCCGCGAGAGTTGAGGCTTGTGTGTGAAATTTATGGTTTTCAGGGTTTTTATCTTGTATAGGAATTTCTTTTACTTATGTATTAATCACATTATTTTATTGTATAATGCCTTGGTGCCACTGGATTTTAACATGTTCACACTCATACAGTAAGACAAATGGTGGGGGTCTAGTAAGGAAGTTGGGGGAAGCAGACAGCTCCACAGGAAGAAACTTTTGTCTCTTTGAGGACTCTGGGAGGTAGCAAGGGAGTGTGAACCTTAAGGTGTGAAACAGCTGTGTACTGCCTTTTGTTCCTGGAGAAGGTATTTAACTGAGAGCCATGTTAGGCTCAGAGAGACTCTGCTGACCGTCTGTCCCGCGGTCATGCAGGGGCTCCATCAAGCTTGGTTGTCTGTTCTTTGTGTGCTTTGATTAAAGAAGGTTAGCTACCGCTCACCGCTCGTCTGCAGGCTTTATTTAATGGAAAACTTCCACAACAATCTTTAACTTGGTTTCCTTGGGTCTTTTCCCGTGTTGTAGTTGTTTGTCTTATTTTGAAAGAAAAATGTACACGTTACCATAGCGACCGTAGCGCATTAAGGGGCAGAGAGGAGGATGTTACTCTCAATGTTGCTGGTGCATTTCAGGATGCTGCTGCTAATAAAGTTACACAATTACACAGTGAATTTGCATTTGTGATTATATTTACAAAATACCACAGTTTTTGTCTTGGTCGCATCATTTTATTTTGTTGTATTTATCCGTGACACCTTAAAGGCTGGTCCATGAAAATATTGTCTGACATTAAACCAGTCCGTGGTACAAAAAAAGGTTGGGGACCACTGCTCTAAGAGGAACCAAAACTGCAAACATAACTATTTTAATTGGAGTTTGAATGGTCTCTCTATTCCAAGTTGCCACACCATAGTTCTAAAATTTGACTGGTATATAGTGGCTATAGTGTTCATAGGTCTAGTCTTTGTACAAGCCTTCTTACCCAATGAGAACCAACCCCCATGACCCCAGTTTGATAAGTGGTTCAGAAATTGGATGAATGGATGGATGGATGGATGGATGGATGGATGGATGGATGGTATTTGTATATTTCTGCCAATCCCTGTATACTAGAGTCATGAACCAAACTTCACTAGAGTAGATTTCACTCAGACAAAGTAAGACAGATCTACTACTGACTTCAAAGTTCAATGCATGTATGGGCCACTGGCCAAAACAATCTGCCAAGGGGCTATCCTTCTTTGTCAGTGTACAGAGCTGCTTTGACAGGAAATGGCCTTGAGGGTAACTAAGCAAGTGAAACACATCTTCTGACTTCTTCTAGTTCATCTTGATTTAGTGCTTCAAATCAGGGTTCAGGATTCCTCAGTTCTTACACTGACCTTAAACTCCCAGGGAGTTGACAGGAATAGTACTGAATAACACATCCTCAAAAGCACCTCATCCAAAGTGAAGGGTAAATGGTTTGTTCACATCTTAACAAGTTATTATGCTTCACTAAACTGTTACCTCGCCTATCTATACGACAACTCATGCATGAAGCATATCTCTAGCTGGACCAACTAACACTGGACCCATTACATTAATTCATTATGAAGTACAGCATGTGTCACACTCCAGATAACCTTGCTACAGTCTGTCAAGAACAGATGTCTGACAGAGTAGTGTGATGAGGAAAAAAATGCATATTTTATATATATATATATACATATAAATAAAAACACATACTGTGTGCCCTTGTACAAAATGAAATCTCCCCACTGGGATTTTCAGGTGAACAGCCATTTAAATGTGCTTATCAATCACTGTCATCGCAGCACACTCCACAACAAAAGCAACAACTTGTTTCTGTTTTGGTATAAAGTTGCACCGCACAATGTCAGAAGTCATTTGAAATGCATTTCCCTTACTTCTCCCATAAAGAAGGTCTGCATTTCCAGACAAGAGACAGTTACGAGTCAGCATGTCACTTTGCTGGTGGTGGATGATAAAGCTAGCTGGATATGTTTATGAGAACTTGCTTTGTTCAAATTGTGACTATAAACTACCATTTTAAAAACTTTGCATCTGACACTGAACTTTTCCCGATAGCGTAGAGCAGTCTACATACTAGGTTCTATGGTGCACTGCTTCATCTCAAAAACATTCCTGCAACAATCCAGATTCTTTACTTGTCATTTGAGGCTTAAAATAAAATCTGCCTTCAGGATTTGTAGAGATGGTGCCCACTAATTATTTGCAAAGCTTTAAAAACAGTATTAGGCTGATATAAACTTGGCTGGTCAACGTAGTTATGATCAGAGGTCCAGACTGCCCAGCCCACTTGCTAATGAAGACAGAATACAAGGTAGCAGTGTCACAGTCCAGGGACAGCATCTTCCAGGAGAGAGAAAAAACTCAAAAGGATGACCTTCGCTTGTCAAGATATGTGGGCTGCAATAGCAATATACGAGAAGAAAAAAAAAAAATAAAAAGTGAGAAGTGATTTTCCAGTGAAAGTGGTTGATCTATACTCAACAATAACTCTGAATTATAAAATACAACTGTTCAAAGCAGTTAAACAGACGGGTTTTATGAGTTTCCATGCATTTTCTTCCTTGTAAGTTACTAAAACTGTTTATTTTTGGATGATTAACTGTTTTTCCATAAACACTAAGTAGGGATACATTAGAAATATGCTGTCGGTTCTACTGTAAATCATAGAATTTAAATCGGACCTCTCTGCTTAGGTCTAGTCTTGCAGAACCAAATAAAGGACATGAAGCACTGATTTGTGTTTGGTCGTACCGAGTCGTTCAAAACATTTACCGGTTCAGTTCCTCAGTGAAGTAGGCTGCTGGGTTAATGATCATCATCATGTTTGTCCAGGTAATCATTGGAAGAGTATTGTCCTGTTCATTCTGGAAAGAGCAGGCTCCAGAAGTTAACCTCTCACTATTTTCCTGATATGTGTCAAGTTAAACACAGTTCATTTTAATATCAGTGTTATTTAACCAACCATCCATCCATCCATCCATCCATCCATCCATCCAGTCGCTTCCGCTTATCCTTTTCAGGTCGCAGGGTTGCTGGAGCCTCTCCCAGCTGTCATAGGGCTAACACACAGAGACAGACAACCATTCGCACTCACATTCACTCCTATGGGCAATTTAGATTGATCAATTAACCTATCCCCACTAACTGTATGTCTTTGAACTGTGGGAGGAAGCCGGAGTACGCGGAGAGAACCCATGCAAACACAGGGAGAACATGCAAACATGCAGACCCCGGCCTGATGGTGCAATTGAATTCAGGACTTTCTTGCTGTGAGGCAACAGTGCTAACCACTGTGCCACCCCTGTTATTTAACCTCTGCAGCTAATTAGTTAAACGGCTCAAGTTTGCCTAAAGTTGTTTTATTTATACGTATGTGTATAGATATATATCTATATCTATGTACTTGTTACTTAAAGTCATGGGAGACATGAATGAAGAAGTTTTTCCAATAGGCTTAATAAGCAATTCATATGCAGCATTTAATCCAAGTATGTAAATTCTGAAAACATTTGACTTTTCAGAACTTAAGTTATTCAATCTCTGTACACATTTTTTAGTTTTATAATTCAAGAAATTCATCACATTATACTTTCTGGAGCAACAAAGCAATCGCTCATTGGTAGAAGGTCAAAGTTTTCCTTAAAATACTGCAAAGTGAGTGATTTTCATCAATATTTAACTGACTGAAATGTTTCCTTACAAAATAATTTAACAGCTCATTACTGAAAATAGAAAAATTGAAAATGCCAGTACTCAAGAGAAGCACTCTGAGGAAAAAAAAAAGAAGAACTTTTGTGTTTTGTGTCAGAATTTTGTGTATTCTCCCTAAATATATTAAAGTACAGCATCATCACTGAATTTAAATATTTCAGTTTGTGTTCATGCATTGCAAAAAGGTTTTATGAATTCAGATTGGGAAGGAATCAATTCTTACATTTGTACAACATGAATTTTAATCAGTCCAACCAGATATATTTCAAGCCATTATTTCAAGCAACAAAGCCATCTGTGCAAACAAACACAACATGAGCACTGCCAAGATCAAAGTGGTTATTCTGAGGTAGTTTTATCAGGAGACCTCTCCTACTGTAGCCAGCGCGTCATATTTTTCCAAGTATATTAATGGTTTGAAGCCACAAAGAGATCAATATTGGATATTTTTGACTGTCTGTGACTCTGTGAAACATCTGATATTCTGCACTTTGTGAATAGCTGAGCACATCAGGGCCAAGCAGAAGTTCACTCTGTGTTTTACATCACAAAGCAAATCTTTTATGTTATAATTTACATAAATTAGAAATGAACATATACTACTTCTTGGCTCTGCATATTTTAATGTGTTTGTTTCTTTTCTGTCAAGTGTAATGACAACTGTATCTGTGTGGAGTCGGCTATAACGAGTGCAGATGCATTACTAGCAGAGACAATGGTAGAAATGCGGGGAGACAGAATAGCTCATTTATACATAGGCTGTAAGGAGGAAGGCTGGGCTGCGCCTGTTGACTAGGCAGTGACTTGGATGGGTACACGGGCAAAGTGATTAGCATCCATCATTGCCTGTTTCTCTTGACAGCAAGAGCACTGTGACAGATGAGGGGACACAATGAGGGGTGAGACAGCAAAACGTGGCAGCAGATAGAAGCCTGGGAGGCAAGAGGGTGACCCTGGTCAGCTGACAGGAATGACAAACTTAGGACAACATATTAAAGGTCAAGATAAGGATAAAGGACATTTGCTGTGTGTCAGTTTGGGTCTGAGGAGCCATTGTCTGTTGGTGGGAAGGCAAGAGAAGATGCATTAGTACAAATCTGTATGGACTATGCTGCAGAGTCATTTTAAGAAACTGCCACTGAAGACAAACATCAGGCTACAGGGCATTCCCACATCTTATTATAGGCTACAATGGATCTCAAACTGTCACAGTGTTCTCTAAAAATATGCCAATGCAAATGCCGAGTATCTGCACTTAGAGCAGGGCTGTAGAGCAAGGATATTCCCTTATATTTTGTTTTCCCCATGTAGAGGCACTCTTTGGTCACACCAGTGTGACTAAAGACCACAGCTAAGTGTTTAAAACATCTGACTTCTAATGTTACCCTGTGACAAGGGAAACTTCAAAGCAGCGGCTTGGCTTTTTAAATTGATTAAAAGGACAGACTATTTCTGGTAAATGGCAGTCCATTATAAAACAGAGCTGTAAGAGCTCCATTTGCTACTATGCATTTTTTTTTTTATTTCTAGAAAGCACAACCGGAAGGAGTCTGACAGCACGGTCGAATCAAAAGTAGTTCACATTAAAATCCTTCTAGATGCAAGTGTTGCCACTCTTCAGCAATTTTGAAATGCTTCCAGATAATATTTATTTATTTATCAAACATGACTTAAATCAATGTTTAAAGCACTTCTGGACTTTTTCCCAAAACATAGCTTTTAAAAAAACCAACAGTTGGTTGATCCCCTCAGTGCACTTACAATAACCTCTAGTCAACTATCAGCTCAAATCTAATAGTCAGCTGGTGCTTTTCTATCTCCCTGCCACCGTGTTGGTTCCTTCTGATCACAACAAGCCTTATAGGGTATTTGGTGTTTCTATACTGGCTGTGGTGTGACTCGCTCTCTTTCTCTGTCCTGTGGCCCTGTGATGGACTGGCAGCCTGCCCGGTGTGTACCCCTCTTCTTGCCCTATGGCAGTTGGAACAGGCTCTAGCCACCTCGTGACCCTAAAGTGGATAAGTGTTTAAAAAAAAGCTGGATGGATGGAAAAAAAAAAAAAAAAAGTGAACAGTGTAAGGAACACAGAAATTCAGTTTCATAAGCTGTAAAACCGGGCTCTGATGAAGACAAAAGTGCATAAAGGCAATAAAATATGAGGCATCATCATCATCAACATCATCATAAATATGGAACAGTCAGCATGCTTACATGTGCAACAACATCTGTTTCGATAATTCCCATTTCCAAATTCTGTCTTAGGCCACCAGATTTCTGTATGTTAACCTTAAGAATTTTGACAGAGTACAACTTGAGTTATAGTGAAATACAGAGCATTCAGAAAGCTGTAATGTTTAGTGTAATGTTTTTTTTTTCTGTGTACACATGCCATAGCTAACTACAGTAGCTTGCTAACACAAACACTATATGTACAAAGGTGTTGCACGACGCCTCTTAATCTTTGATACCAGCTGGTTTCAGTCCTGTGTATAAAACCAAGGACCCTTTACACACATTTGTGAAAGAATGAGTCAATCCGAGCTTTACACTGAACATAGAATATCTAAAAAATAATGATCTAATGATCTAATCTAATATCTAGTTGATCATTTTTGCAATATGTAAAGTTACAGAGTGGGTTCACCAAATCCTGTGTGTAATGCATAAAAGTCACATTGCAAAGTTCCTCTGTCATTACTATCAGCACACAAACTACCGGGAACTTCATGCCATGGCTTTCCATGTGTGGGTGTAATGCAAGGGTATAGTGTAGCTGACATTAGCTTTCTAATATTTCTAACTACTAACTAAGCAAATAAAGCTCAAAATCATGAAATATCTAATACTTTTAGAAAGATGGGAAAAGATGCATCACAGCTGCAGAATGGTGAGTTTCCACCAAACCTTTTTTAAAAGGTACATGATTCACATATTTTATATTTAACATTACATCTTAATGTGCTGGACCACTGGTTTAAACATTCCTTCGTTCTCTGTGTCTTATTCCAGATGATATAAGATCTTCATCCTCCAGGAGATTCAGCTCACATCTTATATTCTTCCTTCCATGTATCATGTTGTCATGTTGGCCTTGTTTTCATCTCCTGTATGTGTGCACGGTGTGAGTGTCGTCTCCTGTGGTTTGTTTCCAGGTCTTCATGATGGTGCAATGCTGGTTACACCTGGAAGTTGGTGCATAACCTCCCCATCATATTTCTTCAAGAGGTGGATGTGTATATTTTTTTTCTATATTAAATCTACGATTGCGTTCCATACCAACAAGATACCTATTCTTTTTACTTAATCCTTCTCCTGGGAGTTTTCCCCTCATTCAAATAGCATTTGCTATTGCATTAAGCTAAAAAAAGTGCTTTGGCAAGACAAAATGTAACCTAACTCTAACTGCCAACTGCCAATGCATGTTGGTTTATCTGTACAAAGGTTAAACACACTTTAGATGTTTAGATTCGTGACTGTCAAGTAGAGCTGGGCAATAAAACGATAACGATATGTATTGCGAAATAACTTTTTCTCGATAGAAAAATTAAACTATTGCGATAGACCTCATCTCTCTTGTCCTCTTAAAAAAAAAAAAAAAAAAGAACAGCCAATCCAAATTAAGTAGCGCAGAGCCGAACCAATCACAGCCGCAGCGTCATGTCACGTGACTTGTTACGTACAGCACAAGCGCCAAGGCGCACATGTGTATTTGTTTTTGCAGCCGTGCAGCCCGGGTAATGAAGGAAAGGAGTTTGCCGACTAGAGAAAAATCAACCGAGAGCGTGAGCGAAGGTTACTGAAGAAAAAACAGATGATGGTTCCAATGCCGGAGAGCTTGTCGAACGGAAGGGCCACAGAAGTTCCGTAGTGTGAAGGTATTTCGCTATTTCAAGTCTGACAAAAACAGAGTAGCGCAGACTGTAAATTGTGCCGAAAGCAAGTCTGGAAATACAATAAAGCGGTGCATGCTCAATCTCTGACTGAAAGCGCTAATTAAGTCATTCGGCTTTTGTCAGACTAAAGTAACTGTTAAAACTGTTTGAAAAGCTAAGCTATACAACAAGGAGAGATTGAGAATTTCCTTTTAGTTCTCAGTTTATTTGATATTGACAAAAGTTAGTCAATTTTGTCTGTTCTTCTGTAAAACGACCTAAGATTTATTTTTAGAATTAATATTTTGTTTCTAAGTGGAATTGACAATTTAGTCTGTTTTGTTTGTTCTATTTTGAAACTTAAACGCTTTAGCGGCTGCCTTTTGTGTAGTTTGCAATATTTGCCTTTATTTATCTGAAACTGAAGTCTCATGTTCCTTAAGTACATCTACCCTGTTGAACTTATTATGGGAAATAAATATTTTAATTAAAACAAGCTGCTAATTATTTCACATTTTACTTGTGAGCAACGGCACATTTAAATCTTACAAATATAGTTATTTGGCTTATATCGTGATATATATCGTTATCGCCTGAAATGAAAAAAACATATCGTGATATGAAAAAATCTTATATCGCCCAGCTCTACTGTCAAGCAATGTACGTGGGACAGGTGAATGAAATGAAATTCAGATTAAGCATTATGTGATGACAATTACGCTCACCCGTCACATCATTACAGACACCTGTGCAACCTTAAGCAATCCAATGAAACAGCATTGATATAAATTTAGCTTTTACTGAGGGTCTATGCTTCTGAGCATTCACAAAGTTTGGAGAATTTGGTCTCTAAATGGTCATTTCAGCTGCTATTCAGTGAGTCCATTTTACACACAAAAGAGGCCAACCTGGAAGAATAATCTGACAGGATAGTGTTTAAGAAAAAGACTCACAGTGAGCAACAGTCTCCTTTTACAAAAAGAAACTGTCAGATGTAGCAGTTATCATTTAGCGGCTTATATGAAGACAAAAGTACAGAATCAAACAAAGGAAAAGTAATTATATTGAGTGCTAATGCAATGCAAAAACAGCTTTAACTACAATTCAGCTAAAAATGTTCTTCCTTCCTCGAGAATGATCTTAGCTGCTGTGGAAGAGGACTACTGAGACTCTACCCAGCTAAGCTTGCCTCAACAGACTGAGGAGTCGCCCTCCAGGTCTGTAACTGGGCTCCTGCACAAAGAGCTAACCCGGACTGCTGTTAGAGCTGCAATTACATACTAGATTTCCTCACTGCCTACTTGATTTCCTTACAGTACTGCCAGAAAGATTTTTAAGTAACCACCATCCAAGCTGGTGGGCTAGATAAAGAAAAAAAAAGACAATGATGGGAAAAGAAACAACAAGATGAATGGAATTTTTATAGCAGTACTGACAGCAGCTTTTTATTAGAGGCTTAAATTAACTAATACATCAACAAAGCATGGTACAAGTGATTCATTCACCTGCAGTTGTAGTATTTGGAATTTTGTTTCTCTGAAAATACCATCATGAGCAACACTGAAAACAACTTATGTGTTTTTTTTTAAAGGCCTGACATTTCTTTCATTGTACATTTTATCAAACTAGATGATCTTATTTCCAAGAGATTCTTATATTTGCAACTTTCCTCATGTGTAATATGGTTGTATAAATTATACCAATTACCAAAACTATTTTTTTATATATTCAAACTGCAGTAATTTTTTATCCTCTCTTTAAGAAGTGCAAAATATTTCAAAAGAAAAATATTCACCCATCCCTGTCTATCAGTCTAGCTCTCCATCTATTTTTCAAAGTGTCAGAATGGACAGTTTAGTGGACTGGTTTAATCTAAACTAGCTGCACTGCAGCACAACAAAAAACAGTTGCTAATGTACTTCAAGGGATCCAGAATTCCTGCTACTCTTCTTTCCATTAGTGGAGACAAAGTCTAAATTGTACTGGAGAGCAAATAACTACTGTCTGCTTGAAAAGCAAAGCATATTTTACTAGTAACTCCACAGCACCTTACAAAAAAAAAAAAAAGTACAGAAGTTTGTTCCTTTTTCTGTGAAAGCTCAGGGGCTTCAAAGAATGTGGCACCATGGTGAATGTATGAGCCTCTAGTGGTCGGTGCCATTTTTCATGCAGTAGTTTGCTCGGGCAAAGACACCAAGAGGCAGGATAATCTTAAAAAGGCCATCGTACCCTTGGGGATCAAGCTGGAAAACCTCTCCTATCGTTTGCACGGCCAAACCTTTAATCTACTCATGAACTGAGAAACCATTAGTTGCAACACTATCAAAAATGTTCATGGTTTCAATACACACCAGCAGGTCTTATTTCTGCATACTTTTTGGATTCTACTCCAAAAGGGCATTATGTAATCTTTTGGCAGGGTTTCCTTCCCCTGATTGAGATGTCATGTTGTCCGACTTAAAGATCAACACGCAACAAGTCATATAATATCATTAGTGCAAATTTCAGCTGACAATTCAGTGCTTCTGTGTCCAAATTTGGATAAAAAGATTTGGACGATAGAAAGAAAACCTTGTCAAGGGTCTCTCGCATAGTGTTAACCTCGGATAGGCTGAAACAGAAAATGGACAGATGGATGTAGTAGAGCGAATACGAAAGCCACATCTAAGATACTAGATTTAATCACCATACCCAGGAAGGCATAATCCAAGGATTGTTCTTCTTCCTCAGTTTCTATTCATCAAAGTGAAGAAAAAAGAAAAAGTACTAAACAAGTTCATTCCAACATGAAAGGTGATTGCTGTTCTGTGTTCAAACGACACCATTACATCAATCAGATAATAAGAAGTAATAATTATGTGGTTTAATTTTGTGGTTTCATTACAGTTTTTGCAAATAAACCACAACACCGCAAAGTAGCTTAACTGAGACGGCTAATGCATCGACGTCATAAAGAGGTGTTATGTTGTAGTCAAGTTCGAGCACAGACAACAGCCATAGAAAATCACTGAAATCCTCGATGTGTTTGCACAGGGAGCCTGCAATTTAATGAGCCCAAATAAATCTAATTAGTTTTAATGTGAATGATCTTTATGGAAGAAGCTTCCAGGCTGATAGTGTAGAAGAAAATAAATAATGGACTTGAGAAGCAATTTACTCCAGACTGCATCCTTGGCAAAACATCTACAAAGCATAAATAGGCATTCGGGTCTGTGAGGATGAGATATGCCTCCTAACTAAAACGTGAAACAATACCAATAAAACACACATAACTCTTGCCAATTCATTATCAGAAGGAGGATAATGCAGTCGTGTTGTCTCGAGTGCATAAAAAATGCCAGCTGGAAAGAGTGCTTTGCCCTGTGAAATTAACGGTACTCATCAGGAAATAAAAGAGCCATAAAAAGGCGTCTGTTTTCGCCCACAACGAGATGACTTTCTGAATTAACTGTGGACGCCTTGGACACCAGCATGCAAGTGATTTCTTTGGAGGTGTTGGATCAGGAGGACATCCATTATAAAGCAGCAGCCAAATTGGAACACCAATGGCGACGGCGTTAAGTTCGTCTCCCTGTCTGATTTGCTCGAAACCATTACCTCTAAATGCTGCTTGTCAGCTCCACAAATGCTGAATAGTATCTATGAGGGTATGATGTAATGTAGCCTTTTTAATCCCGACACTGTGCTTTTCACTAAATGTGACTAAAGATGAGAACCAGGGCAAAACATGGAGGGTTCTGATTTGTCAAAAATGAAATAAAAGCTACCAAAGCTATGTGCTCAAGGCCTCAAGGATAAAACAGCAATGTAACCGTATAATTTTTGCATGAAATAAATTTAAAGTCAGCTGTAAATCTTCATCTAACTTACTCTCTTTGGTCAAAAGACAGGAGTTTTTACAGTTGACAATACATTTGTTGATTTTGCTGAACTGGATAACAGCCATCCCAAAGCATCAGCTCGGTTCAATGTCTAGTTTGAGAAGAAACAAAACTGGTTTTCTAATCGGGTCACAAACAACAACAGATTTCAGTGGCTTTCAAACAGCACAGCAAAGCAAGACAGAAAACTGAAATTACCGTTTGCTAGATGAAGGTGAGAATAGAAACACGGCGGTGAAAGACAGCTTCAAAGCACAGCGACGCCTTTGTTAGACTTCTGAAAGATGAATGTAGTCAGCAGCCCAGATGCCTGATTACCACATGTTAAAGAGAATGCAATGCTTAATAAAGGGCAAAACTGTGCGTGCTTGGCCAAGCTCACATGGAGGGCCACAATTTGTGGAACGAGCAGAAAAACTCCCGATGTTCATGACAATAGAATAGAACAATGAAACAAACGGCTTAAAAAAGTAAAGTCACATTATTTATGAATATAGTTGACCATTGTAAATCAACTGTAAATTGTAAATCATTGCTTTAGACGTGTTCTGCTGTTTTATTTTAATTAGTTGTTGACAGAAGGACAGCAAGTGTGACGTTTACACGATGATACTGAGACCTGATATGATGTATGGTTTGGAAACAAAGGCACTGAGAAAAAAACAGAATGGACAGGATCAGAAATGAGTACATCAGAGGGACGGCTGAAGCTGTGAGCGGTTTGGAGACAAAGAACGTGTGCAGAAGAGGGATACACACCACAGAGGAGGTTAATCAATGAACCGAGTGAGGACGTGTAGATTGTTGGTGTAACAGAGGAGGATGCTAGGGGTAGGGTATGATGAAGCAAAGCCCTAATGTATATAGCACATCATCATAAGGGCATATTTTCCTCTCACCCCTTGTAGCCCCCTCAATTTCTCTTCCCCGGGATGAAGGTAACTCAGGACCCACCCACTCTGCACTGCTAACACGGTTTTGCCTATCACTGCAAGTGCAAGTCGCTGAGGTTCTCAGGCATTCTGAGGTCAGTTGTTGCCACATCACAGCTACTCCCTTCCTGTGGGTCCGCCCTTTAAGGAGTTGGGTAATAACAATAAATGCTGAATTAATGTGAATTAAAAAGTGAATTAATGTTACAAGTGACTGAAAACCTATTCACTATGAAGAAGGTTGTTTTTAATAAATAGGAAACATGAGAAATATAAATGTACACAACAAACAATGGAATGTCAGTGGAGCAGTAGATTACATGGTTCATGATCAATCACAATATGCAAGTTATTGTAATGTGTGAAGTACACAATGACTAAGATGGGTTTGATTGTCTGTACTGCACAAATTAATTAGAATGAAAATCCACTGAAAAGTAAGAAAATTGTTTGAATGCAGTATTGTTAATTACATCAGGAGCGACGATCTTGTGAAAGTAGCGCATGCATGCAGACATGCCAGATGCCAGACACACATAAGACCAGAAAAAAAAAAAGAAAAAGTGAATCGGGCCATTAAGTGTCCTTAGAACTTAGACCCATAAGGCGATCGTTGTGTCTAACTTTGATAAAATTCTGACTAATAATAATGAAGGAAAAGTAATTCTTGTGAATTGTGGATCGACAGATGGATGGACAGGATCCTCATCATGGCAAGAGCTCATCAGTCTTTTTGGCCGTTTGAGCAAAAAATGGTAGTTTAGTGCTGCCTAGCAGTAGACTAACCTACTGTAATTTAACAGAGAAGTTATTATTTTATTATTTGTGGCAGTGCTATTATTAAGTATTTTTCCAGCGCCCTTTCAACATCCTCTCTGCCATTTACATCAGGCAGATGGTATACTTTCCATATATATGTTTAAATGTCCAAGCTTTCGTCTTCTGATAGAGCAACTGTCATGTGTACAGCTTCACTCCTCTATTATATGCTGATTACTAGCTCATGGTTGTCTTTCAGACACTCTGTTCCATTATGGTAGGTTTCAGTGATTTACTTGCCAGATGCTTTTTAAGTGTGATTTAATGTTTAAACAAACTGAAAGATGGAAGTGAGGCTTAAATGTCTGAGTGGATAACTTATTCTGATGGCAGTACGGTTATATCATGAGTCAACTAAGCTGCCAAAGTGGCTTGATCACACATAGTGCCGTAAGAATACAAATATAGTATATGGGGAAGATTTTACACCACAATATGGATGTGAACTTGACCACAGACATGCAAACACATTGAAGTTTGACTTCCACACAGAACCAAAGCTCACTTCCTGTGAATATGCTAGCTGTCACGGTGAGGGCGAAAGTGCGAGAAAGTGTCCAAAAAGTCAAAAGTCTGAGAAACGATGGAAAAGATTTTAACATTCAGTCTGCATGTCTGCTGTGTCTATTTATAGTTACCGTCACTATCCAATTTTGATAGCAATAAGCGCTAATTGTGAGAAGCCATGTTTCTCATCCCATTAGCTTATCTCTTACAAAGGAAGAAGCTCATTTATCAGGAAATTACATGGCACAGAGACTTTTATTAATCAAAATGTGTAACCTTATCCAAGTCTTGATAAGCAGTCCTCACTGACATTCAGCTGTGTCCAACCTTGCAATGACACAAAAACATTTGCAAGCCATGGGTTAACAGCAGAAACCAAACAAAAAAAAGAAAGTAATGACACAGAAAGTATATGAAAAACTAAATATGTGAATTGTTATGACTAATTTCAGGTTTGCAGACCGGTTTGGCTTTGCCAATGTCATGCACTAGATTCAGGAGAGGCAGAAAATGCACACAGCATGCAAAGCCACACACAGCGCCAAAGATGAAGACCACATTAAATCAAATCAGTGGTTGTAATTCGCCTCAAATCAGAGGAAGGCTAAAGTCACAGTTTGAAAGCAATAATGTAATAAGGCTGACGGGAGTTTTCTTCTCATCAGCTCGCCTGCTCATTTTTCTTTCATCATTAGCTTCCCATGTCTCAGTTGTGATTTACTTGCGAGATCAATCTGACCTATCCCAGAGACAGGCAAAGACATTTCCTCTAAATGTCAATGGGCAACAGATGGGTATGAATACAAAAGCTCTTCTACTTTTTCATTCACCTTTTCTCATCTCTCTTAGCAATCTTTTAATATTGCAGTGTTTAAAAGGCTACAGCAAGAGACAGACTCTCTTTTCATAATATTTTCAAGTGACACGTTTAGGATATAAAAGTGCCCTTTTTAAATATTTAATTTAAATGTATATTAGGAGTTGGAACAATCAATCATTGAAATGACTGATTGTTTAAGTATATTTGGTTGTTGCTGAAGATAAACCATTTTCATTTAGAAAGTATACAGATTTTTGTCTCTCGAGTGCAAGGATTTGCTGATTTTTCCCTTTTTTTAATATTGTTCATAAATATACACTTTTGCTTGCCCTGCCACATCACTAGATGAAGCAATAGAAAAAAAAGAAACCTCACTGGGCTCTAGAAACTTGTGTTACACAAACAATTAACTGATAAAATAATGAGCAGACGCTGATTCATGGAAATGCTTAATGATGAATGATTTTATCAGCAGGAATTATTTTATTTTTTTCTTACCAACCATTTAATTGTTTGTCATTTATTTAGTTCAGAAAACATTATTTAAATCAGGGTCTGATGAGAATTACATTCTACATCAGCTTTAAAGATATTGTTTAAAAAATGAAAGAAAAGGAAAAATTAATTTATCAAATCGTCTTGTGGCCTTCACCTTCGCGAGTAGATTGACTTTCCTCTGTTGTCATGGAGATTGATTTTTTTTTTTTTTTTTAGTTGAGAAAATCACAACAATCTCCGGTCTCAATCTACATAAACTCTCCAGGAAATTTACAGTACGTGGTCTGGAACATATTTTCTCTATATTTATACTCTTCTGAGGTGGTTCTAAAGAACTGAGACCACAGCGTCCAGTAAGAAGGAAAAGTTCAGGCGACAAAACGATATCACATCCACCACCTACGCCACTGGTTAATATCAGTTGACTTACTTAATGGTGAACAACATTATGCTGAAATTTATAATATTAGTAGAAATCCAATCATATGTAAGAGTGGTATACAAATGATTATGAAAACTCCAGCTAATATAGCAGTACTGCTGCAGAGTACCTGACATGAATGATTTAATTTGTATGTACAAGGTCTGGGCTTGCTATGGCATTAGATGTTCTATCTGATTACTCCTATGAGTTTGCCCATTCATTTCCCTGCACTGGCAGAAAAACACAAACAAAAATATATGGAAAGTGATTTCTTGTGTCGGGGAGCATAGATCATAAAAGCTCAACTACATAATTGGGAATTACAGTAAAATCCCAAGGATCTGGCACCAAACCAAGCTTCCACAGAGGACATGTTTGAACAGCTTATGAATTTAATTACTTATGGCACATATTTTTGTAGACCCAATATCATACTTAAAAAGATTAGTGCTAAATGCTTACAGTACTAACCATTAATGGGTTACTTCTCAAAATTAAATGCCAACCATGAACAAGTACGTCATTTCTATATAAAAGAGGCAAGCACGGTGTAAGCTCTTGTTTCTCCCTATAGTATTGCTCTGCTGCCTGCCTTAGTGTCAGCACACTCTCCAGATTGCCACCCAGCATATTTCAATTTTGACCATATGTGCAGCTGACCTTTCAAAGCACTACCTGTGAGAGTGAAGCTCTATAGAGCATGAGCAGAGAGAGAGAGAGAGAGAGAAACCATTGTAGTCATGCTGTGTGTTTTATAAACTCCATCAGATTATAACACCTTCACAACCTTGGGAAAAGTACTGCACTGGAAAACTTGAAAACTGCACAATCGAAGGTATGAAATGCTGAAAGGACATCCTTGGGAACGATTTTACCCCAAGACCATTTTTAACGTGGTATCCAAGGAGAACAACTAATAAGATGGTTCATTTATCATGCTGAAAGTTTTCATTAGGACCGTCACCTTGTTCCATTCACTGATTTGGCAGAATTATTTACCCTTGGCTCATTTAGGGTTTTTTAAGGGAGAATATACAACTGCAGTGTGTTGAGACGACACGTTCATGATACGAGTTTTCTACTTTTGTTATTATCTCCCATTTTATTTTTGCAGATTTGTTTTATTTGACATATTTCTGTGACAGTGACCTCTATATCACCACGCGCTGGTATGAATCCAAGCAAACCTAATTAGTTTTAAATCCACAGTGTACCAAGTAATAAATAAATCAATGCTTGTACTTTAAAAAAATATAAGGCATTATAAAACTTAATTTGTAGCGGTCACAGAACTATTAAGGGGCTGTATTTTGTGCACTATAAGAATATCCATGACTTGTTTTGATTGGCTGATTTTGTTCTAGCAAGCATGACTGTATTAACTAAATCTTAGAATTTAACCTAATTTGACACACAAAATGTTTTTTCCCCAGAAACAGTCATTTAAAAGCCCAGTGTATGAGTTTCCATTCGCACATAAGAGGCTCTACTGTTCTAAACCTCACTGGTGCTTTTCTAACTTGTTTTTCTTCTTCTTCTTCTTTTTTTTTTTTTTTTTAGCTATAACTGTTAAACTAATGTATCCTATTAACATAATGATCTCTGAAAGCTTGAAAGAAATGCCTCAAAGAAGTAAACACGAAAAGTACCAGGCTAATCGGTTATCTGATCTGACTTTAATCTGTCCATTAGTAATGGCAGGCGAGATATTTAATCCCGTACTGATCCTGAAATGTTGCAAAGGTCAACATGTAAAGTGTTGAATTATTGCTTTGGCTTATTTATTTATTTTTTTTAAACATATGCTAATTTTTTATTTTATCATCAGAAATGCAATTTCAACATTTGTTTAAAGGACTAAAGATGATGTTTCATAACTTTGACTACTTTATATTATTGAGAATGCTTACTATGTTGGGCTTTGCCTACACATTATGCTTTTCTGCTTTTTCCTTCTACAAAGAGCTGTCGCAGGCCTGCTACAGATGAGACAACAGCACTCACTAGAGTGCTTGAAAGCACTGACGGCACCTGCATAAACCAGACAAGGTCTGCACAGGAATTTGCACATGAATTATGATGTTATTATGGGCAGTGCTAACACACCCACAGAGTTGCAGCACAAAGCATGCAGCAGATCTTACACTGCTGTACCTTTCTGATTAGTTGTATAGATCCTTTGAAATAATTTATGCTGCAGAAAGTGGAACAAACATGTTGTTTTCCACATCAAAGCACTGAAGTATCCATTTTTAAAGTGTTTGGGACTTTAGCTGCATTCTTTGTTTCTGCTCTTTTTAGGTCTTAATATGCTCCCAAAATGACAAATCATTTGAACAACACAAAAGATTCCATTAGCTCCAGGGCAGCCTCTATTAAGTGGAACAACACCAGTATCACCCAAGAAAAAGTGAGACAAAAGAAACTTGACACACGTATGGAAAACAGGCAGCAGCATTCAAGGTTCATTCAGCTCAGCTCGCTTTCTTTGCAAGAGCTTGTGACTAATTGGGATGTATATGAACTGCTCAGAAGATTCGTTCAATCACAGAGGTGCTGAGACAAAAGGCTTTGACATTTCTGAGCATCGACACCTTTGCCAAGCAAGACCGAAATATCAGTTTTCTTGACTTTGGCGAGTCATCGGTGAGGGTTTTGGACCAAGGCACGACGAGGCTGAGAAAACTGAGTCAGTAATAGGAAGAACCTTAATCTTCCTGCCCAATTTTTATTCCAGAGGTAACAGCTGCAATAGTCATAGTGGATGAAAAGCTGTTTGATGTTTCCAACTGCACATGAGGCTGTAGTCACTTCGGCTTTCCAGCAATCTGACAGCAAACTGCTTGAGGTGGAATGATGAACTTGTTGTAATAGAGTTTCTGGCGACAGTGAGACATTGAGAGCACAGGCTGATAGTAATGATGTTATCAGTCACTGTGCGAGCGTGAAGTGATAGATAGACGTGTCTGCTGAACGTTCTGAAGGCAGGCACACAGTGGCGAGCATGAGCGCTGTCAACATTACAGGAGCATATGCAGATTTTACTCAACTACCTAATGTTCCGACATGCAGCCTCCAAGGTCGCCAATCAGTGTGTTAATATCATGCTGCATTTTGCAGTGATGTGTCATCTTAAAATGTCTTAAACAGAGAAACCAGAGGACAACACACATACAGTAAGGAGGCTGAGGTCAGTGTGACAAATGGTTGATGGTTGCTGCTTGGCTACTTCAAGCAAAAACCTGAGCACCACTTCTAATTTTCACAAAAATGTAAAAATGAAAAAAAATATTCATATATTACATACAGCATTAAATCATGGGACCATCATCTAGCATTATTTTTTTTTTATTATCATGAATTGTCAAAAATTCAAAGTAAACCTTGTATATTCAAGGATAGGAAGAAACATTTGTGTTTTTTGCTATATTTTCCCTGAAAATAAATCAACAATAACAACATAAGTGTTAATTTTCTGTGAATGGACAACTTGATCAAAGAACTATCCATTTCTGCTCTTTTTAGGCTTCAGGAACAAACACAAGCAGAGACACCAGCTCACACTGCACAGCCTGCATATCCAAGGCTGCTGTTTAAGCTGTCATCCACTACCTACACTGATAATAAGTCTTCTCAGGATATCTCTGATTCAGCTCAGCGGGTGACCAACTGGGCTCAGCAAATACACAAAACAATTTCCTAGCGGAAATTCTGCTGCAGATAACCTGAGCCCTATTTGGTTAAATGCTTGCCAGCATTAAATGCAAAGATGCATTTAAACCTCTGAATGTTTTGCATGTAATTTCCATTCGAAAAAAAGCACCCCCACCCACTTCCCATCTGCATTTAATTTGGTCAAGTCTAAACACACTGATGTCACACAAGAACTGAGAGAGCTAATGAATATCGAGGATAAACAGTTTTAATTAATTTAGAAGCAATATAAATTGCTCTGCATAGAGCAGAACTTCAATATTGTATATTCATAACATATCAGCTTTAGATACATTTAGATTTTATTCAGAACTAAAAGCTAATCAGGTTGATTCTCTATTTCCATAAAAAACCCTGCGTGAAATGCAAACAGAAAGCAATGATTTGTGCTTCTCATAAACCCATATCGTATTCACAGCAGTACACAGAAAATATATCAAATGTTTAAACTGAGACATTTTACTAGTTCATAAAAAGTATTAGCTCATTCTGAATTTGATGGCTGCAGTACGTCTCAAAAAAGTTGGGACAACAAAAAGCTGGAAAGGTAAGTGGTACTAAAAAGGAAACAGCTGAAGGAACATTTTCAACTAATTTGGTTAATTGGCAGCAGGAGTGTAAGATGGGCAAATGGGTTTCAAATGAGCATCTTAGAGAGGCAGAGCCTCTCAGAAGTAAAGATAGCCAGAGGTCCATCTATCTGCAAAAAGTCTGTGAAGGTTCTCAGTCATCCAGGTCATCGTAGTCAAAGGAGTTTGCAAAGAAAAGCGTCTGGACTTCTTTGAGTTGCTTGAAGACGTTTCACCTCTCATCCAAGAAGCTTCTTCAGTTCTAAGGTCAAATGGCCGAGAGTCCCAGATTTAAACCCAGTGGGAGTATCCCCCCAAGGAGGGACGAAGGACCCCCTGGTGATCCTCTAATCACATGCGCCAAAGTGTGAAAGTGGGTGTGGGACCTAATCAGCCAGGGTTTCGGGTGAGCTCATTGTGAAACCTATCACCTATCATGTGATTTCCTGAGGTTTCCACTGTGAGCGACCATCTTTGAACAGAGGCGGTGGTTTACGACACCAACTGTCTGCCATCTATAATCCAGTTTTGAGTTCCCTCCCCAGACGCCTTAACGCCCACTCACATCCTGGGCCATCTGACCTCAGGAAATCACATGATAGGGTGGGGCCAGGTTTCACAATGAGCTCACCCGAAACCCTGGCTGATTAGGTCCCACACCCACTTTCACACCTTGGCGCATGTGATTAGAGGATCACCAGGGGGTCCTTCGTCCCTCCTTGGGGGGATACTCCCACTGGGTTTAAATCTGGGACTCTCGGCCATTTGACCTTAGAACTGAAGAAGCTTCTCGGATGAGAGGTGAAATGTCTTCAAGCAACTCAAAGAAGTCCAGACGCTTTTCTTTGCAAACTCCTTTGACTATCTGCAAAAACCTGTCTACAAATTGTAAGACAATTTAAGAATAATGTTCCTGCATATAAAACTGTGAAGATATCACATCATCTACAGTACATAATATCATTAAAGGTTCCAGAGAATCTGGAGAAATTTCTGTGCCCTAGAGACGAAGCAGAACATCTTGGATGCCTTTGATCTTCAGGCCTGCAGGTGGCACTGCATGAAAAACAGTCATGATTCGGTCCTGGAAATCCTTGCCCTATGCTCAGGAATATTTCCAGTAATAACTGTCTGTGAACACAGCTCACAAATGCAGGCGCTCTGTGACGCAACAAAGAAGCCATATGTGAAGATGATCCAGAAATGCAGCCAGCTTCTTTGGACCAATGTTCAATTAAAATGGACTGAGGCAAAGTGGAAAACTGTTCTGTGGTCAGACTAATGGAAATTTTAAATCTTCTTGGAAAATGTGGACACTGCATTCTCTAGACTAAAGAAGACAGAGACCATCCAGCTCAATTAGAGAACATTAGAGCCTCTGGATTTGGCAGCCTGCACAGTGTGATCAAGACCATCAACACTGAGAGGACTGTACAGGTTTTAGGGCAACATATATTCCCATCCAGAGGACGTCTTTTTCAGAGAAGGCCTTGCAAACTTTGGTAAGACAATGATAAACTGCATATTACATCTATTACAGTAACATGACTTCCTAGCCAAAGAGTCTGGCTGCTGAACCAACTGAAAACATTTGATGAATCATGAAATAAAAAAAGTACAGCAAAGCAGACTTCCTGCATCAGACTGGTGTTAAAAGAAGAGATAAACATGACCCTGTTCCAACTCGTGAGACTTATTGCAATCAAACTCAAAGCAAAACATAAAGACAAAAACGTTAAAATAAGCCAATTTCAATGAAAACTAAGAAAAAGATTTGAGAACCTGTTCCAATGTAGAACTTGGACCAAACTCTCCAGGATGTCAAGCTCATGACAGTAGAGCTTCTGGACATGTGAGTCACATGCGAGCCTTTTTTCCATCTGATTCCACAGCAGTCTTCAGTCTCAGATAATATTACAGTTGAGGGTAAATATGCAGTTAGATATAAATGATCAAGAATCAATAAAGAATATGACTTACAATATATGAAGATAATAGAGGTACTATCAGTTCTATCTTATCTATACAGCAATCTCAGTAAGTCAGTTTCACTCCCAAGTGCATCATCCAGCACACATGCTCACACCACAATAAAACAATGAGAGAAATTATCATTTCCTAGACTATTTAATCAAAGCACGTTATTATCCCTTAGTTGCTGACAATATACAGAGTACCAATGGGATGCAAAACAAATGGCACTTGTCTGTCTTTGACTATAACAACACACGACATGCCTAACTAGGACATGTACTGACTATGCCAAAAGCCTGTAAACGAGAGTGAGGACTGAGGGGAAAAACAGCTCTGGGTTCAAAGGTTTAGCAATCACTGAACCACAGCAGGGACCAGAAATGGACTCAAAAATATACCCCTTCTGATGTTCGTGTAGTCTCCTCATATGCCATTTAAAAATATCTCATGTTGTTTTGTTTATGTTTGTTATATATTCATTCAAATGTGTTTTTTAAGGCATGTTGTTGAAGACTTTGCATCTTAAATCTGTGCCTCTCCCAATATCAGCAGCAGTTTCAAAGTCACTATTGGGCTCTAAAATCAATCAAGCATACAGTTTAAAGCACCTGTATTTTATGAAACTTAACACCCCCCCGCCTTACAAAAGACAATATCATACTGCTGAAAAATGTCAACAACAGTCTTTATGATTGTGCTGAGAGAAAAAGTTCCCCTAACAGAGTAAATCACAGGGTGCCAACAACAATCAATGCCAAGACTACTGAAGGCCAGTAAGACGCTGTCATTTATTAATTAACATGACCTTTATTTTACTCAGACCTCCATGCCCACATTGTTCTTGACTTATTCCGGACCGAGACACTGCAGCCCTGAATGGCTGTTTGTACAACCCTCAAGGCTACTTCAGAGATTTTTACTGCATACAATATGACACACTTGACAGAAGCTATTTAGTAACTACCACCAGTCACAGAAGAAAATAATAATAATAACCCAGAGCTCATTCAGCTGCTGTTATACCATGAGCCTGTCAAGAGGCGAGACTCGAGATTGAACATTCACAATTTGTGAAATCATGCTGATTTCAACAAGTCTTCCCAAAACCTCTATTTCGCAACAATGGGAACCAGTGACTCTTCAGCCATAAAATGAACACTGTGTGGCAGAAACCAGAAGTACTAGAATATGCAGAGACAGCACTATGAGTCCTCATAGTAATGGCCACATGATCTCTCCACAAATTAGGGTCCACTACTTAAGTCAGTGATGTCTGGCAGCACACAATGGCAAGCTATTTACAAAGTTATTAACACCGCCAATCCCCTGCTGTCATCTCCTGCTGAAATGGTTATCTAGGCAGGGTATGATGAAAGCTAAAAGCCATTTCATATGCCTTCGCAGACTATGGAGGTAGATCAATGTGCCTCTTTTCACTGAGAAAATAATAAGGCGATGCATTACACACAAACACACACGACCTCATACTCAGTACAAAGGCACGCACACAGCGAATGCGAGGAAGTCTGAAATGGCAGAAAATGTGATGTTTGGAGTAGACATTTATTGTTGTATCCCAGCTGCAAGTGTACCCCCAGTGTGTGCCTCCAACGTTAAATACAATGATCCAAAATAACGTCACTGCAAATGCAAATGAGCGACTTTTTTTTCTCCCCCCTCTTCCTTTTATTGGAAAAGCGTCAATGAGATGCGGAGGAAACGAGCGGCTGACGAGCAGATATCCACTACCACTAACTTTAAAGTGGCGCAAAACGCGGAAAAAAAATCACGAATAAAGATTTTTGAGTGAAAATGTTTGAGGCAAACTCGACTGAGCTCAGTCCACCTTGCACGGACTTGCGCAACAAAGTTTCCCGTTAGGAGTTAAGGGAGAAATGAATTCGGGAACAACGATGCCTGTCTCCTCCCAAAACTCTGATTTAAAACAAACAAACATATTATAAATAGCTCAACGCAACTGTGTCAACTTCGTCTTGGTGGCAAACAACATATCGCACAGGCGATACACAAAACATTCCCAGCACAGGCGAGAAACTCGATGGGGAAACTCCAAACAACAGGCTCGGTGCTCGGGAAACAGAACGTAGAGCGGCCGTACTTACACTGGAACCACAAAGTAGTCCGAGCAGTCCCGCAGAAAGCAAGTCCACGATCCTCGGCGCTGCGCGGTCCGAGCTCCACATCCAGCAGGCTCATTCCCTCCTCTCCTCTCCTCTCCTCTCCTCCTCCTCCTCAGCTCGCCTCTACAGCTGCTGGATAAGTTTGCTGACGTCAACAAGCACTCAGTCTCAGCCGCTAAAGCTCTTTGGTGGAATAATACATGGAAAAGGAGGGGAAAGACGCGACCGGAAAGACCCGGGGAGGCAGCCACTACATGTACGTTAGAGGTTGCTCATGCAAGACAAGGGCCGAAAAACAAACAAGCCACCTGTTATTATAAAAAAATTTTTATAAATACCATGTAATGAAGTATAGTTTAATAAATGCTCAAAGCGTTAGTACTGCTAAATACATAAATCACTTTACCACTACTAATGAGCTCCAATTAAGTGGCTTTACTTTTGGTGAGCAATTTGACTTTACTCACCAAAATAAAGTCAAAATAAATAATTTAACCTATCAGCATTTACTTATCTCTAGTTGCTAGTTTTTACCATATAGAATAAAAGTTGGATTTGTATGTGCAGCCTCTGGGTCTGAAATGTGCAACCAACAGGAAAGCGTATTAACCCTGCATTCTTTTTGATAGACACCAGGGGGCGATAGCTATGGTTACTAAAAGTGTGGGAAAATGGCACTCGTAGTAGACCTCAGAAACACTTTCCTGGTGATATGTCTGTGAAGGTTCTCAGTCATCCAGGTCATCGTAGTCAAAGGAATTTGCAAAGAAAAGCGTCTGGACTTCTTTAAGTTGCTTGAAGCGTTTCACCTCTCATCGAAGCTTCTTCAGTTCTAAGGTCAAATGGCCGGAACTGGGACTCTCGGCCATTTGACCTTAGAACTGAAGAAGCTTCTCGGATGAGAGGTGAAACGTCTTCAAGCAACTTAAAGAAGTCCAGACGCTTTTCTTTGCAAATTCCTTTGACTTTCCTGGTGAGTTTATGGGATCTGTTTGTCATTTCTGAAAATTTTGTTTTTATCTCTTAGTTTCATAAAAGGATAGACTCATGGGTCATTGGCTCAGGTGACAGCTCAGGTTTAGAAGTTTTCTAGACTAAGTTCAGAAGCAAGGTTGAGATGGTTTGGCATGTCTATCTTGGAGAGAGGTTAATATGGAGCTGCCAGGCAGGAGGAAAAGAGGAAGACCTCAGAGGGGGTTCCAGGATCTAGTGAAGGAGGACAGGTTGGTGTGACAGAGGATGATGTTAGAAAAAGAGTGAGAAGATTCACTGTGATGTCACTGGCTGACATCAAATGTTTCTGACTTGCTATTAGACCAAAATTTCTGCCTCCTAGTATACAGCAAATTATCACGTTTAGCTTTGCTGTTTGCATTCATGGCTGGCTGCTCATAACTTTATGCTGTCAAGAAATTGGCTAGCTAGTTTGACCAAAAATCAAATGAGCAAGTCAGTTTTTAAGGAGCTTGCTATTACAAAAACACATTTAGCTAACTTCTTTTTATTGTTTTTTTATGCTAATCTCTGCTGTATCGCTATTTTAAAGCTAAACCATTGCTAGTTAACTAATGAAAATTTTTGACCGCATTTTTTTTCTGTGGCAAATCTGGAATGTTTATGCCAAGAATAAAGGTGATGATGTAAAATATCAACATAAAATTATAGTAAATATATTACATAATAATTTACCAATCAATTAAAAGTAAATTACCTGTTCATTAGCCAACTACAAACTGAAAATATGTTTAGTAAAATATACACTAATATTCTTAAGGTTCATGATCAATGATCATCATGTGATAATACTTCATTTATCCCAAAAGTTGTACAACAGATACAGTAGAGAAGCCTGCTGCTCTTCTTTTCATCTTTTAAGTATGATGTGAAAATGTGATCATCATTATAAGCAGGATGCATTTTTGCATTTTGACTCATTTGGCATGAAGTGTTATATGCACTAAATTAAATGACTTCTCTTCAAAAAATGTGAAGGCCCCAAAAATGTTTTTGTTTTTGTTTTCTTTATAAAGCTAATTTCAGTGTAGTTAATAAGAAACCAAAATTAAAAAATTCTGAAAATGTTATGTTTTAAAGATTATCATAGTACAGTGGTAGACTGAAACATCTGTATCAGGAGATCTGTGGGGCTGGCACTGCTTTATGACACCCAGCTACGAGTGTGTCATATTGTAGTACTATAAGAAACATTAACTGGAATTTAGAATGTCTCTATTGTATAATTGACTTTTTTCCTTCAGCGGAGGGATTTAAAAAGACAGCTATACACAGCTTACAAATCCAAGGTCCGGCCTTGATGATAAATTTTAAAGGGGCCAAGTCCTTGCTGTGTCTCAGTGTCATTATTTCTAGTTGCTACTACACAGTACTATTTTCAATTATACTTCAAATGTGCTTTCCAGGTAAACTACGTTGTATTAAAATCCGAGGAGACGATAAATTTGGAGAAAGGTTACAATGAACAGAGTTTTCCTTTTTTTTTGTCAAGGGTAAGCAAGCCCAAAATGTGAGGGCTCCAAAAATGGGCTAGCTAGATTCGAAACACACCTTTTCATGATGGTAGAAAAGTAGTTTCAACAATCGAGAAAGACACTCCAACAAAATGGCAGGAACACACAAGGGGGACTGAGACACACTCAGACAAAGGACAAAGAAAAACTGGAGCTACATATACTGGCACACACAGGTAATCAAGGGAAGTCGAAACATCAGATCAATAACAGCTAAAAGTAATAAGACAAAAGACAAAGTCAAACTGGACAAAGTCAAACCAACAGTGAAGTATGACAACAATTTAACTCTACTGACAACAAGTGGGATGAGAACTAGCCCCGTCTCTGACTGTGACCTGTAAGTGAGAAGTTATAAGCTGTTTCTGTTCAACAAACAATGGATCAAGTGTCAAGAAATAAATACTGCAAGAAAGAAGAAATGAGTCATTCCTGGATGCTGTGCTGATTAAGTCATTATTTTGTGGTCTTCCTGATCCAAATTAAAGCCCCACCTTTTTACCAGCGGTGCGGCCAAACTTAGAACAACAACATCAAGATGCACTAAGCATCTTGATCCAGATCTGTATCTAGAAATGTTGCACTTTACAAATGCAAACTTTGATGTTTTGCATCGTATTTTCACAAATACATATCAAACTGAAATAAGAGAAATGTGTCTCAATGAAATACTGCTGATCCATAGACTGAGTCCATGCAGATGTACAGGGATTTTTCACATTGGCAGAGGTATGCAGTCTTGGGCTGCTCTTGATTTATGTAATCCATTCATCCATCCATCTATCAGTCATCCTGGCTATTTCCAACCAGGATTAGCTGACAGTGAGTAACAGGAGGGATCTTAGACAGGTCGCCAGTTCATTAATCTATACGGTGGCTACACAGACAGAACATTTTGGGTTTGTAACTGCTTCTAGGCTTGAGGCTTGCTGTGAGAAGTTACTGCGTTCTTCATGCACCTGTTTAAGTTCTTTGTGGGTACTCCAGCTCCCATTTACAGCCCAAAGGCATGCACGTAGGAGTAACTGTTGAGTCTACATTAGGTGTAGGTGTTAATGTCAGTGCTTGTAGAAAAATAAATGAAATTTTATAGGTGTGAAGAAAGTTTTGGGATAATTCATGTGTCAGAAGATACTGTTGCAGAATCTTTATATGATAAATAGAGCTGAGGTGAGGAAAAAGCCAAGCAAAGTTTGCAGAAATGTTGCCAGATGTAGTTTTACCTGTATACATACATATTGTAAATAAATAATAGGTTCATTAATTAAGCTCAAACAAACAGATCATTTAATTGCTTGATATATTTTCTAAATAAGAAGTCAGTAATAGCTGACAGCTGCTGACCTTCATAAAAAAAGTGTCTTTTAAATATCAGTGAGACTTCACAGTACTTATAAATTCATTTCTGAAGGACGAAAAAAAATTTTTCTGAACAAAATCCAAACAGGTCACTGAATATCCATGCTGACAGGGAGATGAGCTTTGCACAGTCAAATGTGTGCTCTTGTTTAATGCATTTACAATGACATTAAGTTTATTTCACGGCAGCCCAAGTCTGGCTTAGATATTTCACAGAGGATTTAAGAGTCTGCTCTCAAGAGAACTGGCAGGCAGTCAGCTTCAAACGACTTTGCCTCATCTACAGCTAAAAATGTATCAATATCACTGGAGAATCACCTCAGCTACTATCAGAGTATTTATAGTCTGTCCCTCTCTGAGCAACTTTACACACTGTTTTGATGACATTGCAGATGTAGTGTGTGCCTCCAGATTTCTTTGGACAAACACTGCTTCCCTCAGTGATAGATTAAAGTGTCCAAGATGATAAATAATATGAATATCTGATTTCTACGCTGGAGAATCTTCTTTTGTTTTCTCATCTCATATAATTTCCCATGTTAAATCTTGCCTCTCTTCAGCTGCTGTCTGGGTTTAATCCACAGTAATAACACAAATATGTCCCTTAGCAATAACCCTCAGTGCAAATAATGTTTAAATGTCTTTGCCTAAATTTCAAGCTGTGGCAAAAAATTTTTCCAGTGAGATGAACAGAAAGACTTAAAGTAAGAGACAATCCTGGTGAAATTCCACATTTTTCTTGTCGTCTGCCTCAGTGACAATAAAAGAAAAAATGGGTCAATAAAAAAATTCAAAGAAAATGTTTCTGGATGAGGTTGGAAACTCATCAGACATACTTAAACACATTTAGGTAGTTATTTTGGAGCATTATCAAAATTAAAAGATTTTTTTTTTTTACTTCGACCTGAAGCAAGGGTTTAAAAAAGTTTTCTCCCCTGGAAGTTTTACTTTTATCACCATCTTTAAAGTTGTGGCATTGCCCCATAAATTTTCATTCAGGCTTCTTTGAGTGTCCATGATCACCATAATTCTCCCATAATGTGTCTGCCTAAACCAATTTAAAAACAGATGTGGTGAAGAAGTATTTTATGGAGCTAAAGCCTGATTTAGATCCCTCATAGAGCTCCATTCTCACCAAAAAACGATTAAAAACACATCAGTGGGTTCCACTGTGGCACTATTTGTCATGTTCCTTCATTATGATGAACATGGGTGCTGTGGTTTGTTTTGAGTCAGTCCTACATATGTCCCGATGCTTTAAATGCTCAACAGACTATCTAATGTGTGCTAATCCATCACTGGAAATAAGCCCCAGCTAATTCACTATTTACTTCTGTTTGAGTAATGTTTGCTGGAAAACTACTGTGCTTAGCTGCTCTGAGAAATTCAAAAAAACTATTTGTAATCTTTTTTTTCTTATTATTTTGATTAGTGGAGGTAGGAGCTTTTTTTTATTACTGCAAATCATAATTTTGTCTCTCTGATCATTAAAAATATATATAAAAAAAACTGTTAAAATATTTCCACAGACAAAGTTTTTATCACACATTCATTTAACTTTTTCAATATTTAATTAGGAGCACCATATTTCCCATATTTCTAAAGAAGTGCTTTGAGAATCTATAAACATAGCCATTAAAAAAGCACTTATAATGCTGCACTCACTACAATAAGCAGGGCCTGCATTGCTAATGGATATTGTTGGAAAGAAAAAACAAAATATCTTCTATCCCAGCAATTCACATTCAGCATGAGCATTCTGCAAATTTTATTGTATAATGTTATGAATAAAAAAAATGACATTTAACAAGCAAACAAACAAAAATGCAGCTTAAGTTACTTACACAAACTTATAAATCATTCAAGCTTAAAGTCAACGAAATCAAGGCATAAACTAGTGTTGTGTCTACACATAACAAACACTCTTACAAATGAACAGTTTTAAAATGTGTCTTTGGCACTTTGTTACAGCATCCCATCTCAAAAATACCCCATTTGTTCCTGTTTCTTTAGTTGAACCTACAATAAAATACCAACGATAACACAGTTTGACAAATATGAAAAAGTATTTTTGCACCAACAAGGTGATTCACAGCTTTTAGCTTTAAACTTGGCATATCTCGGCACGGCGTGCAGTGTGTCCTTAAACAATTGGGGACCAGTGAAGGACAAAAGAAGTAGCAGGCCTAAAATCTATGAAAGAAAAACAACAACAATTTGAACGTCATGTCCTTAAGAAATAGAAAAAACTCTAGCCAAAGCCTGACAAAGGACTAAAGAGATGCATCTGGCCCTTCAGTTGATCTATCCTCTGTTCAACAAAGCCTCATCAGAAATGGTCTCAGTGGAAGCATGGCAGACAAGAAGCCATTCTCAAAGAAGGGAAACAGGGTTAAGAGGCTGGGGTATGTAAGTATACAAGAACTGTACTGAAAATCAGAGCTAACAGGACTTACAGAATGATCCAAATTAGACTTTTGGTTCAGACTGCCATGACTATGTAGTTAAGCCAAGGGTTTTGGAGATAATGTTCAAAATTGACTGAAATATGAATGCAGTAAAGTAACATCCGATTTTATATACCATGCAATACCATCTGAAAAACACCTGATTAGCAATGACTTCATTTTGGTGGTTGAAGCAGTGTGGGATCATCTTGACAGAGAACTGGAGAAAAGCAGCCAACATCCACAAAAGGGCTTTGATTGTTCTTCAAGAAGCCTGGAGAACTTTTCTCAAAGACTACTTAAAGAAATGATTAAAAAAAAATGCTTTTTTAAGAGAGTTCAGGCTTGTTGAAACTTGACTTTCAATCTTGTCAGAATTGCACAAACCCTGGTTTTTGCCTTATGTAATGTTTTTCCATTTTTGTTTGCTTATGTTTTAATAAATCCCCCCACCAGTCTTGGCTCAAGACTTTTGCACAAGACCCCTGCACAGTCCTGTGTGTTGATCTGCTATCAAAAGTTTTATTTAATATTTAGTTTTAGTTACCTTATAAATAAAGCATGCTCATTTATATACTAATAATTTCTGTAGGGCTGCGTTGGATAACAAGCCTTAGTGCTTCCTGGTGCCTTTGATCAATTGACTGAATTTTATACAGATTCAAAGTTCTGTCCTCATTTCCATATGGAGGGCAATGAAGAAAAAGATTGGATTTTTCTTCTGAGATATAACAAACTTGTTGTTTTGTAACTCATCTGTGTTTTTGGTCACATTTGGCTAAAACATCACGCTTGAGCTTTTCCTTTAAACTACACTCTTAATCGAGAAGAAAATAAAAAACCTTGAGCTGGGCAAATGCCCCCCAAAATTTATACAAGGCCACATTAACTATGTAAACTTTATACCCAGGTTATTTGTCTGTGTTAAAGGCTCCAGCACTCATGGCCAGTGTAATTTACCGCTGAAAATGTATTGATATAGAAAAACCTGTGTTGCTGATTTGGAGGACAAAGGTACAAACAGCATCATCCACTTTCTCCCAATTTACTGCTCTTTTTGTCAGCTCGCCTGCCTGTTTCAAAGCGCACAGAACAGAAAAATATGTCTTTTCAAAGGAGCTCCCTGCATTAGAAATGCTGTCTCCTTTGTGTAATGCCTAAGCCTGCTGATTTGAACTCCAAGCTCAACCCTTCCCATTGATTGTTTCTGACATGTTTTAGCGTATTGTCAGAACCGGCGCTATTTTCAGGCAACTATTAGAAATGTAAACCACGTCTACCCTGTGCATTCATATATAGAAATCTATACAATATTTTTTTCTGGGGGGGGTTGCAGTGATTTATGCAACAGCAGCTTGTTTTCGGTTGCCTTCATTTTATATTGCTATTTCCAGTAACATCCTCACTCCATCAAAAAGGGAGTCTTTTACCAAACAAAAAAGTACTCATCATCAACAAGCCAGAGCTATCCATTACCACCTGGTAAGATGAGGCTATGCATTAACACCAGAGCTAAAGACAGATCTTCATATCCATCATCGTTACAGCTCATCAGCACAGCCGTCAGAGAAGATCACCATTGAAATGATTAATGAAAAAAGGCCCATAAGCAGAGAAGTGCCACGTGTTTCTTTCAATGCTCTTTAAACAGAGATAATAAGAAAAGGATAGTCTGGTTTGGGAATTAAATTGTGAAAATGAGACCCGTAATTAGCAATATCCTCACCATCAGCTACTGCGAGTTTCCCTTTTATGGCTTCTATCTGGGATGTTGGTTCGATTTCTGACTTGCAGTGTTGCACTACTTCAGAGACAGTTGCAAAGTATTTTTTTGAGTCCTCCACAGTTTTTTCTCTTAGTTCTGCAAGTAATAGTAATGGTGCACAGGTGAATCTGTGCCATTTAAAGATGTTAAAATACAGATCAACCAACTTCAAAATCAGTTGCTCTGTGATCTGCTGCAGCAATAATGGGATTCGATATCCATTCAGCAGCAAGGCAAGTTTTTTTTTCTTTCCCCCAGAGGCAGAACGTTTGCCCTGTACATCCGATCTCAGAAGAAGATGAGAATATTGATGTCACATAAAGCACCCATTAGGGAACTGTGCTTTGGCAGTCTTTACCCGCTTTGTGTGATGTTATTGGCTAAAAATTTCACCATGATTGCATGCTTTGTTATGCCTTGCTCACATCAGCTGCTCCCTCCCCTCTTTCCCCTTGTTAGGTATTTAAGATCCAGACAGAGGAGCGATAGAAAAAATGAGCTGTGTTCTGATGAGCCATTTTCAAATAAATATACCCTAAGTATAAATGGAAATAGATTATTAGCTGTTTTCCACCAGTTATTTTTCATCTCATTTTGCTGTCCGGAGCAGGCTGCAGGTTGGGCTAAACAAGGAAGGATCAATAATCCTGGTAGTATTATTCTCTTTGTAGAAAATGAGACAAAGGTACAGCTACATACCAAGCCTCATGGCAAACTCCTAATAGCTTCACAAGGTGGAGAAATGGCCACTCATGAATCACTGAAAAATGGAGGGTTAGGGAACAGCGACAGCAGCAGAAATACAATGCCAAGCAGATGTGATGGAAGGATAAACAACACCATAAACCTCTATCCAGCCCGCAGACATCTTGAATTTGTGTCACAATCAGTCTTACTCCATAAGCTTGCATCTTAGTGATGCAACTCTGTCACATGGTGGAGTCATCGTCATTATCAGCTGCTTTCAGTTCTGTTTTTCTTTCACCGTTTAACTCAATTTTTTAAGTAGAGCATTAAGAGCAAGAATAACATGAGGAAGTGACCACAAATTTAATGCTACTGTGTTTTCTAAATCTCCTACAAAATGTGACATTGCTATAATCAAAGTTTTATAGTTTATGTTTAGGGTGAAGAATGACTTGATTATAAGTTGATGCTTTGGAATAAAACAAGTTGAGCATCGTGTTCATGCTGATAAACCACTAAAGATGACCTTTGTAGATCTCACTATCCTCCCTTTTTTGAAACTAACTTACTTTTCCTTACTTTAGTTGGCTTTGTAAAGCGTGTTATAAAATCTTTTTCTATTGGAGCATACTCCTTTTATCCCCATGTTTCTGACAAAAGACCATCTGCTTGCTACTTTTCTTTCATTATTGACAGACAGCGTTCATTGATTTGTAGATTTTTGTTTTCTCAAAACAGGCTAAACACCATCCTCAGCCATGCTAAGCCTTCTAAAGTTCTAATGTTCACGTGTAAAGTTGTTTTGCTCCAAGTCACCAAATTTCATTGACAGTCGATGAATTGCTTTGGAAAATGTGAACATTTCAAAGGAGGACGGCATGAATTTTGAACTTTCAATTAGCTTTAGTCTTCTTACTGACAAAGACATAACTTATGCTATTCAGTTTAATAACAGAAAAGTTCCTTCCTATTTGCTATTTACAAAGTAATTTTCTGGGGGTTTTTTCAAAGTAAATAATGGAACATTGTCCTGTAACAGAAATTATCTGTGAATTCACAGAAAAAGTCTTTCATTTCTTTATGTCCTTTACAGTTTGAGCCCAGTGAGCCTTGCTGACAGCTTTCTTTCATTTACTACAGCAGCAGCATTTTTCTGCTGAAAAACTGAGAAGTACTGTTGAAACTGCACTTTTTTTTTCTTAAGATATCTCTGACATTAACTGTTAAGTTTACTTTTTTTACACTGAAACCAACAATTTGGAGATCTTGTTTTTTGGGTTTTATTCAACCAATAACTTTATTGGTCCGTTCCACTTAAAACATGAAGTTAAGCTGTGTGTGGCCTGTTGTATAAAATGATTTTACGATTTCCTTACCTGGATGATTGAGCATGCATCATGTTGGACCTTCTGAAATACACTATATATCATTTTGGGGCATTCACTGAAACCATTTATGAAGCATCTTGTGCTGTAGCAGCCATTAACAACAAGGAGTAAAAAGCTCCAGCTTATTTTGTTATTGTCAAAAAAATTGTCAGACTATTCATCTTGTCTTCTTCCAGGTAGTTTCTCTAATTGCACAAACTATAAAGAGTTGTGTATACGCTACATGTGGACGTTAAGATGAGATTTCAATTGGCCATGAATTGTAATATTGGATGAAGTGACTATTTGGTTTCCACCAGTTATTTTCCATCTCAGATCATCTTCACCCAGGTGTGATACGAGGCAGCTCTGAAGTAAAACAGGCTGTTTTCCGTTGTGTTACAATCAATAAACTGCGTTACAATAAGGTCTGTCTTTGTAACTCAGTGTCATTTCAGTTTCATGATGTCAGGAGGAACTGTTGTGACGACGGTGAATTGTGTAATATGCATTATACTGTGCATCACACATACAGTAAATGCTCTAAAGTGTTCCTACAATAACTTTCAAAATTTTTGAATATCACATTTTCAACAGCAAATCATAGGGCAACTCGAGGCAATTTTATGCTCCCCCAGGATCCTCTTGGAAGGTGCTGGTGATTAACTGTTTTCAGTTATTTAGGTAAATGATTTTTTTCTTGGGTTTCTACCTTGACACATGACCACATGCTATTATCCAATTCACTTGAGCTGTCAGAGTCAGGTATAGAATCATATATTTCTTAGTTCAGATCTGGGCAAAGGTCCCCCACATCACTCAATATACAAGAAGCTGAAAAACAGCCAGTTCTCCTTACTGACATCTCTCACATAAATTGTAATTACGTTCCCCTCTTTGTGTTTTATGAAACAATAGAAATTTATAGCCTTCTCAAAAACTCTGAGAAAAAGTGAAAAAAAGAAAAACAGAGAAATGCCATTTGGAGCCAAGGTAAAAAGCTTTGACGATGAAAGCCTTGTAGCCTCAAGCTACTCAGACCCAAAGGGTAGATACAAGTAAATCAAATTCCTATTACTGGGTTGAAGAGTCCATGTGCTGCAGATGTTATTACCCTCATTATTGTACTCCTTGGTGGAACACAAAAGAGAACACGCTGGAGCCTTGTGGGCCTTATTTTTAGTCTGACGTGTAGACCTGGAACAATATAGATGAGCTGGGGTAAACCTGCTTGAATAGAGCAGGAAAAAAAAACGGCTGTTCTGCAACCAAAATAGACAAAAGCGAATGACTCAGAAACCTTCAATTTTAAATCATAAGCAGATGTCCCACCTCCACTGTTCTAATTATACCTCACCTTTTTAGTGCTTGTTTTAATGGATATCAAAGAGGCATACAGGTGCTACCTTCTCATTGTTTTCCTCTTTGTGTGCATGCCATTTTTCTGCCAGTCTAAACGATGGACATGTCCCCGATCATACTTTGTAGTGTTCTTCACTAAACACAGGCTTAGTTACTCCTTAGATGACAGATTACATGTACACAAATGAGTCCTCATCCTTGCACATTCCACAAAAGCTATCAGTTGAATTATAAGCCATCTCTAGAGGGTGATTTAGAATACCCGTCCCTTTAATTTTAATTGACTGCCTTTAAAGAAATTGCCAATTTGTTTGCTTGTTATCAGAAGCCTGCAGGCCTGAGAATTCCCTCTGCAATGAAAAAACATCCTCCATCACTCAAGCTGATAATCCTGGGAATAAAAGCATGCATTAGTAAATAAGTATACGTAAATCTAAGATCATCCCAGACATGCATGGCATTTAGAGCATTACATCGCTGTATGGAAAACATAAAATCCCCATGTGTGCTACAATGCCAAATGGAAACAAAAGCACACACCGATTAATTATGATGATATAAAATATTTACGTCTAGCTTTTAGAACCTTACACAGCGTATTGTATTAGATATAAAACATTTTGTCACCTCTATATTATCACATAAAGCTTTACATAAACACTGAGCATACATATAAAATGGATAGTTTACCACTTAATGTTCACAAAGCTTTCACTGACAACGGTGCATATCTAAACATTCCTGGACTCGGTTTCTCCCCTCTTGTATTGCATTATGATAATAGGATGTTCTTCTAATTGTATGCTGTCGATTTCAGCCGTTTGGCTACTGTGCCTGCTGAATCAGGTGTTCTGGCGAGCGGTGCACCTCTGCTAAAAGCAGGCAAGTTGCCATGAGCAGAGGTGGATTAGAGCAGCGGATTAGAGGAGCTCACTGTCAGTTTGCTTCAGTGCATGCACCAGGTTCAGTTCTTGATCCCAAAAGGAACAGCTTGGAGTCCCTGCAGTTCTGTGTTCCCACGTGACGCCATTCAGCCAAACCAGAACTAAAGCATAGAGCTGTGACCGAAGCCTTTTTGGCGAGGAGAAAACTTTTCTTTTTATGAGCCATTCTCCAGGGGACACAATGTCAGCTAATTGCTGCAGTCTGTAATAAGAAAGAAAACAGAGGTGAGGAAATCTGTTGTTAATTGACAAACTTGGGGCACGCTAATTGAAGTGCTAATTGAATATGCTTCTCGGTGCCTGTGGTAATATTGATGCAGATACAACAAATTAAGACCTATCAGCCACAAATTGTATGTGCATGTTAAACGCTATCCCTTTGGTTTGTGGACTCACATCTTGGATCATCAGCTTGAGCTTTTTTGGCCATCTTGGGTTTTCTTCTAAGCTGATTGTGACAAGCAAGGACCTGCCTGAGAAACTGAGGATGCTGCATTCATCCTGAAGTGACTCAATCCTGCTCATCATTTTAAAAATAAACGTCGTGATATAGTAAACAAAACTTGCTTTACTGCCAACATTGCGGCATTAAATCAAGTGACTATGTTACTCTTTTATAGTCTGTGATGGATTTGTAAAAAGAGGAGTCACCCCCTACTGACCATAAGCAAGAATGCAGAGTTAAGACACTTGGCTTCAGTTTTCACATCTCAAGGCTATGTTCATTTGCTTAAATCAGGGGTAGGGAAACTCCAGGCCTCAAGGGCCAGTGTCATGCAGGTTTTAGATGTGTCCTTGATCCAACACAGCTGATTCAAATGGCTAAATTACCTCCTCAACATGTCTCGAAGTTCTCCAGAGGCCTGGTAATGAACTAATCATTTGATTCAGGTGTCTTGACCCAGGGTGAGATCTAAAACCTGCAGGACACCAGCCCTTGAGGCCTGGAGTTCCCCACTGGTGGCTTAAATAGTCTCTATCCTACTAACACAATTAATGCTCAGTTTTTAACATTTTTATGCCATCTGCTGCATTTGAAACTACCATATTAAAAGATGTCTTCCACTAATCACACTGTCCGCTTCATTTAACAGTGCAAACTCACTTTTAAAGAATGATTACTGGGAAGCCATGAACCTGAACTAAGCAAGAACAAGCTCATCAGAAGATCTGACTCAGATCCTCAGTTGGTGGTGCTATGAAGGTGCTATGGAGATATAATACCTGAGACTACCGGAGCACGCCTTGGACAGGTCTCCAGTCTGTTGCAAACCAGGAAGGCAGAAAACCCAGAGAGAACCCAAGCAGGCACAGGGACAACATGACATCCTGAAAACTAGCTCAACAGAGCAACAAAACTAAGCACCTCCAGTCATTAACTATATGCTGCAGAGTAATCAGAATGCAAAGAACAAGGAAAAAACAAAACCTTAGAACATGTTGAGTGTACAAGGTGATTTTCTCTAGTACCACTCCTGCAGTCACATCAGATGAATAGACCTAATTTAGATACTTTTGTTATTTGAAGCAGTTTGTTACTAAATGTAACCAGATAGGCTGACCAACAGAGAGTGTCTTATTCAAATAAAACTCTTTTAGGCTTAATTTGGTCAAATTTAGCAACACAATAAACAAATGTTTTAAACTGAAACTAAAAGTAAAACAAGAAGCACTCCGAGAGCACAGACCTCCACTAAGGCAGCTCGTGTGTCAGTGTTTACTTTTAAGGGGATTGTATTTTGTTAGTATTCATTTTGTTTTCTTTGTTCTTTCTAAAGAAGAAATTTGTAGTGCAGATGTTTACTTTGATTACACAAGCATAATGATTAGTTATTAATTGAGCATGAATAACTAAAACTTATTATGTAGTATTGTACTACAATATGCCCTACCCAGGCAGCTCATTCTCTTTCTCTTGACAATTAAAAATAAGAAACACATTTTGGGTGAATTTGAAAGAATGGCAGATGTGAAATGTAAAAGTAAGGTCAGAGGTCAAATGTGACATGATATTTAGATACAAACAATAGCTCTGTATAGCACTAAGATCACTGACCTTCAGGTCAATCTATTGATCTTAAAGGAGAGGTCAGAGGTCAAATCTGACATATTTTAAATCTTTATAATAAAAATATTAATTATTATTATTATTAATAATAATAAAACTAAAGCTAAAACTATTAAAAATTCCAAAAGTATCATATGTGTGATGCAGTGTTAACCTACTAACATGAGAGTGATATTCACTGAAAGAAAATGAATAATAAAGGAAAGAAATTCTTACTGATTAAGATTTCTTAAGGAAGGTCTTGTATGTAAAGTTTTAGTTAAAAAGTAAAAAATGGGAGCAGAAACTTCATCTGAAATACAGAATTGTGAAATCTTAAAAAATATATGTATGTCGGGGTTTGTGTAGACAGGAATTTATTCATCTGCACCATTCCTGATTTTCTTGTCAGCCGTGGCTGATTGCCCACTCATGACAACCTGTCCCTTGTGATATTCAACAGTGAACTGTTTGATTTCCTTTGATTCTCAGTGTGACAGTGAAAGTCAGGATGCGTGCCAGTGTTTTTTTAATAACAGCGGCAGTCTGAGGCATTAAAGTCAAATCTTGCTCAGACCCTTTGGAGGCTTCGAGTTAACTTAAAACAAAACAAGGTCAAGGCTGCAGTCGGGAGATCCTTAATTAATCTGAAAATGTATTGTGCAAATCTTGCAGAATTCAGCTTCTTTTTTCATTAACATAGCTCTCCAAGGTCTTGCTATATATTTAAATGCCTTGAAGGAACTGTGGAAATATTTCCAGTTTTACGCATGCTTGATTTAACGGAAAAGATGTATAGGATTAAGACATTATAATAATTTAGCGCTACCACTCCAGCATAACCCTACATTTTGCTATACTGTGCTATTTCCAGTACTATACTTCCAAAGCCATAGAATAATTATCTCCGCTTGGATCACCATGAAGGGCATAATGGTTCATTGGCTTATAGCAGCCTATGAGCTACCCGGGTACAGTTCAGTATTTCAGTATCCACTTAATGCTCTCTTCCAAAGTACACAGCTATTTTACCACTAGAGTGACTCAGACCATTTCGGTAAACTGAATTATCTTGATCGTAGTGTATAAAAGTGGTTTCTGCATGGCTCGATTCCACTAACAAGGTCACATGAGGGACTAAGGACTGACTTTGAAGGTGATTTATACACATACGAGGTGCAGTCATGTCCCCATTTCTCAAAAACATTTATTTCAGTAGCTGCGGCAGCTTGTTGTTGTCCATGTGACGAATACGTGTGTGCTTTGAAACAGTTACTGAATCCATGTAGGTGCATTATTCAGAATTGTTGTTGCTGTTTCATTATCCAGCTCTGTGCACCAACAGGATGTAGAGAAAGAGAAGATCAAAGGCCACAGTTAGATTACGTTTCATCTGGATAATGGGGAGTAGCTGCCACAGAACCTTTTTCATGTCCATTTGTATATGTGGGTGTTTGTTTACACTGATTTCTACATGGTATATTTTTGCTCTGGATGCCCTTAAATAAAATATAAGTGCAGGAACTAAACAGACGTAGGTAGCGTTGGTATCAATGATTTAAAAGGGAGCATTTAGCATAGTCTAAAACAGGGGTTTCTAAACGGTGCATTGAGGTGAGTGCATGTATGCCTGGGAATTTTATGGCAACCATACGCTGTTATAGTTATGCAGAAGTACATAAAAACTAGCCATCACTGTATCAGTAGCTTTACTTTGTAGGCACATGAGTTATATATCTTTAGAATTCGTAATAAAAATTCTTTCAAAGGTAATACCAGGGAATTAACACAAATGCTCTGACTGATAGCAAGAGTGATACTGAGAGTAAAAATATGGGAAGCAAACCAGGCGATCTGGTAAATGGAGAAAAGAAATCAAATGTTTTGTGGATAGTATTGTGAAAGTTACCTCTCTTAAGGCTTGAGGTGGACAGCATCATCTGTCAGGAGAAGTTGGATAATGCTATCACTTTGCCAAGCAAGCTAAAAAGGCACCAAACATCCTTTGTGAAAGAAACTTGGCCGGCTTCAAAAGAGTGCTGGACCTGAACCAGAGGGAGCACGACCATTAGTTGGACAGTGTCAGAGTCTGGTAAGGTGAGGGAGGAGACAAAGTAGATGACAAAGGATTTATATTGCGGATATGTGATAACTGGTGGGCCTTGAATGTTTGTCTTGGCTAAAAGTTTGAAAGTCACTTCTCTGATTTATAACACAAAATAAAAGGTTACATGTGTATGTCAATGTCTGTTACTGTGTGGGGCTTTTTATTAGCAGGATTAAACATTGGTATACATTTACATGAAATATACAAACTAATAAGCCTTGTTACAACACAGGGATGTGTGTATTTAAAACACAGATTCATTATGACCTTATTCTACCATCCATTTAGTTAATCAAACGGAGGCAAAAACAATTATACTGGAAGGGTTCCTTTGAATAGCAAAAGAATTATGGGCATCGCTACGGCAAAGTGAGCACAGTTTATGAACTGTTGTGCCACCACAGCCTTTTTTCTGCTGTACTATTGTGAATAATTGTTATGGCTTTCATGGCAAAGTTACATCATCCACCTCTGATCTAGTGTGTAGTCTGTGTTTAAAGTTGATTTTTAAGATAACATAAAATCTGTGTGTGTTGATGGGAATACCTGCAATATATTCCTTGCTTTAAACTGCATATTTTGTTCTGTTCTCAGTCAGGATGGCACCACACTGCTTCAGTAATACTGAGGTCTGTGCTGTGGGGAGGTCAGTCCATGACTTATAGTGTTTCGTTATGTGTTTTTCTTTCCAGCCATGCTTTTACTGCACTGGCAATGTGTTAGGGATTATTGCCACGCTGAAAAATCAAGCTGTTGCCAATCAAACACTTTCTAGATGGGACTGCAAACGCTGTTTTCATAATTCCAAAATACCCAACACCACTGGTTTAAACACCTTAAAAACCATGACAGTACATCTCTCCTGACTTCCTCTGTACATAAAAATTTCAAATTTGAAATCATCACTCCATGAAATCTGTTACTTATTTTCACTCCCGTTCTTGAGTAATTTGGGATATCTCAGTATTTTCTCCTTGTTTCCCTACCTTGAGAATAACGTCTTGACAGCAACCCTTCCACAAGACCTTTTCTGATGAAGCTTTGGCAGACAGGTGTGTCAATCGAAGGGTTGAATGCTTTTATTTTCTTAAAATTATGTTTCCATTTTTGCTGCTGGCAAAAAATGGCCTTTTTCCATTAGTAGACCTTCGAACTTTTTTATTGTCATTGTGCAGTTGCTTTCACAGCGACATTAGGTAGCACGACCACAAAGGTGCAAAAGTACAGAAAGCAATATACAAAGAAAAAAGGATGGGGATGGTAATTGCACATCTGCTTGAATATTGCACAGAGGCCAAAATATTGCACAGAACAAGGAAAAACCAAAATATTGCACAGGGAATGGCAGCAACAGAGTCAATAGCAGTGACAGAATGAAGTCTGTTCACACTCTTAATAGTACCTACCCGGATCGGATCGGATGGGCTCGGCTCGACTTGACTTGGTTTTTAGGGTTTTCGATTAGGTGGTAGTCCCTGTTATTTAGTAACTATTCGGCCTGTGTTCCAAGCTATCCAAGGTGATCCGAAAATGTGATTTCAGCAGATTGCACCAATTGGTTAGTCAGTGGTGTAACTCGATGAGTCATGAGAGCGTATCTTTCACGAAAATCAAAACTGCTATTTTTGAAGCCTGGCAACAGATATTGTCTTTGTTTACACTGTCTTTAATAAGATTTTCTGATTATCCCTTAATAATAAATGACAAGTATGCATTTAAACCTTAAAGCAATTTATTAGAGGGATGGATAAGATATGTAATTCTATGTCTGTGTGTGTGTGTGTGTGTGTGTGTGTGTGTGTGTGTGTGTGTGTGTGTGTGTGTGTGTGTGTGTTCACTGAGCCTTGTTTGTGTTTTAGTTAGTTATACTTGTATAACCATAAGTCAATATGAATATGATGCTCTTTGTTGAGCCTAAAATCAGACTCTTAGTGGGGGATGACCGAACTCGTTCACCACACAAGAAGGCGCCCACAACCACAGTACATGGATTTGGAAATCCCATTAAAAATGGGTCAGCTGATAAGAGCGATGAGTATACAGCGCTCCAAGTGACTCCCAATTTCACACCTCAACATTTTTCTCCATTTAGCGCAAGGGCTAGGGATGCAGCTAGAAAGTGAAGACAAGTGCATATGCACAAAATAATAAAAACCTGTTTGGTTTGAAAAACAAAATGCATGTCCTCAAAGTGCACAGATGACTGCAAAACTATCTGGGCAGTATAAAATATTAAAAGATTCAACCTCCTGCCTCCTGGCTTTTTGTTTCAGGTCTGTGAACTCTGCGTTGGGAAAGGATTGCAGATGGTTTGTTCCTACATCATCATTTTTCCCAGCATAATGTCCCAGCTGCTCTGTCATAACCAAGAAACCCACCAATAGCCATAAATTGCTCCTTGCTGTGCTGCAGGTCATGCAGCCTCCTGTTTTTGCCTTTGTACTCTGGACAGACAGTGTGCTAAATGATCCATATTTTAAATGATGGTGATTTCTTTCAAAAAGAGTAGATTTCTCACTGGTGGGTGGGACTTACTCTCTCTACTGGTGTTATTCTCAAGTGGTGGAAGAGTGAAGACGAGTATTGGCATCCTGTCTATTGAGTGTCATGACTTCCCAAGACTTACTGTTTGTGGTTATAGCAATTTACATCTTACTGTGCCTTATTTTCATTTTTATGCAGTTTCTCACAGAAAACCGTTTTCTTTAGCATGCATGTTTCTTCTGTTTGTAGAGAACAATCTCATCTCACAGCACTGATACCGCACCTGGTATTTAGCACAGACAGTATAGAAGATGAACGTTGTCACTGTGACTTCACCCAGTGGGTTTCACAATCTTGATTTTCAGTGTCGGTGAACCAAAGGTCACTCTTGACAGGCCAGATTTAAAAATAGATATAAACAGATGATTCACAAAAGTTTTGCAGGTTTTTTTTTTTTTTTTTTAACAGAGGCACAGTTAGTTCAGTTCAGTTCACTTAGTTTGGTCCAATTAGCAGTACAGTGTGTGGCAAACATTATCAAATGAGTTTGTGCACTTGCTTTAAATATTTTTCACACTATACTTTACGCCAATTGTTTCACTTCTTTCTAAAAAAAAATGCTTAACACTACTCTTTTTTTTATGCATCTAAACTCAGTTTGTGCTCTTGCAAATCATCAGCAAATCTGGGCTTATGAATTTAAAAAGTTGGAGTACTTTTGGCTTTCTTTTTATAAGCTAAAGCTAGCTAGATTGGTTAGCAAGCTACTTTCAAAAACTGCACGTACGCTACATTCAGACACACAAATTACACAGATACCAAAACCGTGAAGTTGTAGATTTTAACAAGAGAGTCTTTGGGGATTGATTTCTATTTGGAGACCACCTCAACTTGCACCTAGAAGAACAGCAATTTTTTCTGTGTTGGCTTCATTTTTCAGATCTGGAAGTTTCCCTTCGGCACTTATGCTGCATTCCATTTGAAAAGAGAAATCAGTACCTGAATTTCAAATCTGATTTTTAAACTGGAATGCCCCCTCAAGTCAAATTTCCAGCTCAGAAAGTCAGAGAAGCCCCACGAGCCCAAACTTCATAATCCAAGATGGCAGCATTGCATATTAACAATAGTAAAACTGTCAAACTTGCCATCGGTGCTACCGCTGTTATGGATTAACGACCCATACACTGAGCACTGATGGGGCACTATGCAGTGCAAAAAAACAGGAATTGTGATGGATGAATGGCTCTACCTTACAAAGGACCAAAACAAACTTGTTTTTCCAACTTCTTCTTCTGGAACTGACATCACTCCCAGCTCCGACATCCAACTTCCAGGGTATAAGGAATGCAGCATTAGTAGCATGTTCTTCTTGGTCAGTGGTCAACAGCTTGCTGGGGTATTGTCACCATTCTGGAGTTTGTCACCCATTACATCCTAGCAGGCGCTGGGGAGAACAAGAGAAAATATATATTAAATGAACAGGAAATGCTGCTTAAACTCTCTTATTTTTCATAACTTGTCGACTATGTAAAAACTATGCTCATATCTATTTCTATGTGAATACAATGAAATGCTGTAAATGCTGGAGCAGCAATAGGAGACATCCATAGCTGAAGCAACACCAGCTGGTATGTGATGTGGATTAAAATCACCCATCTACCTTGAATCACAGATATAAATGAGTTGATGTGTCTCAAGAGAGCCCAGAGGATACTAAAGGATATACCTACCTCAGCCTGTTCATCCTGCTGCCATTATTGCAAATAATACAAACGTAACCACTGCTGTACCTCCAGACGTCAGAGCAGTTTGTGTCCTCGGGCTGCTAGACTTCATGAATAATAGGTTTATTTTTAATTATTTATTCAGTTTGTTTATCAATTTAAATTTGTGTTTGTTTTTTTGTGAGTTGCATAAAAGGCCTACATCTGCAATTTTGTTATACAACCCTGTGTTGCATAATGAGAATTAAAATGAATCATGAATCTCGAACGACGCTGTCTCCCAACAGCAGTTAAACAGCGAGGCAAAGAGACTTCATGCTTTAACAGCACGATGACAAAATTCAGCCGAGCAATTTCTTATTTTGCATATCTCTCCTGAAAAACAGAGGAAATTAAACAAGGCAAGAGAACAAGGAAGTGGAAGATCTCTTCCTCTTGTCAGTTATAACTCTTTTTGCCTCTCAACTGCAGAGGAAATGATGAATTGTTCTGTAAGTAAAATTAGTTTGTGCCGAGCCAAAACAGGAGGGGGTAGCCGGGGGGAGGGGAGAGCACGCTGTATTGATAAGGACGCCCTGGTGAGAGTGGTTACTAAAGGGTGAATTATGGCTCATCCTTGAGAAGTAAAATTGCTTTGCAGCACATTATTTGGAGACCCTCACTAGGATGCACAGCTGGCAGTGCCACAGTGCTCACTGCTGCAGGCCAGTAGGAAGTCATTACTTTGCTTAGCCATTGATTTTCCTCCCGCTTAAAAAGATGCGCCACAGAAAATATGAACAGCTTTCAAGATAGATTGCCAGGATCTGGAGGAAACTTGAAGGACATTTTATCATAATATTTTGTGCCCAGAAATAAAGTCGTCGCTTTCTTGTTTTCAAACACTGCTGGTGCTTTCAGTCTACTTTAAGCCGAGAGAACGTGCTGGTTCTCCTTGCTAACAGTTTCAATAAATACCGTGACATTTCTTTAAATAATTGAGGTCTCAAATCATATGCAACTTGGAATATATCCAACAACCAAAAGTGTGAGATTCCTAAAAAATATTCCGATTTAATCAATCAAAACCCAGACTTTGCAGAATTCAGAGGAGCTGTATCAAGACTCCAGTAGGAGCTATTATTTAACTAGGTGGGAGGCAATGCGGTCCACATTTGCACGCATTAACACTATCTTGAGCATGATTTTACAGCGGGGCGCTGGCAGATTGGCTCATTAAGAGTAATCACACCATATAAGACTTCATCAAAAAGATATTTGCACTCACACCATTAAGATTCCCGAAGGGTGGAAGAGTGCACGGAAACACAAAGCAGATTTCCATCGAAGCCTGTTTACAGTCGAATCTTCTCGCCTGCAGACGTGCAAATAGAAAGTGAAATATGCGTAATAAAATCACTTCATATTTCCCACCTGCCACCCAGTCTATGAAGTGTGATGAAGCAGCCAAAATGTTCATTTGATGCATATTAATTCAGGTCAACGAGCGTGGCGTATGTACGCTGCTGTGTGGTTGTGTGTGTGGTAATTAATTACTCCGGGAGATTCATGAAGCAAAGGAGCGTCCACGCTGGAAAAATAGGTTGTTTTCTTTGCCAAATGTTGTTGAAATATAAAAGCTTTGAAAAATGAGCGAAGAGTAACTGCTTTGTTGGCTACACAACACACTGGTCAGCTGCAGCTCCATTATAGTGACAACGTCCTGACAGCTCATCAAGCCCTTGGAAAGCCACCTCAAGCTGTTCATTGTGTGCACAAATGGCCTGTGGCTGTATCGCGCTGGCCAGCAGAAACTCATCTTTGGGGAAATGAAATGACAATGCAGTGGATGAAGAATGCATCAACAGATATTTCTTGACTTATTTATACTTTGAGGCTTTTTCGACCTATGGTTGTTTTTGCTCCAAATGCCAGCCAAAAAAAATAAAAAGCTACCAATCACAACTGTCATTCATGATTTCAGATTCTCGGTGAATCTTTCCTGTTTGGCCCTCTGCTTAGACACCCCGAGTCTGGATGCATTTAAGAGGTTTTTTTTTTTTATCAGAAGGCAAAGGCTGAGGTTAGTAGGAAGCCCTAAGGGGAATGGTTGATACCTGCCCCAGTGTCGTAAGCTGCTAAGTGGAGCCTCTGTGGCAGCTGCAGAGGTATATCACCATGGCTATCTAATTTCCCAGCGTCACTTAAGGGACCAACAAGGGCAATTTTCTGCTCTATCAACACTTCTTTCATTTTTCGATGTGGTGAGACGGCATCCTTAAGACTTGGTGTCACACAGCATGTCAGCTCAGAGAAAGAGCCCAGAGAAGAAGACATAAAAGTGCAAATCAGAAAAAACAACAAAGCCGCTCATGTCCAAAAGACTATTCAAGAATGTGGAGCAGGGCTTTAATGAGTCTTGGCAATCAACCAGCAGCGCATGTCCCCAGTGGAACGACCCACTAAGAAAACAAAAGAGTCATGATTTGTCTGTTTCCGTCTCGCCAAAGCCAACTGAAGGCCTGATTTTGAGGCCACCATGGTTGGGGGGTGAATGAAGCATTCAGTGTTTCAGCATGAGACAACAATCAGCCTCACTTCAAGACTCAGGAAAAAAAGCACAGTTCTTATTATTAGTGTGCAAGGCTGTAAAAGGTACACAGTACATGGATTCTCATCTTTTGCTTTGCAAGGCATGATTAATGCGATTCATATTCCATAATCCTTTTTTATCACATTGCTTGATTGAATCTAAGCTTCAGTTCCATCAAAGAAGACATCCAAATTTATCTTACAGGGAAAATTTAATAAACTATAATGTTAAGGATGATGGAGATGATGTATCTAACCACGAATGTAGTGCATGCTACAAAATCTGAGATCTCCTTTTTCCTACCTGCCATACATATTTGCATAACAGAGCCATAATTGTGTTTTTTTTAATTAATATACTATTTACATTTAAATATTTATATTTGAAGCTCATGCAGATTAATGCATTTAATTGAAGAAATATGGAGCTGAGCACCACAGATAGGCTCAGAGATTTTCATTTATATTGGTGCACATTGTTGCACAGTAACACAGTGTGAAAAATGCGGTTGCTGCAGCATAAAAATAACTTTTATCAATCTCCTTCTTAGCAGGGTCAGTGAAACTGAATTCTCTGCCCCCCTTTCAACCTCTATAAAATAGCATCATTATGAGATATTTTGCTCGTTGACCCTAACAACTGTGGGAGCAGTTGCTGAGCTAAGTAAAGAAGCAGAACACTTGCTGACCCACTCGTTTCCTCTGAAAACATAATTACAGTCCTCAGGGTAGCTGATAACCAAATTATTTTGGGAAGTGAGATGAATTGAAAATTGCTATATCATTGCTTATGCTAAGGAGAACCAATTTTGTGCCATTACACAGCATTTCCTGTCGTTTACATGGCTAAAGGCCAGAGGCAGCCTTTGGTTCCATAAGGCACTGGCCTCATGGTTCTCGGGATATTCTAGCTGGAGACAAAGTAAACAGTGTTAGTTAGCTATCTAACATTAATTCAGTAGTGTGATAGTCACTGTAATCAGTGTTAGTATTAGTGACAAGACCACATTATTTTTTTAGGTTAAAAAAATATAACCTAAAGTGAACTGAAGCTTATTTCCAGCGTCACTTTAAATGAGCTCCATAACCTGGGTGGGTCTGCAGAATGAATGACGCGTGTGATTGGTCCACTGTAGGAGAAATGCTCTCTCCCATACAGTGGGGCAATATTGAACAATATAAATACATTTAACAGTGATATGCATCACTGAGTTGTTGCTTGCATCAGTCACAGTGCAAGTTTACATGACAAAATGTTAGACTGACCTGCCTCCTTGCACATCTCCATCCCCCCTGTTTTTATTCAAATAAAATAGCTTTGCTTTCCAGGACAACTTCCTGCAACTATTTCACATTAAAAGCCTTAAAAAGAAATGCTAGAGGCTGTTAAATTTGAAATGAACACACCACAGTGCAGTGCATTAGAGTGGGAGTAGAGCAAAAGTAGTAAAATCCTGCAGCTTATGCTAACTAACCAGAAAGAATAAGAATAAGCCAGAAGAGGTAAATAATCTTTGTAAGATCAAATGAGGAAGAAACAAAGAGTTTGTTTTAGTTTTTACAGGTTTGGCTGTTCTAAAAAATAAAAGCATCATCCATTGCAGTCTTAACTCTCTGGTAGTGCAGCCAAAATAAAGAAATAAAAATGTACTGTGTTGCTTTAAGGCAACCTTCAGCTACCAGCAAATCTTAAGGGATAATGTTTTCTCATCTAACTCAGCGCATGAGTTGAGAATGTGAGTCAAGCAAGCAAGTTTGTCTTTAATGGTTCTTGTGCATTAAAAAAGCTGCATTTCAATAAGATGATGCTATACATTTAATTTTCTCACATCATGAAGAGCTATTCTTATACTGAGAAAAATCTCATCCAGCCCAGTGATTAATACTTTAAGCTAGACTCTACTCCTATGCACCTGATAAGCCCTCATATAGATAAGTATGTCTATACAAAACTAAACCTCCTTGACAAATGCACACAGTGTTAAAGCATCTCATTAGATTTCCATGCCAAGTCTCCTCCAGCATCTCTGTCTTGCCTTGGGCAGCAGGTATCTTGGTGTGCTGTACTAAACACAAAGATGTCTGCCGTGACATCTTCTATTGTTCTTCCCTGTGACAAGAGTGAATTGAGCAGGCATTGAAATTGTTCTAGGGAAACAATTGGGTGCACTCATGGTACTAAACAGATTCTTCTGAGGGAATGAAGTCTGCTTTGTTCTTACCCAAAAGCCTGAGACTGCAAACACAGCAAAGTGACGCCTGCTTGATAAATAAATGACAGATGGCTTAAATAGATTCAAGGTAAGTCTCATCTTTTATTGATTACTGAACTATGTTGAACTGGATTCCTGTGTGTTTTAAACGCTGTTCAGACCTAAGTTTGCATCTAAAAACTTGCAGTTCAAAGGCACTGCCAAGAACCTGGCCTGAGTGTGTGGGCTGGGCGGACACATAGGGATTTAATAATTGAACTAAGAGACTCTGCTGGCTGCAAGCAGTTGGTGATGGTCTGTGTAGTGAGTCCACTCTTCTCCAGCGCCCACACACACACAAACAGCACAGCTGTGTTACCATGCCTTCTGTCCGAGGAGATTACAATAACATACATTCATTCCCTGGAAATAAAAAAATAACTGTACTCGCACCTAAGCCATCATACTAAAATTTATTGATTTACATTATGGAGATTTGCATTTTGCTCTCCACAGTGTGACTAAGTAAAGAGATTTAAGTACACACAACAGGAACAATACAAACACACACACACACACACACACACACACACACACACACACACACACACACACACACACACACACACACACACACACACACACACACACACAAATACAAAACAAAAGCTGAGTAATGTCCGTGGACTATCCCAGGTTTGTGTAGTGGTTCAGAGTAAGAGTCGTTGGGGGAAAGGCTGCATTTTTAGCTTTACACAATAACAATAAAAAGAAATGGAAGAGACAAAATGCTTTGATTTGAAATGTTTTGTTTGAAATGTGCAAAAATAAGCACACATATCTAATTTGGATTTTTGCATTTTTAACTTTGGCACCTCCCAGTGGCAGTGTCAAAAAACCCAACACTGGACACTGAAACACTGCTGCCACTTTTAATTAAAACAAGTTAATATTCTACACATATTAGTTTTCAGTAAATATTAATCAATCCAAGAAACAACTTTACGAAATTGAAACAAGGGTTTCTGCAACAAGCAGCAGCAGACTACACTAACACACAACTTGGTGACATAATATAATTATTTAATGGCTGTGTTTAGTCATGTATAGAGTTTCATAATGGACATCTTGTGATATTTTATGACACCATTGTGAAAATGGGTTAGGAAAAGATGTTTGATGGCGTTTTTTTTTTTTTTTTTCACACCAGTTGTAGCTTATGTTATGACCATCTCAATGAAATGCAGCAGTGCACAGACTCCAGAATGGTCTGTGCAGCGTTCAGTCACAGCCTCATTTGTTACCTTTGTTCTGTGTCAGTGAAAGATGAAAGAAGCTTGTCACTAACATATTTATTGATGAGTCTTTGTCCAGCCAAACATGTAGGAGGAGCCCTGAAGACTGAACAGCTGGAGCTGCATGCACTGTAATACACAAGAAACCAACTGAACAGCAGACATCAGGGGTGGGCAACTCCAGGCCTCGAGGGCCGGTGTCCTGCAGGTTTTAGATGTGTCCTTGATCCAAAACAGCTGATTCAAATGGCTAACTTACCTCCTTACCTTGTAGTTCTCCAGAGGCCTGGTAATGAACTAATCATTTGATTCAGGTGTGTTGACCCAGGGTGATATCTAAAACCTGCAGGACATCAGCCCTTGAGGCCTGGAGTTGCCCACCCCTGGCATACATCTTAGAAAAACAGCTATTTAACCTGTGCAATAGGTTAAATATATTAAATATTCCTTTAAAGTCCAAAATCTTCACATGTTGCATTTCTATGTTAAGTTTGGGAGAACATAGTGGATGAAAAAGAATGCAGCTTATAAACATGCAAAAAAATACTCCTTAAATCAAGAACTGAAGGTTACCTGGGGGTCACATTCCTCTGCTTTTTTACAGGCTGCCTGCATCCTCCCACTTAGCTGTTTGCCCTGCTTTTGGTCTTCAGTCTTTGTGTCAGCCTAGGTAAATATCCTCCCAGGTCCAGCTCTATATCTAACACATAAATATGGGAGTGGAATCAATCTTCTCATCTACCACTCGGAGACAAAGTAAATAAGCGCATCCCCCCCAAATGCTTCTAAAGTACACATGAGGACACCTTTGAAACAGCTTGTCAGCAATAGAAGGCCACAAGTGTTTTCTTTGTAATCAAAACCTGACTGCTTTTGACCGGTTGTTGCTACATCTGTGTCAGTGTCTTTGCAGAGTCGAGTAAACACTGTCTGTGTTTGAACTAATTATTCACACTGCTCCTCTGCTGAATGTTGGGGTGATTGGTTACAATCGCACGTCGAATCCCTCATTCCAAAACACTGCTTTGAGGGAGGCTCAGCATGCCCGATGGTTTTCAACGACGCCCTCCTTATCAGTGGAATCCATCAGCTGTAAATCACATCAGCACTGCTGATTGGACCACTGTGTTGTAGAGAGTGATGCAAATTTGACCTTTTTATGTGTACTGCAATTGAGCAAATAGGCCTTTCATGTCCTTTATCTTGACCTTAATCTATTATTGCATTTGTCATTTTTGAAGGTCAAACTGTGAGGGAGGGAGCGATTGAGCGAGCCAGGGAGATACTTGTTTCACCAATTAAGCCTCAAATCAAGCATCACACCTAATGAATCGAAAGGAATGAGAGTCCATCGAGGAATTGAATGAATAAAATGATCAAACAGGAACGCTGAATTTCTTCAGGGAGCGCATCAGGAATGATTCACAGAGTAAGGGAGGCGTGCAGCATGACTGTGTTTCATTTCCATTTTCATTTGCAGTTTGTGCACCTTTTGGAATCACAACGATATCTGTGGTATAAAATGCAGTCTGATGTTCGTCTGATCTAAACTTTAAGTGTCTCTATTAAACACACTGAGTAATTACTCACAGCCCACCTGGGGAAAAGTAAGTAAAGTCTTTACTTTAAGAACTGTCATTTAGCAACAGTCCACATATCTGTTTATAAGACTCTTGCATCTGTGAAGGGGAATTTTGGACCAAATCTGCCTTTCCCACCCTTAATTTCCTGATATTATTTTCAATGCATTTAAGGGTTTGGTGTGGCTTGGCAGTGCTGTTTTCCTTCCAAACTTAGCATTGTGCATTGTTGCTAGAATGTTAGGCTTTTGTCTCAACTGTTCACAGAACATTGTTCCAGAATTATTATGGAACCTCCAGCTGGTCGGATAGAACGATAAAAAAAAGCATGTAGATGGTGCTTTCACCGACCACTGTGTCCTCCCCTTTGTCTTATAATAGATGCCTGAATACAAATGTGATCCAGTTGTATGGATGTTTTGCAGGTTTGTGTTCTTTTACCTCTGTCTGAATCAGAATATTTTATCAATCCAAGGGAAGAAATTATTTTGTTACAGACATACAAATAAAATGCAAATATGTAGGATTGAAAATATAAACTCTTTCTTTAAAAAAGGTAAAGTAAATAAACTGCAATGTTAAACATTCCAAAGCCCAAGCAGTGGAAGGAACACTGAGGATCTCCTCAGTCCTGGTAGTTCATCTGTAAAAGAAGGGTAGCCACACTCTTCAGCCTCACTGGGAAAGTCTATGCCGTGGTACTGGAGAGGACAGTCCCTCTGTTAGTAGAATCTTGTCCTAGTCATTGAACATTGGACCAGCTCTTCATCCTATCGAGGATATCTCCAGGTGTTTGAGAGCTTGCAGAACTTGTCTGCGTGTGTTTTGTGGACCTCCTGTGGGAGCTGCGGTGGTAGTATAGGGTATCTGGCCCATTGTAACGGGCTATTCAGATGATGCTGTAAGGAGATAAAGACCTCAACAAATTTCAGCTTCTAAATTGGTCTCCAGTAACACTGTGAGGAATGTTGCTTTTGACCAGCATATGTCTTTCAGTGTGCATATTAAACAAATATGTAGGACTACTTTCTTGCATTTGCCCAATATCTCTAAAATTATACATCTTGTCTTAGAGTGTTGCTGAGAAACTGGTTCATGCATTTATTAACTGTAGGCTGGACTATTATAATTCATTATTACTACCTGTCCAAAATGGTGCAGCGAGAATTCTGACAGGGACTAGAAAGAGAGAGCACATTTTCCCATACTGGCTCCCGGTTAAAGCCAGAATCTAATTTAAAATCCTTCTCCTCACATACAAGAATATCAGGCTCCAGTTTATTTTAAAGACCTTATGGTACCATACCACCCCAATAGAGCACATCACTCTCAGACGTCAAGCTTATTTGTAGTTCCAAGGGTTTTTTAAAGTAGATTGAGAGCCAGCGACTTCAGCTTTTAGGCCCCTCTTTCATGGAACAGCTCAGACTTTGGATTTGGGAGACAGACACCCTCTCTCCTGAGATTAGGCTTAAACCTTTCCTTTTTGATAAAGCATAAAGTTAGGGCTGGATCAGGTGATTTTGAATCCTTTCTTAGTTAAGTTGCAATAGTCCGAGGCTGCTGGGGGCTTCCCATGATGCACTGAGTGTTTCTCCTTCAGTTTTTCACCCAAACACAAAATTCACGGAAACAGAAGTGAACTCAAAGATCACTACTTTATTGCAGGCTTAAAGACGGTACAGAATATAACACAATACTGGGAATGATAAACCTAGACACGCGGAAACGCAGGGAAAAATCAGACAGCTCCAGGGATGAGACATTGACAATATGACACTAACCGTGGAGAACACAGGGCTTAAATACAAAAGGCAGTAACGAAGAAATGAGACACACAAGGGGAGCACGGCTGGGAGCAATCAAACCTGACGAGACTGACGGAAGCAAAACAGAATACATTAACCTGAGACACTGACCTTCAAAGTAAAACAGGAAATGCACATAACTTACAGACGCAGACTCAGGAGAAACACAGAGACGTAGGACCAAGGAAGGCACAGAGACACAGAACAGAAGGAGCTCAAAATATAACCAAAACCCAACTGAAAAGAACATGAGAACAAAAATTAACCTTAAACACAACATAATAATAATCAAAACTAAAACCACTGAGTCACAGACTCAGGACCACGACATTGTGTTTATAAACCACTGCATTTAACCATTCAGTATTACTGATCTCTGGTTCTCTTCTTTTTGTCTTTTTCTCCTTTCTACCTCATCTCACCCCAATGGTAGCAGCAGATGGCTGCCCCTCCCTGAGCCTGGTTCTGCCAGTGGTTTTGTCCTCGTAAAGGGGAGTATTTTCTTCCCACCTTACCTTTACCACAATATAAAGCACGTTTGGGCAACTGTTGTTGTTATATGGTGCTATGTAAATAAAGCTGAATTGAACTGAGCTGAATTCAGTTGAATGGCCCTAATGCTAACAGTATGTTGGACTCATTTCCTGTGGACATTGTCCTCCGTCAGGACTGCCCTGCCCTGTCACTGATTCTGTTCACAGTTTTTACAGACAGTCGAGGTTGTGAAGAGTCTCAAGTTTGGTGGCCTCAGTATTTCATCTTTGCGTCTTGTGTTTCATGCTGACTTAAATTCATGTGATTTTGTTTCATTCGCGTTTTCAGGTTTTGAGTATTTTTTGGATTGTTTTCGTAAAAAAAAAATCTTTTTTTATATCATAGAACCTTGTTTTTTTTCTTATTTAAAAAAATTAAATCTATTTTTATTTTATGTATTTCATATGTATGTATTTTTACCGACATCTAAATGACATTATTGTTTTTCTTGAAATACATATTTTTGAATTTACACATTATACTTATTTCATGAAACAGTTTGGTTTGTTGAGACCAGTTGGCTGCATTTTATTTACTTCAAATATTTAGAGTTTTTCTTCCTGTTTCTCTTATTAACTTATTTCTCTTATTAACTCTTATTAACTTCTGGATTTGATTTGAAACAGTTTTATTTTATTTTAAAAAATAATAATTATTTAATTAATAAATAAAATTATACAAATAAATAAATAAAATAAAAAATAAAATCAGCCACACAACAGCTGACGTTTGATCCAAAAAAAAATGGTGTATTGTGTATTTCTAACCAGTCACTGCTCACATATCAGTTAAATATGCAATGCATTGTGCAGCTACCGCTCAAAGGAAATGAAAATGACAGGATCAGCGAAGCCACCAAAGTGATAAAAACCCAATTTTTGCTGCATTTACATGAAATGAAATAACTAAAAAGGGAAAAAATAAACAAAAATCGGGAAAAAACAAGAACTCCACACTATAATGAAACCAAATCAAATTAATTTAATTAAGTCCACATGAAACATTTTTATGAAAATGGCTGCGATGAAGACAACAAGAAAGTGCAGGGAAGCTGAGAGAAGGCAGAAAAATAAACTTTATTTTTACTTTATTTTTATTTTTACAGTATTAAATACTGCTACAACAATGAAACAAATCATGTGCAATAAGGAAGATCTTTAGTCACACATCTATCTGCTTTACATCACTTCCACTTTCCCACACTGTCAAGCTCATTGCGACATCACTGGTCTGGTCCAATCATCTTTCTGCCCGCCTTCTTCAGGTCAATCAGCCTCCACTCCGCGTACTTTAAATCTCACTGCTCATCCCTTGCAGGTGACTTATTGCAACCCACCTCCTTCCCATCTCCGTCTCTCTCAAGTTACTCAGGCTCCTTCCAAGCCTCTATCTTCATCTCCACCACCAGCATCTACACTGAGAGGGTTTACTGCCTTAATCCCTATCACCGCTGGGAATCCTGTGATGGGCCATTGGAGAATAATCGCCAAAAAAGCTTGAATTCTGTATATCAGTAAATTTTGTTCAGTTCCTTCTAACAATCTCTCCTTATTGAAATCAAATCAGACAGACAATCCTACATCTCCCAAACAATTAAGAATAATCAGTCTAACTCTGTTTTTTTTTGTTCTCATCCATAGATTAAATTTTTTAATCTGTCCAAAACCATCAAATGAATTTCTTTCAATAAATAAATGTCCTGAAGTTGTTTCTTTCTTACAGAGCAAGGTTTATAAAATTAGAGGTAATATCAAATTAGCTAGCACTGCCTCACACTCTGATCAAATCACTGCCAAAAGCTAAATTTCCACATTCTCACTTATAAAACATCTGGCAGAAGTTATTCATCAGTTCAAGTCTTTCACCTCTTTACTCGACCCCATCCCCACCAAACTATTCAAATCTGTATTTCAGTGTTTTAGAAATAAGTACTAGCAGCAGCTCTCTACTGTCTGGTATTTTCCCTGTTTCGCTGAATAAAAAAATAGCTTAGATTCATTGTTAATTAATAATTATATGCCTATTTCAAATCTTTTCTAATCTCAGCAGCGCATTTGAAAAAAAAAAAAAAAGGTTTCAAAACAACTGAATGAATACCTGAATGATCTCACAGTCTTTATGATAAGGACCAGTCAGGGTTGGGTAGCAATCATAGCTCAGAAACAGCTGTTATTAAAGTCATCAATGACCTGAAGATCAGCAGCAACTCACAGAGAGTTTCAGTTTTAGTCATCTTGATCTCACTGCTGCCTTCACAGTATTGATCGTGACATTCTAATTCAAAGGTTTCATGACTCACTTGATTTAACCGGACAGATTTTTGATTGGCTTTTGTTGTATCTAAAGGTTAACTATAACTAAACTGCTAACTATGTTTTAGTTAGCAGTTTTATATCTGCACAAATAAAAATTCAGCCAGGTGTTCCTCAATGGTCAGTCCTCGGTCTGCTACTCTTAAACCTTAACATGCTCCTGCTTGGTGGTAGCATAAGGAATCCTTTCATAGCCTACCATTCTACACAGATGACACACAGTTGAGCTTATTACTTTCCTCTAACGATCTAACCTCTGATTAAAAACTAATGAGCTGCACTGATAAAATCAACTGCTGGATGGAACCTTTTAGAACTGAACAGAGAAAAGACAGAAATATTTGTTATTGGTCCAAAAGGTAGAAAATGTGCTCATATTTATGATCTAATCTGGCCCACTACATCATTTTATGTGGTCTGCAAGCGCTTAAGAGGTGTAATATTGTAATAAAGTATACTTAAAGTATGCACAAACTACATATCCCATTATACAAGTGTTGGTGTTGTGCAAAAAAATGAGTTATGTTGGGGAGGTCACTGGAGAAGTCCAGACAGAGCATCACGTTTTTCACTCAAATTAAGATTATTAAGCATGATGGACAAAGCCATAGGCACTTTTATATTTTATGTTTTACTTTTCTTTCTCCATCAAAAGCCCCAATACCTCAAAGTGTTGTCTTGCTCTTTATGCTCTCACTGAGGTAACTGCATATCAGCTGGGTTACTATCCCTCTTTTATTAATGGAAAAAAACCTGTAGGCTGTAATAATTTTTCATTTTTTTAAAAAAAATAAAAGTCTCAAACTAACAGTGACTTGAGTCCTTGAACCTTGAACCTTGAATTCATCCAGGTACCTTGTATAACTTTTGTTTTCTAATATTCCACTGCTCAAAATAATCCCCATTTGTTAATTAACTACTATTTCAGTAGCATTTGCTAAATGCTACATTCTCCATTTGTGAGGAAATCACTTGCAAATTATTATAAACAAATGATATATTTATGTACATAAATATATGGGACATGCACAGGGTTGATGTTACAGAAAAGGATGCTTGGAATCAGGTGATAGGGTGAGATGGAGGCAGATGATTCACTTCAATTCAATTTTATTTATATAGCACGAAATCACAACAGCAGTCGCCTCAAGGTGCTTTATATTTATGTATATAACTTGATCCACTGTGTCAACTCCTGAAGGGAGCAGCTGATAGAAAAAGAGGAGAAGATATATTTATGACTTGTTATTAGATGGAAAGATTTAGAAGTTAAACTTGACATTCTACTTTTGGTGTATGTATATTTGTTGACTTTAAAAACGTAGATCAATACAAATCTTGTTATTTTTAAGACATAAAACAGCATAACAGGCTGTTAGGAGATCAGTGGCTCAGTAGGTATAAATCTTACACTAAAATATTCAGGTTTTAAGAATAGACTGCATCTAAACTGATTTAAGTTTGTATGACTTTGACAGGTCAGAAACACTTGTGCATAATTTGAATCTTTCAGTCAGTATCAAAAAGGAAAAATAAGTCCAGGGTCTAGCGCTGCATAAAAAGTGTGGACTGCATTTGGAGAGTCACTCGAGGCATCGACCCTGTCAGCAGTGTTGGGAAGGTTACTTTTAAAATGTATTCCACAACAGAATACTGAATACATGCCCCAAAATGTATTCTGTAACGTATTCCGTTACGTTACTCAATGAGAGTAAATTCTGAATACTTTGGAATACTTAATATATTATCATGGTGTTTACAACTACATGAATGTACTATTGCTGTGATTTATTACTGTTTTCAAACACGAAAACTAGCTTTACTTTGTTGTCTGGGTCAACTTTGCATGGAGACAGAGAGAGCGTTGAAAGGCTGCTCAACGGAACTTATTTTTCCGGAGGAAAACACGAACACAGTGTACAGTTGAGTCTTAATAGCTACTTACAAATGGGCTCGTCAGGCACTCTTCTTGGCTGCTGTGGTTATTATTATATTTACATGCTTCCAGCTCCCGTTTTTGCTCCGTGACAGCTCGGACTTTTCCTTCTCTCCTCCCTCGCTCACAGACACATAACGGGTATGGTAGTCCATTCTCCCTGCAGCACGGACTACACTGCCCATCAGGCTACATGCTTTAGAGCTATGCCTGTAGCATTCTGCCTTTATTAGCACAACAACAACAGTAACCATGGCAACCGTAACGCTGCCGCCTGGAACAACAGAACGTAGCTGTCAAACAAACCCAAACAATCCTGACCCGCGACAATATGAAACAGGGAAGTACCGCTGTGTATTCCATTTATTTCAACAAAGTAACTGTATTCTGACCTTTTTAAACGGTAACTGTAACGGAATACAGTTACTCATATTTTGTATTCTGAATACGTAACGGCGGTACATGTATTCCGTTACTCCCCAACACTGCCTGTCAGACTGTTACTGCTGAGTTACAGCTATAGCTCCCCCGTTGCTCTTAAAAATACAAACAAGCCAAAAAATCTATTTTCAAACACAATACTTTGCAACAGAAGAAACTCCAGCGTCTGAGGGACAAGTGAAGAATTTGCTTGAGGAGATGAAAAACGTATTTCAAATGAAACACATTTAATTCCGTCTTATGTGCGATACCTTTCTGAGCTCAGCTATTCAACCAGCAACTATGAAGACCCCACATTTTTATCTGCAGGCAGTTACTGTCAACACTTTGACAAATTACTTCGGGATCTAGAGTGAATGTTTCCCAAGGTCAAAGCACTTGACAGCATACAGTCACATTGTCAAGGAGCCAGAGAGAAGCAATTTAGACTTAAGCAGACAGCCATCAGTCTGCTGCTATGCTCGAAATTACCTTTGTACTTGGAGGAGAATGAAGCACGACAGAAATGGAGACAAAGGTTTGAGTAGATGAGGGTGGAGACTGGTGTGGGGCAGTGGCTTCAGTCTCATGCGAGATTGTTAGCGTCAGCGCACAGTGAGACCGGACCTGGGGTTTAACACTCAACAGACCTTGTAAAGCGCACTGTGGCATGGTAACATGTGGAGTGTATAGAGTGTATAATTGGATAACGCTTCAATATAGGGAACAAGCAGTTCAGGCTGAGTGGTGAGGTCAGGATTAAAATGGGTGTTCTGTGGTGTCTGGCTGACATGCAGTAATGTTTTTAAAATTACTTCTGACAAGTTCTCAGCATTTTCTGTGAATCATCATCCAGCAGCAGCATGCAGCACCCTGGGAATATTCACCTTAGTTTCATCCCCCCCAAAGTGAACTTTGGGGATAATTTATTCTTAAATAAACACACGCATTAGAAATCATATGATCATAAAAAACACAAACTGAGGATAAGTACTTCTGTGTTGTGTTTTGCAAATTTAATATAATTTTTTTCCCGCTGTGAAGTTCCTGAGTAATGTACACAGTTGCCCCTATTTCTTGTTAATGACTTATTGAAGCTGCATGATTTTGCAATAGTTGGATACAAGGAGTCGACTCAGACCAACCATGAAGGTTAAAAAGATTTATTTACAGAATAGACTGAATTGACAACTGGCAGGAGAGCAACTGGGCTGGAAATAATCTCAACTGTTGAGCTCAGGGAGGGTCTGCAGAAAGGTAGTTAATAGCCAGCGAGGAATTGAGATTTACAAGGGTCAGCAATACATGACTCTTAGACCTTATTAGTTTCTGTGTTTGAGGTATAGCGGGGGAGGCTGGAATCCAGGGAAGGTGAAGAAGGTTCGCTGGTGTGCGGAAAGGTGAAAGGCAGGTAAGTCCTTGTTTCCCCAAAGGCTTACAGACTCAGAGCAGAAAAGGAAAATGGCCAGCTTTGATCTCCACACTCCTTAAAGGGACACAAGTAAATGCTCCAGGAAGTGAATAGTGAACCTCAGGCAGGGAACTGATAAGCACACACAAGGAAGAACAGTTACTGAGTGTAATACACGAGGTGAGGACAAAAACTGGAATTTTGTTTACCACCAATTTGCCACCATGATGGACTGCCACAACCATTCCTTTAATGCCAATGATGAGACAGTGTGCTGCAGGTGTGTGAGTGCAAGCCTGGGAAAGGTGGAGACAAGTAAAAAGCCCACCTCTCCACCTGGGAGAAGTGAGGAAAAAAAGGGACAGAGAGAAAACAGAGAAACACCCCAAGTGTGTGCAGAACCTAACGATGTCATCCCAGTGTAACTGGAATGTGACAATAGTGCAAAAATATTCAAAATTGTGGATGACATCAAACAATTGTGAATCACAGTCCATAACAGTTAGCATTCCTTCTTTGGTCTTCATAGTTTTAAAGGAACTCAGTGGGCTCTGCTGAAGAATGAATCATTCCCAACAGAGACGCAACCAGAGGGTGACCTGTTGGTCAGGATGGAATCAACCTGTGCAGGTAATAAAGAAAAATCTCACTCTTCGCTCTCTCCCCACTAGCTCCATGTTACCCCACTCATGCAGTCATCTGCTGTGTTGCTAAGTGTCTGTCCTATTCTAAGTGTTTGGTCTTGTTTCCTCTCTGTCTGCAGATGTCAGAGTACAAGCAGTGATCACTAAATCTCTTCTCAAGTCTTCTTTTCACATGAGTTTTGTTGACTGAGTCCTACAGTCTGGCAAATTCTGTATCTTGTGCTTGTTTTTCTCTCAGTGAATACTTATGAATGTGTCAGTCTTCTGACAGCACGGTTTGCTTTCGGTCTATCTGACTGTGCTTTTTGACACAACTCATTCAATCCCCAAAAGGTGTGCCTTATCGTGCTGAATAATCATGTCCTGATGTTCAGAAAGCCTCTTTGACTAAAAATCTGACTTCTAACACTTACACTTTTCCACAGTTTCCCTTTATCAAAACACCACTGGCTTCAGAAAAGGTCTGCTTTGAACTCCTTTGTAACAGGTAGATAAAGGTTGCAAGATGACTTGTTCAGCCTGGTGAGAAGAAAAAAAACACTTTAACAAATCAAATCTTTTGTGAAAGTGCAAATTTTCAAAAGTCTAATTATTGTAAGGGTCAATATTTTTTGCCTTTTAAAATACACTTGCATAATCAAACTTTGATTACTTAATTAAATGTTTACATATTAAAATATCTTTTTAATGCAATCATACTGTATGCATACAATGTTTTTTGGAACCAGAATTCACCTGAGTAATGAAGCAAAGTGTTTTTTAGAGCACTTTTTGAAACAAGGAGCAGTCGCAAAGTGCTTCACACAGGTAAATAAATAAATCCGCCCATGCTACAGGTAAAGTGGACACACGTATCACGCAAGACAACACAAAATGCCCACACTATCCAGATGCATGTTTTAACATGTGACATATACGCTGCTTTTTAAACTGAGTCAAGGGTGCAAATATTCCCCCTTATGTCACATAGGTATACAGAATCACAAGATATTCCATTGTTCCTGATTTAAGAAATGGAGTGGGTCGGGGACTTGTGATGTGATGTGAGCACCAATGGCATAGACTGATTAAAAAAAAAAATCCCAATTATCCAAAGGTTTTGCACATTAGCCTTTACAGTGGATGAAAGCACAACTGCTGTCTGATTCGCCATCCAATCTTTGCCTTAGAAAGATTGGGAATGCTGATTTCAGTGGGAGAAAGAGGGGTGTAGCATTTTCACTTGGATGAGTGACGGTGTCTTTCTCCCCCTGCATATGTTAAAAGTGAACAGAATCAGCTTTCTGGAATTTCCTTAACTGTGTTACTGAGTGTGAATGAAGGCGTTTTATTATATTAAGAAAATTGATAAAAATGTAATTTAACAGTTAATCCAGATCCTTGTGAAACACTGCATAGCAGAGCAGCAGCATCTAACCAAAAATTGCCCACTGAAAACAAAAGGTCATTCTATCAGCAAGGTAAATGAATCCAAGGCAGGGTCAGAAATCCCTACCATATAGTATAACTTATTAATCTTGATCTGAAGGTCAACAAGGGATGAACTGTGACTGTTATATGCACCTTTCTAAAGGTAATTTGACATTTTAAGGCTAGCTGTTTCAGTGGAATGTAACTTTCTGAAAGCAGACTCAAAGCTATTGAGAACACTGTGCGTCTCCAAATGTTATCAGCCAATGCTAGCACACCTGGTTAACAAGCTGCAGTCATACACCATGTGGCTGCAAAGCAGAGAAACAGATTTTGGCTAATTAGTGCTTAGTAATGGACTAATAAAATACTCAAATTAGATTCACCAAATCGGACTGCAAACAGGTCCAGACAATGATTTGAGGTAGTGGATGAGGCCTAGTAGACACCAATTAGTTCCAGCCAGCTGGTTTGGGACGCTTGTCGTTTAAAGGGGACATGCCCATAAGTCACTTATCCAGGTGGATGACTTAAACATTCACCCCACTCAGAGTTGTTATAAAGCTTTTTAATGCTGTAAAGTTTAATATGAGGGTCTATGTGGATTGACTCTCTTTTGGAATTAGCCTCAAATGGCTCATGGAGAAACTGCAATTGTTGCCAATTCTGTGTTGGCTTCATTTCCAGAAGTTCACCCTTGCAGCCACTTAACCACAGTGCGTTTGATTGAGTAGTTGGCATGGTGTAAATGTATAAAATCAAATTCATAAGATGGCATATTTACACAAAATATCCTGTCAGAGGAAGGTAGGATTTAAAAAAAAGGGATAAGGATTACTAAAAGGGTTTTGTAGACTATCGTTCACAAAACATCTTCATGCTAAGCAAACTTGATTTCTCACAGACTCCAAGAAAAGGCAAAGTTTGATGCCTTTCACTATAACTGTCAGGATGCAGGAGTATTTTTATTATTTCAGCGCAATATTGCCGTTCAAAGAAAGGGATAGAGAGAAAAAGAATCAAAGAGTTGAGGCTTGGCACTGTCAGCTGCAATATTGTTGATGTCACTGTTGGAGCGCTGAAGGGAATCTGGCTTTGTAGGCGCCCAGGTGCTCGTCAACTGACGTGGGATTTTGGGGAGACTTTAGACATGAATTCAGACAAAGCAACTTTTGACTGCATGCTGTTGGTGGTCCTTTAATCCTAGAAAACAGAGGCGAGCGAGCTGCAGGAAGGCATATTCCAGGTCAAGACTGACGTGGTCAAGAATACGGACTCTAGGTCTCCATTTGATTTCATATAATCCTCAGATATTTTCTGACCAAAATAAAAATGGAGCCGCTCCCACAGAAAAATAAGTGCAAACCAACAATATCAAAGACGTACAAAGTAACTTATCTGCTGCATCCACCTGATAACACAGGGGAAAGCCTTATGAAATCTAAGCATAACAGGAAAAGTGCTCCTCTCTATTCTGTTCCCAAGGGTGAGCTGTTTAATTTGAAGTTCAAGCTACAAGTTGCTTCTTTGGTTTTGTGTCAGAGAATTTAGCTTCAGGCTGAGTTATGTAAAAAGCAAAAGAAACACTAAAAATGGGCTTCTTGGCCTTTCTAAATTTGCTATTTTAACAAAAAAAAAAATCATACTGGGAGAAAGAGGTGTTGCACGATAGCCTGGGGGGTTGGCACTGACCCGCAGTTAAGAGTTAAGCTGTGGAGTTTTATAGCACATTATTCCCCATCTGCTCTGTCCAATACCACAGGCAGAAACACTGCATATGTAATTGTGATTCTTATGCTTAGTTTTGCATGATTCATAATTAAAACAAGATTTGCCAAAATATATTTGTGATTAACTTGTGGCGAACCGCATTGTCCAATCAAATGCAATATATTATATACAGTTGTATTACATACCACACTCCAAATTCCTGTTTTGTGCATTGCTTTACATGTGTGTGCATTTTGATAGAAGTGTTGAATCCACCCAAACATCCATCCATTCCCACCCTACACTGAAGCCTTCCAGGCCAGCTGAGAAATGTAATCTCTCCAGTCAACATGACCGAAACACCAAACTTAGGAGGCGCCAGGGTGGCATTCTGGTCGGATGCCTGAACTACCTCTAATGGCCAAAGTCCTCACCTGAATATTTGCTAGTAAAATGTTTTAAAGTCATGACGTCTTTTGATTGTTCTTCATTCTGTCACAAGATGAAAAAAAATAGTCTAAAGAAAAACAAAACACAAATGTTGATGATTACTAAGGCAGTAAAAGTGTGTTTTAAAGATTCCTGAAAAGGCATTTAGGTGGGAGTGATGTTGACCTGTGATGTGTAACCCTCGAGGGCTCATTCCTGGCCTTGGAAACACAGGACTTCAAAGTGATTCTGAAAAACAGCTGCAGAACATGTCAGTGATGTATAACATCCACACACATAATTAACTGTAATAACTTTGTAGTCAGCTCTGTCTGGCATGTTAAGCATGTAGATGCTTTTAAAGTACTTGTGTTTAGTTACTTCTAAAAGCTGTCCTAGAACAGGTTATGTCTTTTTGAATTACTTTTTGCCCAGTTTAGAGGAATAACAGACAAAAATCCACATAAGTAGGAAAATGGAAAACTGAGTGGTATAATTACATATGTTTCAGTATTGAAGAGCATCACCTCAGCTCATGGTTTAAGGTAAAATACATCCCTTCACAACATATAACACCACAGGAAACACTAGGCTGGGTACATGGTGTATTGAAATGTGACCAAATACTGTGTGAGTGAGAACGCTTTATCACAGAAGTTAATTATGGCCATGTTTTATGTAGTGTGTTACAGACCTTCCGGCATTTTAGCGTGCACAATACAAATGCAATGGCCCACCAATATTGAACAGAGCCATAATTAATGTTGATAATACCTGTGTTTACCCTGCAACTGGACTGTTATCTGCATACAAGTGAAACACTTTCTGTCGGGCTGCATGACACCAAACCCGACGAGGCTCTGCTGGAAAGAAAGTGTGAAGCCTACCTGTGGTAATGGCTGCCAATCAACCTCAGCAATCACTTTAGCCAATCCAGTAGCACTGCCTGCAAGCTATCAGGCTCGCACACACACACACACACACACACACACACACACACACACACACACACACACACACACACACACACACACACACACACACACACACACACACATAAAGCAGCACTACTGACAAGGTTGTAAAAAGGAATATAAACAAAAATAATGTTGAAAAATATAATGGTTTTATTTTTCCATTATACCATTATAGAGTCATAAAAACTACAATATTAAAAATGTCTATTTTGCCAAAACAAAAAATAAAAAAAATAAAAGTGTTGAGTGGGCAATGTCCCGATTGTATTCATACATATGGAACAGAATTTCCATGCATACAAATTGTGTTCTTCCCTCAGGGAACAGAATGAGTTCAGGGTAGTGCCGTAGATATAGGAAATCAATACAAGTAAGACATCGCCTCATGCTGATGCCTTGGAAAGGTCTCTATTTACATAATATAAAGGACTGTATGGTTCTTGATATAAATCTTATCTTGTGGTTTTCTGCTTGATACTTGACATTTTTTTGTATCTATCAAATAATGGGGATTAAAGATAACAGATGGGCTTTAAAAATGAAAAGATAGCAGCATTTTGGTCAAATAGATCAAAGATTGTTGTAGATGACTATGACCAGTTAGTTCCTTAGCTGTCTCACTTAATACTATCCAAGGACTGACTGTATAAATAACAGTGTCTCATTTTGGATATTACATATCAGTGTAGCATGCTATGTTTTAGCGTAGTGTGCATGGACCTTGTATAGAAGATGAACATATGAAGCCTCAGTGATAGCATTTTGGCTGCTGCCATATTAGTTTTTCTAGGTAAAGAATATATCATATTTGGATGGGACGGTGGTACACTACGTCACTAATGTTAGGCAGCTTATTCAGGAAGCTGCAGAGATACGATTTGTCAGCTAATCCCATTACAAATGGTCCAAAATGCAACAACTACACAAACATAGCTGAAAGGTCCACTTCAGTGTCTGCTGGGTGACACTAGCAGACACTAATCACTCACACCTTGCTGTGTTGGGACACAGTGACTCTTACTGGGCACAACTAGTATCCAGTTTACATGTTGCAAAGTTGTTCTTTTCATACCTGGCCATAAATTGTGCATTTTAGAGCTGTAAAGTTGGGGTTAGACTGGCAAGGCGGCGCAGCAGTTAGTACTATCACCTCACACCTACAAGGTCTTAGGTTTGTATTGGATGACTGATAAGCGCCTCTGCATAGAGTTTGCATGCTCTCCACGTGCCTCTGTGGGTTCTCTCCAGGTGCTCCCATACTCCAAAGTCATGCATGTTAGATTAGCTGGTGATTCTAAATTGGTTGCAGGTATGTCTGTCTTTATGCATAAGTAACACGTGGGATACTTCACCACCACCACCACCACTCCATTTTAAGAAACTGGATAGAATGGTTTCTGGAGCAAGGTTATTATCGTTAACGAAAACTAACGAAATAACGAAAACTAGAAGTGAAAAAACATTTTCGTTAACGGAAATAAAAATGAAAACAAAAAAAGGAAAACTAACTAAAACTGTAATGAGTGTTCACAAAACTAACTAAAATTAACTGAATTTATAGCAAAAATGCGTTTAGTTTTCGTTGATGTTTGCGTGTCATACAATAGTCAAGGGTAAAAAAGAAGTTTAGTTTCCAGGTTTTTTTTCTTGCTGTGTCTCATTATGCCAGCAGGTGGCAGTACGTTAGTCGAGTCGTCTGTGTTGCTGCTCCGTCCACGCGCAGAATCATGTCAGGAAAAGTCTGGAGAAAGCGGCAGAGTCCAATTTGGGATTACTTTGAATATGACTGTTTTGGATAAAGCAAGTGTCTTGTAGTGGAACGAGACAAATTATGAGGGACATTTCTAAAGGGAAAAAAATCCCACAAACCTTAAAGTGCACTTGAAAAGCTCACACAAGAAGGCTAATCTAGCTTACCTTAAGAAGGTAAGGGAGCACGCCCAACCCTTATCCCCAGAAACAGAAGCTAACACCAAGCAAGGCAGCGTGATGCATCCCGAGACAACAGGACTGGGATATCTACATAACTGTGTGAGTCAATTGCCTTAACACCCGGTGCTGCAAGAGTTAATAGTCTCATTGGGGCCAAGATATACATTTTATAGTTGCCTGGTATCAATGGTTGTTCATCTGCCTTTATTTATTTATTTAAAGAACCCATAGGTGGGAATGTGAGTTGTCTGTCTCTGCGTGTTAGCCCTGCGACAGACAGGCGACCTGTCCAGGGTGCAGGGTATGGTAGCTGGAATAGCAACATACCCAAGGATAAGCAGAAGAGAATGACTGATATGATGAAACTGGGATTTTGTTACACTTTATTGCAAACACAACTAAAACTATAACTGAAACTAATCAAAATTAAACTGAAACTAAGGATTTTCCAAAAAATAAAAACTAAACTAAACTAGCAAACAATTGGTAAAAACTAATTAAAACTAATATAAAATTGAAAATCTGAAGTCAAAACGAAATAAAAATAAAAACTAATGAAAATTGCAAAACTATTAAAACCCTGTTCTGGAGCCATCAGAAGAGCTGCATTTTCAGGCACTTATGTGTAGGTTTTGTTTTTAAAGGCCTGTCTCAGTTTTGAGAATACATTCAGATAAATGTGCAAAATACTAAATGCAAGTAAGGAAGGTTAGCACAACTGCCTGAAACCCATCTACTGTTAATTAATATCATCCATAAATTATGTAAAACATTCAGTTTTTCTTTAGTAAATAATGATTAACTTACACTGGAGTTCATGTTTCCAGGTCAAGCACATCTACATGTATTGCTCTTTATTTGCTGTGATGCAGCAAACAAATAATTTGCAAAACCTCAGATGTTTCTGAGCGTGGCTTGGCGTCAGATTGAAAGGCCAGTGCAAATATGGCGTGACCTAAGGGATTTATGCAATGATGAGAAAGTCTTTTCAACATTTGCCATCGACAATCATATTTGTGGCAGGAAGCGAGAGCGTACTTGTTATTCAAAGGAAGTACAATATTGGACACAGATGTAAAGCAGTCCTGCATGTGCCTGCCAAGTCCAACACTCAGCATGACACTAAAAGCAACAAAAGAGTCTTATTTTATTTACATAGTGTCATGTGGTGTGGCAAAATGTTTGTGAAGTCAAGAAGCTCACTCATGACTTTAGATTTTCTTCCCTCATAGTAATTCAAAGCCAAACAAATCTGATTCTGATTGGAGAAAGGTGTATTAATTTCCAAGGACAAACTCTTCACAAATTCCTTCATGAGTAATTTATGATCAATTATTGCAAAGCTATATTTCTATGAAACTTAAATCAATGTCCTTCTTTTTAAGCCTTTGTGGGTTTGGATGGGAGCCTTACATCTGGATATCATTTTAAACTATTGAATATATTCATTTTTGTGTTTAAGAGATTGTGTTTTAAACCCAGTTCACATGCTCAGCCAACCTTATCTGAGGCACCAAAGACTGAATAAGTGGAAAGTGCGTGCTTTGATAAACACTTTAAGCAAATAAACCATGGAATTGGACATTTGTACACTGCAAATGAATGTGAATATTCGAGACAGGAGTCTCAAAAATATTTGTCAAGAGACATACAGATACAGACTTTTAGGTTCCATCAACATCTCCAGCCTGCTGAAGGATGAAATCTGCAAGATCATGAAGGTGTCCTGGAGTGTCTGGCACAGAGATCTGTTCAAGCATTCCCCAACATAACGCCACCACTGTTTCATTCAAGCACAACATATTTCTTGAAGTTTGCACTAATCCAATTACCTAGTCAAAGTTTGCCCTTGTCAAAAGGCAACAATCCCTGCCAATCTCAAGTATACTGGAACAGATACAAGCTTGCAATAATAACCTTAGAAAAAATCTTCAAATATTTTTTTATTTTCCATCCATTCAGTTAACAGTCCAAAGACATGCATGTTTGGTTAAGGGACCAGGTCATATAAGGGACTGGGAGAAAATTTTAACAAATGTTTTGACCATGCAGGAACAACTGCAGCTTAAAATTCAAATATAAGATTGCAGAGGTCTACTAAGCACTGGCTACTAATAACATCTGACTTAATCTAATAGATTAAATAAGCTTTAATACGCTGATGAGACACAGTTTTCCTAAGTCATTATAAAATCATTAGCTAAATTTGCTCCTTCTGATCAGTGTGAAGGGCAGTTGTGCAGTTCTTTAGGCCTGTTTGGGGCACTGCAATCAAGGCTGCTTCTTCAGTTATTGGACTAACAAACCCTGAAGACAAGAAAAAAAAATACCTTTTGCTTAAGTAAATATTTCTTATTAGTTTCTCATTTTAATATTTTTGTGCAAGTTTAGCATTAGGCAGAACTATTGTTTCAAGTGTTCCCTGCTCCACCCTGCTTCCCATGTTTAGAAGCTGCCAGCACAGAGCCAGATAATGGCAGACTAGACCTTTTCAAGGCTTCAGCTGGGCACCAGTTCAAACCAGTGGGTAGTACCATCACTTACTATCTCCATCTTTACCACATCCTGTGGTTTTGGCCCATTGGTGTAGGACTCAGCATACTGTATAATATGGCACAGCATATGACCTCAGTCTAGACAGGACTATTGATGGGGAAAAACCAACGAATAATGGAACTAAAACTTCAGGGACATTCAGAAGATCATAGTGGTAATGGAAAACTTGAAGGCTGCACAAGAGTAGGTCTAAAAACACTTTATTAAAAGTGTTACGGCCTCTGGCCTCAGGTAGCCCCGCCTTCCTCTATGGAAATCAAAGTGTTCCAGGACTCACGGGGGATTGGCTGGCCTGGACCTATGCCCGCCCCAACTTCATGCAGATCAGAGTGTGCCAGACCACTCACACCATTGGCTGCTGCAAGAGCCTTGAGTACGACAGACCAATGACACAGCTGCCTGCAATCACCTGAGAGTATAAAAGGCTGAGGAGTCTTCATTCGTGGGGGACTTGTTGATTTGAATAGGCTGTGCAGATTGTCCCTCCTGCCTTTGTCTTTGTACTGCTGCCCTTTTTAGCCTTTGTATTGGAGTTAGCCACCTATGAGATGTTTAGGTGATTGTCATTAGATGAGTACTGTTACATTAGTGTTATTTGAATATATGAGCTGTTTGTTATGTTCGTTTAAAGCACCCTACTGCCTAGTGAGTTTCACTAACGGTTTTCAGTTGTGTTAATAAACCTTGTTTTTCTTTTTATGTAACCCTCCTGTCTCTGGACTCGTTTATGTTACAGCCCTTGTCGCCTAGCAGAGCCGGGTCGTAACAAAAGATAACAGCTATTTTAAAAATGTCATCCAAAAACTCATTGATTCATGGAATGAAAGCATGAAGAAACATGTCAGTGTTGCTGAAAAGAAGTGATGAAGACTGCAAAATCAGGAAGAAGGTCAAAGGAGGAAAAATAGAAAAAACCTCAGAAATAAATGTTATTCACAGTTTCTCTGACAAGCGAGCGCAGTAACGTTTTATCAGGACTGAAAGTTCAAATGTCACTACATTATTAATCCACAGCCATAAAGTGAGAGGTGTGAGTATTTCCATTAAATTCAGTACATTTTAATTTCAAACTTTACTTTTCATTTTCCTCATCATCGAAACATCGAATTATGCTTCGGGTCTCTCGGATAGTTCACCAGCGGGAAAAGTTTGTCTCTATCATCACTTTCAAAGGCTGACAGATAATCTGGAGTGTCTGTCAAACTTCAGAACAGCCGGAGGATGGAACATCGTCAAGGGCTGTCGGCCTGCTGAACTGATGATTGACTGTGTTGCAACAGCTGCCCTAAGTATTAATCAGTGTCTGAGTAAAAGCAAGTATTTTGACTGATATTACTTCAGCATGTCAAACAGTTTAAATGATACCTGCCTTTTATTACACGTGGAGATGAACATTATTAAATATAACTGGACATAAATTGTCAAACTTATCCATAATGGTGTCCAAAAAAGTAAAATGGTTTATTAGTTATTATTATTAATTTTAGTTTACCACCTTACTAGGTGTTCATTCCATTGGATCCATTCAATATATTTAAATAAACTCTGCTGTTCACCACAAGAAAGACAACATAAAAGAGTAGGGGAAACTTTATGGCAAAAACAAAAGCTTTGAAGAGCACTGCCTCGAAATACAGAAAGTCTTTGAGGCAGAGAGGAGAAAGGGAACCGGACAGAGCCGGACAAAGACATGTTCAGTAGAGAAGTGAAAGGCAAACAGTAAGTTCAGGAAGCCTGATGCAAGCTCTGATTGATTGTTTAGGCTTCTCAATTTGTCACTCACCACATCAAAACCTAACTAAAAACAGTGTCAGGATGCATCATGCAAACCATATCTGGAGGTAGGACATTATTCACTGCTGTGTCAAAAAGTTTGTGTTTTGAATGCAGTGAATGGATGATGTAGTGCAGCAGAAACTTAATTAGTCTCAAAATACTTCATCAGTACAAATGTGTTCATTCAGGATGAGAAGATACCTGCACAGGAGGGCCTCTGTGAGTCTGTTTGGCTCAAAACGAACAAAGAAATGGTCACAAATGTCAGAGGAGCCAAAACGCACAGGAAACTGGAAACAGAGCTTTCAACAATACTGACTGAAAGACCAAAAAGTCCACAACAGAAACCGAGCCCAATGATGTAACATGAACAATAAAGAGAGCAGATCCAAAGCACAGGGAGACAGAATAACTACACAGATGTCTAAAGGGAAGACTGGGTATTTATATACATGATGAGGCAGAGGGAGCGGAGGCAACTGTGTGATGAGGGACAGATAAGACTAATTAGGGATAATGAGAGAAAGGAAGTAAAACTCAGCATGAAGTACAAGAGACAAAGGACTACCAAAATAATACAGGAAGTGACTAAATATAGATACAAAGGCTCTAACACACTAAAATGAAATATAGCAGAACATGGGGGAAAGGAAAAATAACATAAGCAACTGTGAACTATGAAACCCTAAACAGAACTGAAACCAAGAACGAATGGCTGAAGATATAAAGAAGAGATATAAATATAAAGGGTAACAATAACCAATAAGAAACCAAATAAAACATCAAAAAAGAAGACTTTACATAAACTGAAAACTCTGGGTCAAAACACAAGACCACGACAGAAATAATGTAAAGTTTGAGTGCTATAGTCAGCTAATGAGACCAGACTGACTGCCTACCGACTATATAAAGTCAGGACAAGTCTCAAGACACTCTGGAGACAATGTAACCTTGTTCTTTCACTGTGTTAAAGCCTGCTCCCACTGAACATATCATTTTATCACATAAAATCAAAAACTAATTCAAAAACTACTACAGCCAGCGGGGCTGTTCGATTTGCACATACATATCTCCAAAGTTAGAGCATCAAAATCTGCCTTACTTGGAAGTGAGTTCTTGAGGTCAATTGAATATTGAATTGAATAATCTCTCGGAAAAACATCAGTGGCTCTGCAATGAATCTAAATGCACTAAATCTACTATACTGTAGCTTGATCTCTCAAACAACAGCAACTGGGAAGAAGAGGCCTTCCAATAGGACACATTAATCCATCCATCTGTTTTCTGCTGCTTATTTGAGTCAAAATTGTGGAGAGAGCAGTCACCCAAATTACATTCTCTCTAACCACATCACCCAGCTTTTCCAGAAGGACAAGGGAATGCCACGGGGCCTACTCCCAATACAAGATGCCCTCAAGTAGGAGGCACCAAGGAGGAATCCTGGTCAGCCCAAACCACCTCAACTGGCTCATTTCAGTGTGGAGGAGTAGCAGCTCTAGTCTGATTACCTCCAAGGTGACTGAACGCATCCTCTCTAAGGCTGAGCCTAGCCATTCTTTGGAAGACACTCCACCACTTGTATCTATAATTTAATTATTAAAATTGGTCATGAACGGAGGTTCTCACGAATACTGGACCCAAAAGCAGACTCAAGACAAATTTAGCAGTGCGCTATATACAAAGTTGATTTCTTTTACGAGAAAACAATTGCAAACTATGAAAGTGAAAGTTCAACTCGGGCCAGAGAAAATGGGAGCAAATATGGAGGTGCTGAGAGAAGCTGTAATCGGGACCGTGGGAAAACTGCAACAGAAGAGGAAACAATTACTTAACTGCGGGGAAGCAGAGGTGAAAGGACAAAACAGGATAATGATGCTGCAGGCTTACTGTCAGAGCCAGACCGCGGAGCTCGGAGGGGAAAAACGTCCGCGGGAGAATCTAGAGGGATGAAGTAACAGAGAGTGTTATCCAGCGTACAGGGCAGGCAGGAGGACAGGCAGGTAGTATTTCCAGCGAGCAGGATGGAGACCCGGGCACAAGGGAGCAGAATTAAACACAAGCCAAAAAACAAAACGGGTACAGAGCACAGGCGAGCCTTAGTTACTACTAAGAGTGACTGAACGGACCGGCATGGAGCAGCAGACCGTGCTGGCTGAAATAATCCCCCTGTGATTGCCTGTGGATGGAATTCAGGTGCAACGCTGGTGGCCCTGCCCGAGGGCGTAGCCGAAGAGCCATCCCGTTGCTCCCATGGACCATAACAAACTCCCTACGCAAAGCTTGCAACCACAGGTAGAAATAGGAACGTAAATTGTACATTGAGAGCTTTGCTTTCACAATCGGATCACTATTCACCACAACAGACCACTACAGCAGCTGCATAGTTGCTGATGCCGCAACAATCCATCTGTCAATCTCCTGCTCCACTCTCCCCTCACTCATGAGCAAAACCACAAGATACTTAAACTGCTCCACTCTGGGGCAGCAACTTGCTCCTGACCCAGAGTAGACTCCCTAGCCTTTTCAAGCTGTGAACCGTGACCTCAGACTTTGAGGTGCTAATCTTCCCAGCTGCTTCTCACTCAGCCACAAACTGCCCCAGTGTGAGCTGGAGGTCAACACTTGATGAAGCCAACAAAATCAAATCATTCACAAAAAAACAGATGAAATCTAGAGCCCACATAACCCAACATAGTCAGCCAGACACTTACATATGATCAGATCATTACCATTTCTCTAACTTTCAGTAACTGCACATAAAATGATCCGAATTTAAAAACTCTGAATGATGAAAGAAGAACTTTACCATGCTGTTTGAATAAAGGATACATTTTGGCACAACTTTATTTAACACTTTTAATGTGTTTTTTCTTTTTATATTTGAGATGTGACATTAACATGATGTCCGTGGTATAATAGGATATAACTGATCACATACTGTGCCAGTGTAATAATATGTAGATTATACTCAGTAAAACTCCTGTATAATGTGGCCCCAGGAAATAACTTTTAGACAGATTACCTCTAATAACTCAGTGCCTGATTCATTAAATATATGAGACAAATCAAATAATTTCCATCTTTAAAGCCTTTGCTCAGTCACGTTCTTCGAAATTAGAGAAATGACATGCATCAGGCCTTTGTGTTCATGGGTTAATGACATGCATTATCCCAGACGCTGCTAATCTGAATCAGATGAATCCCATTACACATGTTGGAGGTGTTACTTTGGTCATGTGTCATCTGTCTGTAGTCAGGCATTTATTATTGAATTTTAACAGAAACCAGTGGACCGACTCATTCCATCATCGCACTCCAGTGGTTTCAGTACCACCAACAAAATGGGTCATGTTAGAGGAATTTTTTTTAGTCATAGGCTGACATCATTCATTTGCCACATGTGTTCTGTACTTTTATAACTCAGAGATGTCTACAGTTAAAAAGGTAAGAAGAAGACAGGGTCACAATGTTTAAAGCTGTCTTAACACAAAAATCAGGTGTCCGTATGAACACTGAAACTATTTTGCTTTGCCGTAATCCTTCCCTCTCATCATGTTGATTTTTAAGTAATTAAAAAGGGAAGAGAACTTATTTCCAAAGACTTCTTTCTTTGCAAAAATACATTCCAGAGTTCAGCTAAAGCCAATATGTGGTTTCAGCAGTATGGGGCAACTCAAGTTATCTTCTAACGTTAGTCACCTTTCACCAATGTGCGTACATTTCCCTTTCATTTTTAGCTGTGTGGTTTAAGACACAATGTCTGAACTCTCAAAACTCTGATCTTAATCCTGATGTAGAGGCTAAGCCTACGCTTTAAGCCACTGAGGCGTTAGATGGCAGGGGTGATGCAAAGCCAGTGTTATGAATAAAACTTGAGAAAGTCCCATAACTCCAGCTGTACTTATCTTGCCATTTAACACATTTGTTGTTCAGCAGTTCCTCTTAGTATTGGACATCATTTAACATAAATCACAACAGCGCAGCGGTCACAAACCGTTTGCTCCTTCCGACCAACGACGCCTGATGCTAATTAAATGTGCCTACCTTAAATACCATCGTTTACAAACAGAAAAGCGACCCCTAGCGGCACACATGACGTAACAGACACAAAAATGGCTCCTACAGCTGAGGTCACGATAACAGTTAACATAACAGTTCAGATAACACTGATCACAGCTTGCTATATGTCCACCTTTATTCATACTAAATGAGATTTAGCAATGTTACAATTTATTTAATTAATGCTCAATTAGTATTAAGTGGCTGAAAGTGTGCCCAAAAAATATCCACCACACCGTTAAAGAACCACCACCAGCTTGAACCACTGGTAAAAGGAATGCTTTCTTTTTATTCACACCAACCACAGCAGGAACTGAGCCTGTGCAAACTGTAGCTTCAGCTTCCTGTTCTTAGCTGACAAGTGTGCAGTCTCAGTGTGGTCTTCTGCTGCTATGGCACATCTGCCATCTGCATTCAGAGATGCTCTCCTGTATACCTTGTCTGTAAGGAGTAACTGTAACTTTGGCTTTAACTGTTGCTTCACAGTCAGCTTAAAGCAGTCCATTCTCCTTCGATCTTTGGCATCAACAAGGTAAATGAAAAAAGAACTGGTGCTTTTCCAATCTACCTGAGCACTTAAAGCACTTTGTACAACTTTCCTCATTTGCCCATTCTCCCTTATGCTTTGCACACACATTCATACTCTGATGGATGCATCAGACAGCAACATTAGTTAGCCTAAGGATATTTGGCATGCAGACTGGAGCAGCCAGGAATCAAAGATCAAACCTTCAGCTTAGTAGATGAGCTGCTCTGCCAATTGAACTTCATTCACAATACAGTGACCAGAGAAATACTAAAAGAAATTAGTACATTTCTCTTAGTGTACATACAATTGAACTAACTGAGGCATAAACAAATGAATAAATAAATCAATGAACAAAATTTCTATAAACTATATTTCTACAATAAAGAAGGTGTCTGAGTCCAACTGTTGACAGAGGAACACATTGACTCTATGTGTTTGTTACAGCCAGAACAAATGCTCACATACCGAAACCAGCTTGACAGTCTTTGGTAGGTGATGTTAACAATAGACCACAGAGTACACATTTATTCACTGTGTATTCCCCATACAGAGTTAGACTCTTTATGTGGTCTAGATTTAATGTGCTGTCAAATACATTAATTACACACCGCCCACAAAAAGCTCCAGCCCCTCTTGCTTCAGCATCTGGCAGGTAACATCAGGCTACGAGCAAGGGAACAACCGAGGGGATCTTGTGTCAGAGATGTGGAGAGGTTAACACAGATTCACTGGCCCTGCATTAATCACTGAAAGGCCATGTGAGGAAAGGCCAAACCGAGCAAATTACTCCTGGCTAGACTTCAGGTGATGTGAATACGCATGAAGTAAGGAACGGCAAAAGGCAATCAATGAGACAACCAGTGTGATGCTATGCATTCATTAAGTTGTTCATGTACCGATTTAATGATCTGCAAGTATGATTAACTTGTCATTGGCTTTCATGTCTCACACAGAATATACTGGCTAGATAAACAACACACCCAAGGTCAAAGCTTCACATCTTGGGCAAAATAAACTTTGTAGTCCATGGTCGCAGGCTAATGGCTACGATTGTGTGGGCTCTTTTTTATTTTGCACATCATTCCACTGAAGTGTATCTTTCATCTTGAATCTTTCATAGATTGCTGATATTTTTATGAGTGGTGGTTTCATTTTGTAAATGTTGCTAATTCCACATTAATTTTAATGTTATGCACCAAATATCAAGAAAAAAATCCCTCTGTTACACAACATCTAAATAAAAGTGGTAGCATTAAAATGTAGCAGGATTCTTTTCCCGACTGTCACCTCTTACCCTGCTGAGCAATGAACAGCTGTACTTTGAACCAAACTGTGAGCTTCAAACCAAAGAAACAATGAAGTCAAAAGTTTTCAGTCACTCCAAACAGCTTTTGAAAAACTCTTTCTAGGCTGAAGATTTTCAGAAGCTCAGTTTCTGCATTTACATGTGGACAAGAAAAAAGTCAAAGGTGTGTGTCTTTATGTCTTTTTTATGCCACTCTGTGCACCATGTTATTAGTAGGCTTCTAATCGGCCAGCATTTCTACATGGCTAGGGTTATATTGCCACCTGTTGCTTATGCACGCCCTTCTTAGTGCTTTTGATGTGGACGGAGATCTTTTTCAGAGCAAAAGTGGAAAACTCCTGTTTGAAAAAACACCTGTGCACATGTGGACGTGGCCTCATTAACTCCAGACACTCTTGGGGATAATCAGGTCTGAACTTTACCCATAGGTGATCTTTCTTATATGTAGCACACAGTAGGAGATGTGTTCTCACTCGCTTTGATTTAAGGTTACCAGCTGTGTAGAACCTGCTGGAAGCATGGTACGTGTTGCCCAGATGCTTTCAGTATAGTCCCTGAAAATGTGTCTGCTTTATTCTCAAATGGGCATGAACTTTATATGAGGATGCTGGCAGTGTAAAGACATTTAACATCTCGATCTGACTGATCTGGACATTTGCTTTCCCACATAGAGCTCTCCAAGGTAATGTCAATAAAATTCAGACCTGAAACAGGTCAAGAGCAAAAATCCCCAAGAAGAACAAGTCTTGTTTGACTGTCGTGTGATTTATGCTATCATCACACATTCTGCCTCACCGTGTAGACTTTTCACTATTTCAAACAGGATCATTTGCCCTTGAGCATATCTCAGGGAGTCCAGAAACCCTGACAAAATGTCATTATCTGATGCTCTAGCTGGTAGGACACAGCAATATTTGTGGCCCATGTTAAAACAGGTAGAGATATAATTCAAAAAAGAAAAGAAAATGATTTGTGTAGTTTTTCATAAACAGACATGGTGTGTCTTTAGTATTCTTGTATTTAGGCCTTTTCCCCTATATTGTAAATAATGGAAGACATTTTCCAAAATGAATATACTGAGGAGGTTTGGTTCCCGAAGGCTGGCTGGAATGACACATTGCTGCAATGAACTCCTTTGGATGTGCATCAGGTGATGCAGTCAGGATTGCATTTAACAGATGATTTGTAGAAAAGTAGTGAGATTTGATGGTCAGGCAAAGCAGATTACTTGTAACAGACTGCGACAAGTGCCTCATCTCCTACCACTGGCAAGTCCTGCTAGTGTGGCCATAATGACTGTGATTTCCTCCTAACCTTGACCAAGCAATTTACCCAACCGGTTGTTTAGATTGCGCTGCCATATGACTCATTTTGTCATTTAGATTTGAATCCCTGTTGGCTTACAGTGCTGCAGGCTGCACTTTAATCCACCCAGAACCTTCACATTTTTTGTAATGTGTCTGTGGACCAGTCAGCTTATCTCAGTCACCTATCTGTCTCATAAAAAAAGACACACCATTCAAGCAGCCTTATGAAAAGAAGACTGCACACATTCATGAAAAATACATAGCTGAAGTGGTTAGCAAGGCCATGTCATACAGCAACTAATACCATAATTAGTAGTGTGTACTCCTTTAAGCTCAGAATTGCAGTTTGTGAAGAAAGTTTCTGTTTAAAGTTTATTGTAAAAGTGGAGCTACACAATAAAACATCTGATGCTAATGAGAAAAACACGACCTCATTGACAAGGGAAATGAGTCCTCTGGGAAAGAGAGCAGATGTCCTGATTAAGTCCCTAAAAAAGAAAGCTCAAGTTAATTTCCCCCGTAAAAAAAAAAACAAACTACTTAGAAACTGTAGCTTTTATGCAGCACCGAGCCTGAGGCAGAGAAGCAGGTAGAGAGATATACAATCAGTAAAATAATCTCCATCATCTTGTATGAATTTACACTCTTTATGAAAAATGTTTACAAGATGAGTGCTCACGTAGGTAATGTCTGGCTGTGTGCACTGTTGTGAGCAGCTGATGAATAGATCTTTTCTCATCATTTTAAAATGTCACAGTCTGTGAAAATGATGAAAAACCACTTGAGGATAATGCTGTGAGCCGCCAAAAAATCAGTCCATATCACTTAGGAGCGCCAAATAGGAGTATGTAGCGAGGAACAATAAAGGCATGATACTTGAAAGGCCCTTCAGAGAAGCCTTTTCAATAATTATCACATTTTAATTTAGCATAAATTTGATTTTGTTCTTTTACTCGCAAACCTTTTGTGTGAAGAAAAAAGTGGAGACTCCAGAGAGGACGTGGCTCACCGCACTGTCCGGCAGGGCTAAGTGAATATTTATCTTCACGTGTCTCAAGAAAAAGTGTCACCTGATTTCGCTCCAGGTTTCTTTCACAAAACTGATGCATGAAATGGGGAATCGCTAATCATTCCAGACAAGTGATAGATACTATCTCCCTAACTGTCTCTGTGTTAGCGTCTGTACTGCAGTGGTTGTGCTTTAGTGTGCTTCCTCTGTTTATTTTGTTTGCTTTTTTAAAAGCAAACCTGGATTTAAAATGGCCTCTGTCACCCCACACAACATTAAATGGAAGGCTCAGATGTCAGGTGAGACATCCCATTCAGGGAGATAAATGGATTTCCACTACAGAGAAGAGTTTCCTGCGTGTTCACATTATGGAATCTTTGATCGGCTCAAGGGCGAATCTTGGAGAAAAGCGTGAGCTCACAAGGTGCTGCATCCCATCAGAAAACTCCTCTGAGGTGACGGCTTTCTAAGTTGTCGTGATTTAAAAACTACCATTACTCCATCAAATGACCGTTATCCTCTGCAGAACCTGTAATCTTAGCCAAAATGGCTATTTTTCCACCACATTTGTGTGATAAATAGCAAAAATACAAAACCCAAGCCACCCTATGAACAGCTTGTGCTCATGATGGAGGCATGAGCCCAAGCCATTTAGAAATGTTGGCCGATCACAGGCTGAGCGGGGCAGTATCTCACAGAATTACATTCATATCACATTCTGTAATACACTATATAATCCAGCTTATACACTGACTTTTGTTGCTGTCGCTTTCACTCACCATGTGGTCTGGTCCCATCAGTTTTGGTCTTTTCTTCTAGTTGATTTTGGACGCGAGAAACACCATCTGCAGTATAGCGATGTTTATCAGAGCCACAAATTCAGGCATCCACAGGCCCAGTGCTTGGCAGCAAAAGTTTCTCTCCTCCAGCAGAAGAGTGAGTGCAGGAACACCACCGGTTTCTCACATTATATTATCTGTGTGCCTCTCCCTCCATCTCCTGTGTCTCCTCAGCCATTTGATTTAACTCCTTGTTTGTGTACTCAACTGTGGTGCCCATAAATATGGCTAACGATCCAACTGAAATGACATGCAGTCGTCCTCATAATGATCCACGGGGTAATCTGCTAATCTGTTCTTCAGTAGATATTATGAACAAACCTCATACACAAAAAAACAAAAACAAATCAGTGTGTGGCTGAATAGGCAGAACTACTAAGGGTTTTTTTTTTTCAAATCATAACAATAGAGGTGGAGAGTGCACAGTTAGCGTAGCCAAAAGAGCCACTTAAACTTTCTATGTTACCTTAAGGTTGAAATGTAACCGAATTATAGTTTTTTACTTGTGTTAGCATTTTAGTTGCTTAAAATGTCAGAACATTGCATCAGTTGGAAATTATGCAAATGAGTCATTTCCAAAACAAATATCCAGTGTCAGCCCTTTTTTTGCATGAAAAGTGCCAAAGCTGACTACACCAACTGTATGGGTTCAGTGTGAGGACAACAAGAACTACAGCTAGGTTCATATGTATTTGGACATAAGTTTTAGTTTTTTACCTGTTTACTAAAACATACACCGATTATAATTATATAATGGACATGGACATAATGCGTAGACTCCCAGCTTTCATTTGAGGGTATCCACATTCAAACTGGATGAAGGATTTAGGAGTTTTAGCTCCTTAACATATGCCACCATCTTTTTAAAGGGACCAAAAGTAATTGGACTGCTTAATTTGGTGTTATCAATTAAGCAGATAAAGGGCCTGGAGATGATTTGAGGTGTGGTGTGGTGCTTGATTTTGCTATGAACGGACAAAATGTCATGGTTTGTGAGGCAAGCCGCGTGGAGATGAGAGAAGGACCCAGGCACTGGTTATGATGCGAGTGAGCTTTATTAACAGGAGGTGAAAACAAACAAGGGCGAGGATGCCGAGGACAGAACTAAGAAATAATATGAAATGGGAAAACGAGTGAACAAATCTGAAACCATAAAATTCAGGGAGAAACACGGAATGATGAGCAGAGAAGCGCAGAGAAACACCAAGGAAGGCAGACGGACCGACAACGAGCACAGGCAAACACACACTATATACCGTGGCTGATGATTGGGGTGGCTGTAGCTCAGGTGGCAGAGCAGGTCAGCCACTAATCAGAAGGTCGGTGGTTCGATCCCAGGCTGCATCCTGGCTGCATGCCAAATATCCTTGGGCAAGATACTAACCCCATGTTTGCCTACTGGTGGTGCCTGTGTCCGGCAGCCTCGCCTCTGTCAGTGCGCCCCAGGGCAGCTGTGGCTACAATGTAGCTTGCTATCGCCAGTGTGTGAATGTGTGTGTGAATGGGTGAATGACTGAATGTAGTGTAAAGCGCTTTGGGGTCCTATGGACTAGAAAAGCGCTATATAAATGCAGGCCATTTACCATTTACATTGGGTGGCGTTTCATAATACAGGTGAAGCAAAGAAATGGAATATCCTTGAATGCCCAAGTCAGTCACCTGATCTTAACCCAACTGAGCATGCATTTCGCTTGTTCAATACTAAAGTTTGAACAGAAAGGCCCACAAACAAACAGAACTGAAAGCCACTGCAGTAAAAGGGCTGGCAGAGCATTAAAAAGGAGGAAATCCAGCATCTGATGAGTTCAAGACTTCAGGATGTTACTGGCAGCAAAGGGTTCAGCCAAGTTTTAAAAATGAACATTTTATTTTCAGTTATGTAATTTGTACAATTACTTTTGAGCACCTAAAATTAAGGCATTGTGTTTAAAAATTCTTTATTTCCTCAGATTTTTTTGCAATGTGTTTGTTCAACGCACTAAGTTAAAGCTGAAAGTCTGCACTCCGACTGCATCCGAGTTGTTTCATTTAAAATTCATTGTGGTTATGCACAGAACCAAAATTAGATATGGACCTAACTATATAATTAGATCTTTCACATTTGTGGAGATGCTATAGAAAGTTACATTAAGGGTGAAAAGGTTTGTTCTTTTTGGCAAACTGGGCAGTGGATGCTCCCCAAACCCCCTGAAAAGCATCTGTGTAAACACACTTTCATAGCCATAGTCTGTCTTCAGTAGTAACTAAATTTTAGTGGGAACATATACATAACATGCCTTGATTATGTGTGATGGATCAGCCGCTTCTCTCCACAGGGTGTCAAACACCGCTGTCATGTGCGCACATGGTGTCCTTTGAAGTTTGTGCCTTGACTCACCGAAATTCACGTTACTGAGCGCCAACAGCAAACAGGCCGGTTTCAAAGGGTAACTGGGAGGGTGGAGAGGTGGTGGTGGAAGCATAGAGACAGAGTTGTGCTTTTCACTTTGATTTCACTCAGTGTTTAGTTTTTACCTCTCAGCCGTAAAAGGCTGGTGGGATATCATCTTCACACTGTTGCCTGTGGTCTCAGTGGTCTTAACCTTAGCGACCTTAAAAATCCATTGATAAATCCAGAAAGAAGCCAGTTAGGATTTTCACATTTCAGTGTGTATTTACTAGACAGCTGAGAGGTAGCACCGGTGGCCACCATTATTTTTGTTTACTTAAGTTTAGAAGGTATTGTTAGCCCTGCAAGAGACTGGTGACCCATCTAATGTGTACCCATCCTCCCAGGTTCCTGGATGGATGGATTGACAAAAGGTTTGGAAGCCAGAAAGACTTGGATGTCTTTTGGTTTCAAATGCCTCTCCATAGCATTGAATGCAAAAATGACGCTTAAAATCTCATGCGATGGAAAACTGTTTTCCGTGATATCTTTGAAAAGAAAGCTGCATTTGACACCATAGGATAGACATAGGGTTTCATGCATGGTTGCATTACGTTGGTTCTATTGACAGGTGGAGGTCGCCTATGTCACGGTTTGTGAGGCAAGCCACGATGCAGGCACTGCTGATGTGAGTGAGCTTTATTGAGGCTTTATTGACATACAACAAAAGGCGAGGGTGGCGAGAACAGAACTGACAAAACCTAAACTGAAAAACTAAGACTAAAACAAACCTGAAACCTTGAGACACAAACGGCGATGCAGGGAGACATAGACAGATGCAGGGGAACCACACAGACAAACCAGCAACAGGCAGGAGAACACACAGGGCTTAAATACTCACAGGAGTAATCATGGGATAGGAGACAGGTGGGGAACACACCTGGGAGAAATCGGGGCTGACGAGACACAGACATAAAGCTGAGAACACTCACATGAGACAGAGCCCTTCAGAATAAAACAGGAAACTCACAGACACCGAGACCCAGACCATGAACTTAACAGACAGATTCATGAGCAGACACTAGGACACCACGGACAGACAGAGGGAACACAGAGAAGTGGGACCAGGCAGGAAGGCACAGAACAGAAACCTAACAAATGGCAAACCTTAACCAAAGACATAACCAGAATAAACAAGACCATAAAATAATATAAGGAAACACAAAACACTGAGTCGTCAGACTCAGGACCATGACAGCCTACTTCCCTAGTATATCTGTACTTTATAATCACAACTTAAACCCACTAAAATAAATCAAGTAAAAATCAGTGGAGTGTGTGAATAAGTTATTTTTCTTATGTATTTTCTTTTTCCTTTTGGAATTATATTTAGAGTTGACAGGACTGTATGTGGCAAACTTCTAGAGCTTCTGTGATGAAGGTTAAACCCATAAGCGCTCTAGCAATGACCTTTTCAACAAGAACAGCCTGTCAGCCTGCTCCCAGGAGAGAAAATCGGGGGGGGAGTATGCACTCTTGTTACATTCATGCACATAAGACAGTAGTACTCTCCGAATACATTTCGTTTAGTACCAAAACTCTTACAAAGCACTCTTTATAGGGCATGTTTTTAATCATGTTAATCAAATACCAAGAAAAAAATTGCTGTAAGACAGATCAATCCCTTTTTAAAGGGCCTATCATCCACAGGCTGCCATGCAAAGAACATTTATAAACATAATCCCCTGCTCACTTCATGCTATTTAGTGCTGCTGATGTGTATGTGAGACAGAGCACTGAGAATCTCATTACATCCACTGTCACTTCCCTCAGGTGTTGTGAGTAACGACGCCTACCCACTGACACTGCAGAATTCATCGCTGCCGATTAAAACCGGGCCGAGGCAGAAATTGATTCCGCAGCTCCAGTTTGCGGCCAATCCCGCCTTAATTGAGTTACAGGACGGCACATCAGCATCCTTCCTCGTGGCGTCACTGATACATGAACTCGTTGGCTCGCTGAAGTTGAAATTTTCCTCTCCTTTGGCAATGAGAAGCAGAGAGGGATCTGCCTGCTCGAGAGCTATCACAGTCGGATAGCTAATAATGTGTTGACGCACCATTGTGGGTATATTAGTTGGCACAGTGTCATTAAATTAAAATTATTGCCTCAGTGTAATCCAAATGATGAATGAGGTTTTTATTATTAGTTGTCATTTTAATACTATTAACACAGATGAATAATTCATTACTGTGGGAAGATGTAAATATACTGAGACAAACTCAATTCCCTCTGACATGTCTGTCATTTTGGAATCATTTTTACATTTTTACAATATTAATAAAGTACAGTTTGCCTTTTTGTGAGCTTTGCCCAGCTTAAATGAAGCCACATCACATGGCCTTTCCAGTTACCATCTACTCAAACTTAAACTTGAACTACTTAATTAGTAATGCAATTTCATTAGAGGATAAACCACTGCAAATCTCCCTTTTAAGCTGGTGGACAGACACAAGGCATGGAAATATATATGCTAAAATATGCTATAAATTACACAAAAACTAGCCAAATAATGCTGCTTTTTCCTTTTCAATATTACAAATGTTTGAATGCTGTGCTCTCATAACATTTTCTCTAACATAACCTCACAGAATAGTGTCAGCAAACTGAATGCACTCTCTATAATGTGAGTCATGCATGCTTCTGACAGCAGCTCACATTCGTGATGATAGCTCCTCTTATTCATCCATATGTCTATTTTTTTATTACCCAGCTTAGGGTCACAGGGCAACTGGAGTTTATCAGAGAGAGGCAAGGTAGAGTGTAGATGGCCCCACCACACTGTGGTCCACCTTTCTGAGTAGGCTGGTAAATATTTTACTTTACATAAAAAAGTGTTCTAAACTCATTCAAGCACTCAGGGGCCGCAGACATCTGGATGTGCAGTTCAGCAACAAGAAGAACCAGAGCTATTTATTTAAAGATTTGTGTTCCTCACAGGACAACCACTGCAAAACATATTTTATAGAATACAATACATTTCTGTAGTTTAAACAGTGTATAAAGTATTTAAAGTGAGCACTGCCTTAAACATCTGCAGCAGTAATACTGCAGAAAGGGTACTTTTTCTTTGGATACTTTATGTATAATTTTCACAAATACAGTTTTATGTGCACCGAGGTACTTTCACAGTGTTTCATGGCTCTGACAAACCCCTGCAGCACATTGTAAGTGAATGGTAAATATTTAGATGATAACTGTAGAAGCGATAACATTTTACAATTATTCAGCCAGTAAAGAGTAAAAGATGAATAAAGATGAAGAGGAAACATTATCCAGCAAGAGGCTACCAGCATGCTAACCTCAATTTGTCTTGTTAAATAGTGGAGGTGGCATCATCTCTACTTATCTCTCTATAATGTTACCAAATACCAGTGAATTTCTGTGTATGTAGGCTGTAACATGACGCTGACAATTAGTATCAGTTATCACAATAAATAAAATTGTCATTTTGTCGTGACTTTGACCCACCTTTGAAGAGAGGAACTGTCTGCAGGTGGTCACAGACCTGGTGGCTGTCCTCTTAGTAGGGCTGTGTGACAAGACTAAAATCTCATAGTAGTTTATATAATAGTTTATAATCACCACATTGAAAGTACAATTTTTTTTATATTTAAATTAAATAATTGAAAAGAAGTAAACCTGGCTGTTACATGGTGTTATCCATAGTGACATGTTCTAGATGGCTTCATGCAGTCGCCATGACTCAACAGCTTCCCTGAGGCTGTCATTACTGCTCCTGTATAGTTGTCAGGAAAATAGCCTGTCTGAAAACATCGACTGCAGACTGTCCAGTTTCTAATGAAGTGCCCGTTAAGCTCATACAGGGATGTGTTGTGTGGCTCATTCACATATCTGTTTCTAACTTTATTTAAGTATTTGGGAGTGCTACTAGACTCTAAATTATCCTTTAAAAAACACATTAGAAAAGTAGTGAAAACTGTAAATGTTAATATACAGAACTTTAGACATATCCGCACATCATTGACAGACACAGCAGCGATTACATTCCTGCATTCTATGATACTGGCTCATATTGAATATTGTATTACAAGTTGGTCCTATACGAGCTCTGCTGCTATTGGGCCAATCGAAGTATGCTACAAAAGAGCATTGAAAGTATTAGATAAAAAACCTTTTTCATATCACCATTGTCAAATTTTAGATAAATACAAGTTTTTTACATTTTACTAATTTCAAATTATTTAAATCTGCCTGTCTAATATACAAAGTTATACATGGTCTGGCGCCTCCACCAATGAGTGATTTTATTAAACAAAAGTCTAGCAGTGTTGCCGGGTCTCGACTGACTCGAGCCACTGTTAGAGGTGATTGTGAATTGACATTCAGACGGACCACCTTTTCACAGAATGCTCTGTCATATCAGGGAGTGAGCTTCTGGAATAGTCTTCCACTGTCAGTGAGGGAAAGTACAAGTCTACCCATCTTTAAGAGTCACTTAAAAGGGCGGCTGAGGGACACACAAACATGTGATCATGTTTAATAATCATGCTTTATATTGGATGGGAAAAAGAGTTAGTGTATTACAAAAAGGGAAACAACTGTTAGTGCAATGGGTGAACGCAATATCATGACAGTCAGGGCATGTGCAATACTGGGGTTTGTGCAATATAATTGATGTGTTTCCGTTATTGTTATCTATATTGTCCTCTGTGTCCACTCTTCTTGTCATTTGTTTGTTCTAGTATAATGTGATGACTGTTTTTGTCCTTGTCACATGACCTGTAAATAGTGTCTCTGTATGTTTTTACTAACTTGTGTTTAACACCAACCTGCCAGAGGGTCTGCAGATGGAAATTAGTCCAAGGCTATAATCTGGAATATTTACATTTATTAAAATGTTCATTAATATGTATTGCCCCTCTTTCTAAAAATAAATAAATAAATAAATAACTTGCAAATTTCTTTCATTACTTTGGCCCGACACTCATAATATAAACGAGTCTGTATCGTTTTATATGTGTTGTTTGCACAGTACAGTTTCCATGTCCATGCTACAGATTTAAAGTAGCCCCTCATTTAGCAAGAAGCTCCTCGTTGCTAAATGAGATGTTCCTTCTGTGGTGACTACTGCAAACTGTTATCTAAAGCCATGAAAAAATACTGCAGTAAACAGTGTGTTTAGCAACAGCACAAAATAAACGACGGATGGTTTAACACTGTGTCCAATATAACTCCTCATATTGCACAGCTCTACCTCTAAGCAATCATTTCAGAGGCAAAATGATTACAGGTTCATTGCACAAGGTCACAGTATTTTTTAACTTTGTATAAAAGTAGCTTTTCTGGTGCTAAACCACAACCAGGTCGTGGTTTAGTGTAAAATACACAACTTTACAATGTTACACACATTACAAAATTTCCATCTGGTTTCCAGGGTGTCAAGTTCAGATCATCTTAAAGTAACAAGGCCATGCTCTTATTTACCAATTCTTTAGATGTTGTTGAACTTTAAGCCTTGATAAAAGCTTTTACTAATAGCTTATTTACTGGGGGAGGAAAATCCCTATTCCACATATCAGACAAAAAGCATCAACTAAAAAGAAGCTGCATGTCAGGCTGTTCCTGCACACATCAACAATCACAGAAATATTCATTTTAAGAGAAAACTCCACATTATTAAAGGCACAAAGTGAGTCATGGTCAAGAAAATAAAACGAAGAAGTTAAAAGGTTTTTTTTGAATGTACCCTGAATATAAAAACATTTTTTCCTTTAACCTGGTGTCAACATGGTTTTGTTTTCCCACTGGATAGCAGCTTGGCTGAAGGAAAGCAAAAGGGCTTGGGTTAATCCTTAGTGCCACTGAGAGAGTGTGAAGTGGGTGTTAGCCAGCAAACTGCAGGCCGTCTGCATCTCATACTGGATGCCAACAACTGGCCCCATGAGCAGCATATCAACTCTCTGTTCCAAGTTGTGCACGGCCGCCGACCTGCAGGCACTGATCCCAGTTCTGTCTCTCTCTGTGTGTATTTCACTCTGTGTGGGAAACAGACAAAACACATGCACGCGATGAAGGAAAAGTATGAAATATTAAGTGTGCTGTCCCTGGAGATACCACCGTATTAGAAAGATGAAAAGAATTCTGTTGCAAATAGGCAATTGCTTTTCAGTTAAACATGTTTGCAAAAGCTGACTGATGGAAAAAATGTAAAAAAAAAAAAAAAATCAAATGGTGCTTTGCATCACATTCTCACGATGCTATGAAATGTGAATAAGTGTGATAATATAGCAAAGCCCAGGCAGCTAATTAGCAAGAACAAAAAAACTATTCAATCAACTTCCCATTTTCAACGGCTCTTTGATGTTCTTACTTGACGGTCCTGGTGTGCTCGTCACATCATACTCCTTATAAAGAACAAATCTATCTGAAATGAAAATGTGCCTCTTTCATTTTGACTCTGATTTGCTTAGAATTCTGAATGCAAATACAAAGCGAGGGTTCAGTCCCATCCGTAGTGCATAGAAGGTGAAGCCAAAAGCCAAACTCAAAAAAGTAAGCCAGATATTTTGCTTTATTTTGTATCTTATCCAGTGTTGGTTTGGAGATATTTTTTTTTTTCATTTTCAGTTATTAAACAGTTAAAATCCTCAGTTAAAAAGACTACCATCCCCAAATATTTGCAATATTAAGGAATTGTTATAAATGTAAATTTGGTAACAAGTACAAGTGGATATTTGTCCAGAGCATTTATTTACTATCCATAATTACACTTGGCCTTCTTTTTAATACAATTACAACGATTAACATTTGGAATTTTAATGGATTTTTAAAATTTTTCTTTTTAATTAAAAAGGTTTAACAGCTTGTTTGGATGTTATGATTTTGCAATTTAAAAAAAAACCCACCAAAAAGTGTTTCTATCTCGATCTCATTATTTTCTACTGGCTATTGTTTCCACAGAATTCTGCAGCAGTTTTCAAAGTCACTCTGTGATTTTGTCCTTAGTGTAAAAATACACTGTTCTTCTTCAGGGCACACACATGCTGTCTACCTTCATAAATCAGCCAAAGTGGTCACTTTGAAGATATTCCTTATTTGCACCTTAATGGGACCTCTCCGTCAAATATGCTAATCATGCTGGGAATGCTAATATCCCCTGCCTGTAGAAATATATCCAAACGTTTTGTGCTAAATCTGCCATCCAATTTAAAATGAAGACATAATTCTTTGTTGGTCGTGACAATCTGCATTAACAGAGTCTTAAGTTTATTTTTTTAAAACCCCACAATAATTAATGTAAACAGCATTTCAAAACCTTTACATAAAACCTTAAATGGTCTTGCTCCTGCTTATGGATCATCCCACGGTCAGAGCTTATTGCACCAAGATTAGAAAGATCTCCCAAGTGACCTCCGAAATGCATCAACTCTGACTGTCTTTAAATCATGTAAACAGTGTGACTGTGTATGGGATGGGTTTCAAGTAACTCTTTTATTTTTCTATTACAAAAATCTTTAGTTTTAAATGTTTTACATAAACAAAATGTGTGAAAATAAAAATTTGCCATTAAAAGTACAAAAAATGCATGTAGTTGGATACATGTAGTAACTTTACTGGAATCAAGAGTTCTCAGAAGAACAATTTAGAGCCATTAGCACTCAGTCATCAACCACGTTCCGTACTGATGTCCAGATCATTCCAGGGACAATGACCACATATACTGTATAAGCACATTTATAAAACTAAGAAGCGTGATTGCTTCTAACATGTTTTTATTTCATAAACCAGATTCTTTGACAGTGGTGCTGTACGTAGGAGGAAAGGCTACATAACACCAAATGCCATCTCCATCAGCTGTTGTCCTCTTTTGTCTGTTTACCAGTGTGGATGTTCTGTTCTTCTGTTTACCACACTATGTGGTGATTAGGTGAAATTACTGGCTAAATTATCTGAAGGTGTGGATGTGAGTGGGTTTGTCTCTCCGTGTCAGCTTTGTGACTGACTTATGTTTGCTGATATTTTGCAGGAAACTAACTACACTGTCAGTCACACTAGTATACAACATAGAGTACATAAAAATATAGGACTGAGACGTGTGGTTCAGCTCATGGTTAGTGTATGGAACAAACCTTAACCACAGAAGCCTGACACCACAGGACACCTTCAGCGGTCTGATGTCCATGCCCCAAATTATTAGCACTGTTTTGGTGACATTAGAGCTATGGGCCACTGCTGGTACTATTATCTCATTGGAGGGCCGCTGTAGTGTTCAAGTACAAAAAAAAGAAGAAAAAACAACCAAACAAACAAGAAAACACCCACAAATATTTCTGAAAATGTAGTGTTTTGTTAGTTTTTAAAAAATTTCAAATATTGTATAATAAGACAAAACTGCAAATGTAAACGCACATTTTTCTCCCTCTTAACTAACTGAAGCCTTTCATTGAACAACCAAATAAACACATTGGTGCTCTCTTTCTGGACAGACACGTGGCAGCACTTCTGCTATAATTTTGCTCATTTTTAACAAAATAAAAATGCAGATATAAGTGAACACATTAGTTTCTGACTCTCTCACTGAGCTAACACAGCCAATCTCTTAACATTTGTGTACTCTCTGCTCATATTGTCTTAATATTAAATCATTGTTTGCTTTATAAAGAACTTATTTCAACAACAAACAAACTTCAAAGGCCAAATTGCATTATATTTCTTCATATCAATATACTGGCCACAAGTAAGGGTGACGTGGGCCGCAATTGGCCCCCGGGCCACGAGTTTGAGACCGCTGCATTAGAGGAAGCAAGTTAATAGATGTCAGAATGGCTTTTCTGTGCATTCCTCTGCCATTGTGCGAGGTCATGTTATTCGCAATTAGTTCAGTAACATGATGTGAACAATTAAAAGACTACTTAGTAACACTGGTTTCATTGGACCAGAATGTGCATCGCATTATTTCAGTGAGGGTTCAGTGTTGAGTTGCATTAACATTAAACCAGAGCTTTGAATGAATCACTAAGTCTCGCATACAATGTGATACGGATGCTTCCTCCATGGCTGGCTCAGCCTGGATTAGGTTTGTTATAGCTGCCGTATTAATGTTTAACCACAGTTTGTCCTAAAAGTGAGGTGCATTGCATGGCCTACATGGATTATTCTGGAATTTTGTCTCTTCCTCTCTAGCACTTCGTTTCCTTGCTAATGCTTCTTGATGAGGCTTGGCAGCTGTATCAAGGAAATGTAACCCCAAAATAGATCTCACAGCGGCTGAGCAGCATTTCATCTAGTTGAAAGGACATGGAGGAGGGGAAGGGCAAAAAGAGTTTAAAAGGGGAGGAGAGAGATTTATTTATTTACTTCATTCGTCATGTTGCTGAAGCCTGTGACAGGTAGCAAATGAGAGACGGAGCAGAGTATTGACAGCATGCATGCACAAGTCCCACCAGGAAACTCTGAGAGCAAAAAGAAGAAAAATATTAAAATGAAAAGAGGATTTAGCCCCAGGCAGATATACATCATTTATTGTGACTGCTTGAACATGACGAGTATTTTGCAGCTGTAAGTGATAGCTAATAATGTTAAGTAAAAAGTTCTTGCTCAAGTTTTCTTGTTGTGTTGTCTTCTTGTTCCAACATGGTGTCAGTTTTTGCAATTTCCCTAAATTTTGTCACCCCTGGAGAACATTTCCTCTCCACATTTTGTGTGTGTGATTTGTTTTCTGCGTCCCGCTGGTATTAACTGTACCCTGATTCAGGCAGCTGGGAGCAGTAGTTATTATTTCTAGCTTATCATGAGATTACTCAGTGTAGCGATGTCAGATGCAGCTATTGGATGTCTTGTTTGATTTAATAAAAGATAGTCCTTGCAGGCGTGCAATTCCCCACGACTGAAGCAAGTCGTGTTTCTTCCTGACCACTGGTGGCCTCTTGAGAAAGGTGTTATTGATATATGACAAGTCTGAGCACTCTCCATGTAATATAAGAGGGTTTTTTTTTTTTCCCCCTGAGTAAGGTCATGTGTGAAACTGGAGGTAGAAAAATGTTTGATTGATTCTCTTAACATGCAGTACTTCTTTCCAAAGCAATACAAGAGAAAGGTATTTATCAAAAAGTGCAACCTGACATGTTGCTGATACTCTGAAAAAGTCAGCGTGCCAAAACTCTATTTCATGTTTTGAAAAACACTCACCTTTAAGTCCATCATTTAATCTCTTTACCTCTACATCAGTTCTCAATGTTACCATTAACTCATTTTAACAAGCACCTGTGGCAGGCTGCTGCTTTTAGTGAGAAAGCTCTCATTCAGTCCACACAGCAGCAAACAGCAGACAGACGATGGATACATTTTACTTTGAAGTTACATTAATAACACCAAGTCACCATCATGTGTCATTAACAGCCATAACATCTTTATATGGTGCATAATCTGACACTTTATTTTTTACACTTGTTTATTGCACACAGTGGACAAATTTAGCTTTGAAATGCAACATGATACTAAAGCTTAATCTAGAAGGCTAGCTGTTTTTTTCCCCTCACAGCAGTCATTTTGGATCCAAAGTACCTCAGCTGCCATTTACTTATGTGGCACATACGGATTAGTCTAGATCACAGCAAAGAAATTGACTGGTTAGCATATAGCACTTTTACCTAAGCACTCAAATTGCATGCCTCATTTACAGTCACCCTTTAATAAAGCACCAACTTAGTATAATGATCTGCTGGAACAGATTAAACAGAAATCCGAATCATAACATACATAAAACGGAAACAAAATCTCTGAGCAGCACTTCCTTCTGACACACAGACTCACTGACTATCTCATGTTAATATAGGAATTATGTGAGTGTGACCACTGCTGACTGGTTAGCTTATAAAATACATTATACCTGTTACTACGTTAAATTATCTTTGAGTTTTACAAGATTTTGCAGTAACAATTTTACAAATTGCACTTTTAAAGAAGTTCTTAGTTGAAAGATAGAAGAAGTATGGACTGCATCTTTTCGCAGAAGTATACGTGCCCAATTAAACCCTGATTTGCACCAGGTATGGTTGCGTTACATTCCAGCTCTGATGCAGAGCTTGCAATGCATAAAAGTTCCAGCAGATGCAACACAGGGCATTTCAGGGCAATCCCAAACCAGAGTTAAAAATACATGCCAAGCTTATTTTAGAGGGATGCCAAATCTAGCTCTCAGTCTGTATATAAAACATGGATTTAGCCACTGTGATATTGTCCCGTGGTTTTGCATTTTGAAGCGTTTTGTCGAATGCAAAAGGACAGATACCTGCTGATTAAACATAATTAACACTGTCACTGGAGGTAATAGGCTACAAGTCTCTGTGCCGATGAAAGCAGCCACGGCCCTAACTTTAAGCTTTCCCAGTATCCAAACATTTGAGAGAATAAAAAAATTAAAAGTCACCCCCTACAGTTCTTATGAAGGGGGAAACTACCCCATCACACCAGGCTGTAAACATGCTTTTTAGTGCTGTTTGTTTTGGAGATTTTGCACGGGAGCCCATGGGGACTGACTTGCTTTTGCAGCAATGCTCAACAGGCCACAGAAGAACTCATTTTTTTTACACATATGTGCTGGCTTCATTTTTAGACCCCAGAGGTTGCTGCTACATGAAGCTGCACAGAAGAAATCAGCTTCATGTAGCAAAAACAGAGAACATCTGGTCAATTTTGAAAATAAATGACTAGAAATGCTCTGCTTCTGAAAAATACATGGTGTGATTTGCAGCTTTCTGAAGGATGGAACAGAACGACCTCTGAAATAAGAAATTTATGTGGGTTAAATAAAGCCTCTGTTGTCTCTGTGCTGTGAGAGGCTGCACAGCATCATAAAAAACTCATCTCTTATATTCAGCATTGACAGTGACATTTCTAACTATGCTTCTGTTTAATGTTAACTTAGTAAAAATTGCTAAACATTCATTCCTGAGTTGCTGTAATTCTAAGTTATTCAAGGCAATATAATTATTACACATGAGTGATAAATGTGTTTCCAGCGAACACTGAGTTATTCCCTTGCTGTGGCATTACAGCTAACTGCAGGTAAGGCTGGAAAGCTCTTTGTGCCATAAGTGTGCTTTCAAATAAAATATGCTTCCACATGTCCAGTATTTCTCATACATCTTTTGCTTTTTAAAAAAAATAAATAAAAATATTTTAAGACGTTGTCTATTGAATTTTGTCCAGAAGCAGAGGAAGACAGTGGGAACTTGTTTTTCCCTCTGTGAGGTGCTGTTTGTTTGGCTCACTGGTTTCTTCAGCTATTTTAGAGTTTTGTCAGACTGGAATGTCCCCATTACTGACTTTCAAAACACCTCTGGGTTTCAAGAGCTCAGAGTCTGTTATGGCAACACTGTTTATGGCTTACAGACTCTAATTGGCAAGGTGTGATGCACAGTCTTCCACAATTTGAGGTGCAGCACGCGCTGAAGCCATCGGTGGCACAAATCTGCGCTGTCACTGATAGATACAGCAAACATATCGACACTGAACTTTTAATTTAAGCTGCGAATCTCACTTTAGCAGATAGGTTGCAGGCCACTTCCTCCTCTTACTTTGTCCATGTAGACAGAGCTTAGAGGGCCAAGATGATTAAAACGGGCTTAGTGAGGTGGATTTGCATTGCCTGATGTGATTGCATCACCTCAAAGGAAGCCTATTATTTGTGCAGTGGAGCAGAATAGCTGGTAGAGGGAAATCGCTGCCATTTGGCAAAATTTGTCGAGGGAATGGCTTCTAATTTCAGCCTGTAATGTAATTATTTCAGCACAGCCTTATCGGCACGTCCTCCCCGACTCAATGGCAGACTGGTTAATGTTCTCTCTTGGCATTTCTGAGTGAGCTGGCTGTATTTGTCAAGTTTTTCCGTTATGAATCTGTTATTGAAGAAACGTGCAAGAATGTTTTAGGATCTTTTTAGCAGGTTCTTAAATGGTGTGTTTAGCCATCACAATCTTTCAAGTTTTTTCTTTTCCTTTCCCCACATTTGATTTGTACAGAAAACAACTTTTTCTTCCAAAGAGACACTGGTGAATGCATTTCTAATATTTCAGTTTATGAGCTGTGATCAGAGAATTACCGGACACAGACAGGATTTTCTCAGCAGCATTTAAGGGAGACAATGTAGCAGAGGTGTGGACTCGAGTCACATGACTTGGACTCGAGTCAGACTCGAGTCATTAATTTTATTACTTTAGACTTGACTTGAAAAAAGGTTGTAAGACTTGTGACTTGACTTGGACTTTTACACCAGTGACTTGGGACTTGAATTGGACTTGAACCTGTTTACTTGAAAAGACTTGATATTTTACCCAAATCTAAAATTTAACATACATATTATATAAAAGTGCGGACCATTAATTCACTTTATTCATTCATTCATTCTTACCACACTCCGTATGTGTGTGGCGTGGGCTGCAGCACAGCCAATCAAATTAACCAGATTTGAAAAAACAAGAACAAAAACGCTCAAGCCAAAAATGCTTCCAAGAGTAATTTCTTTCGGGTACATAAACTACGAAGTAGTCAACAAAAAACGAAATGCAATATGCAAAACATGCAAGAAGAGAATCACAGACGGAGATGGAACAACTTCCAACTTTTGTATTGTGTGTCGGTTAGACTGCTGAATTTCATATTTGATCTAAAAAAGCTGTCAAAGGCAGATTCCAGTGTAAACGCTGTTTCCACATAGAAAACTGGACCGTTGCACCTCCAGTTGTCAGACCTGCAGGGTTTAGGCCTGTGCTGTTCTCCTCTGTCTTATACTGAACACAAACTACATGTTTTGGACTGGCACAAATAATTTGTGTGCCTTCTTATTTGATGCAGCACACCTGATTGTTCTGTAAATAGATTTAAATGGTTATATAAAAAACGCCTGAGGCCTTGGCTGCATTTTTAGGTAAATAGTACCATATAACTTTGTTGTTTGCAAAACTTGTGCATAATTTTTAGAAATGTACAATTTCTATTTGCATTTCAAGTTATGAAAATGATTCGTTAAACATGTAAAAAAATATAACTTTTTTCTACTCGGATTCTGAATTTTTTGTCTGAATTTAGATCAACTGTGCTAATATAGTATACCAAAGTGAAAAAAATAACTCAAATTTCAGATATTTGAGGTTGTGCTGTAAATAATGATACCAAACAAGGCAAGAAAAACATATTTTAAAAGTGAAATATAGAAGTAAAATCAAAAGTAGTCAAGAACGGCCAATTATACCCGGGACCCCAGAGGGTTAAAAAAAAGACTTGAAAGGACTTGAAATTCAAAGTTTTGGACTTGGGACTTGACTTGAAAGTTGTCTGTCTTGACTTGCGACTTGACTCTGACTTGCTTGACTTTACTTGAGACTTGACTTGTGACTTGAGGATAAAGACTTGGGACTTACTTGAGACTTGCAAAACAATGACCTGGTCCCACCTCTGCAATGTAGTGTATGCTGTACAGTGTAGCGAGGAATGCCCAGACCTCTACATTGGAGAGACCAAACAGCCACTTCATAAACACATGGCACAACATGGAAGAGCCACCTCCACGGGACAAGACTCAGCAGTCCATCTGCATCTAAAGGACAAAGGTCACTCTTTCGAGGATGCCAATGTTCACATTTTGGACAGAGAAGACAGATGGTTTGAAAGAGGAGTAAAAGAATCCATTTATGTCCACTGTGAGCGACCATCTTTGAACAGAGGTGGTGGTTTACGACACCAACTGTCTGCCATCTATAATCCAGTTTTGAGATCCCTTCCCAGACGCCTTAACGCTCACTCACATCCTGGGCCATCTGACCTCAGGAAATCACATGATAGGGTGGGGCTAGGTTTCACAATGAGCTCACCCGAAACCTTGGCTGATTGTGACCTACACCTATTTTCACACCTTGGCTCATGTGATTAGGTAGAGGATCACCAGGGGGTCCTTTGTCCCTCATTGGGGGGACACTCCCACATGGCTTAAATCTGGCACTCTCCACCATTTGACCCTAGAACTGAAGAAGCTTCTCGGATGAGAGGTGAAACATCTTCAAGCAACTTAAAGAAGTCCAGACGCTTTTCTTTCCAAGCTCCTTAGACTACAATGACCTGGATGACTGAGAACCTTCACAGACATAAGGGAGACAATATTACCCAATTATCTGTGAACATAAAGTTATATGAGATTACTGAAAACAAGGAACTGTACAAACAAACTGTACATACCAGGATAAGTGAAGTTCCCCAAACTGTTTATGCTCAAGTGCCTTTAAACTATTTTCCAAAAAGAACTACACTTCATTTGTGTCAAGTTCTTAATATAATATGCATAACATTAACCTTTTATACTGAAGATATCAAGTATATAAAACAAATAAGGAAGGAAAAAGTAGTGCTGTGCTATAATTATGTATTTGGTATCGATCTGATACCAAGCATGTACAGGGGAAGTTTTGCTGATAACAGTATCAATACTGAAACTTATAAAGGCACCTTATGGAGGGGAAAGCAGTGTGTCATGACTTATGAGCTGAATTCTTACTCACCAAAATAATTAGTCAACACAACAAAACACTCCTTAGAACATTTCATTTATTTTGAATCTATGTTTTTTGAGTCCTGAAATGTAAATGTGCCTGTCTATCGTTCAGAGACTAATACCAGCATTGATATTGCTGATATTTGGATCGATCTGCAAACCTCTAGGAAACAGTAGGTAGTGACTGAAAGGGAAGTAAAACTACTGCAACAAACTAAAGAGTTCTTAAAGAGTAATTAAAGTCTTGTGACTCCCATAAAAGTTTGGATGCACCTATTTGTTTCCTCAGCACATTTAAGCACTGAGATGAGCACTTAGGTGTTTTTCTTCACTCTCTGACCATAATCATCTCAAACCACGTCAGCTTGGTTGAGGCCAGGTGATCTGATGCAGCACTCCATCACTCTGCTTCTTGGTCAAAAACACTTTTCAGAGCCCGGAGGAATGTTTTCAATCGCTGTATTTTTGAAAAACACGATTGTTCCCATTGAGCACAAACAGGCTGGCTGTACATGCACATTAAATCAGCTCTTTAATTTAGTGAGTAAATCTCACATTGTCTGTTGAGAGCCATATGTATGCAAAATGTATGAGGTGCAAAGAGGAAGGAAAAGAAATAATGAAAAAAAGAGGATGCACTGTGCCAGAGTTGCAGGGAGAGAGAGAAAGAAACTGAGAAAGCCTGGGTTTCATGCTCATCCTCTCAGGTAAAAAAAAAAGCAGACACCAATCAAGGCATCACCTCACAGCAAACTGGAAGCTGGGCCAGCAAGTCAAAAGAATGGGATCAGCCCAGCATGTGGTCGGGCACAGCACCTATAACAGAAAACAGACAGCCAGCTCGCCTGGGGCCTTCACAGGGCTCTAATCCCAGGTACTGCCAATCACTGGTGCTGGTAACTCTGTTGAACTTTTCTTCTGCAGCAGAGGGAACTCTTGCTCTTACTTTCCTGGGGCAGTCCTCATTAGAGCCAGTTTCATCATAATGTTTGAAAGTTTCTTCAAGTCCAGTTTTAAAGAAATGATCAAAGTTCTCAAGTTCTCTTTTTGGAGTGATTGGTCTTCATGTTTTACAGTAGTGATGGACCTACCTCAGCTAGTCTTTGCTTAACTGGGAGGTTTAGTTGTTTTTGACAATATGCATTTAATTTAATGCATTCAATGCATACTGAAGGAGGCATTCCTGTAAAGGATCGGAAACGTTAAAATACAATTTTTGCTTACTGTGCATTATTCTATATGAATTATTTCATAAGTTTTGATGTCTTAAGTACTGTAGGAAGCATTATAATGAAAAAAATATCTTTGCACGGTGTGTCACACAGTGACACACGCTGTGTGTAACCAAAGCTTGGCAGTTGTTATCAACAGCAAACGTCTCCCATAAAGATATGAGGCTGATATAAAATATTGTCACGGTCAAAGGCTAATGTGTTTTATTTGAGGCTTCGTTTTGAATTATTATTTACATCTATGATTTATATTTATATTATTTATATATGACATTTTAATTATATTTGTCTAGTAATGCTGAGTTTTAGTTCTTGTATTATTTTGAGTTATAGTCCTCATTTAAATCATTAGTTTGAGTTTTGGTGTCAGTTTGCATTACTGTACTGATCTAGTGTCTGAGATTTCGAATTCTGTTTTTTATTGAGTGCCAGTTCTTATTTGAAGTTCATTTTTTTAAGTGCATGTCTGTGCGCGTTCAGTATTTCTCTCTCTTCCCTCTATCTCATCTACATGCTTGTTGTACCCTCACCGCCATGCACCGAGTGACTAAACTCTATGCAGTCCTGTGGAAAGATACTATAAGTATACCCCACTTCCACAGGAAGTAGAAGCCAAGTTTTATTATTCACTCAATGTTCATCATTTAGCGTGAGCACCTCTACAAAACAGAAACATTGCATTCAAGTGTGGTTTACTACAATGCAGTAATCAAGGTGTTGCAATGATCCTCTCAAAGTCTGGACCTCACCCTGACTGAAATGCTGTGGTAGGACCTCAGGAGAACTGCACATAAATAAACACCTGCAAACCTGAATTGAAGCAACATTCAGGCTTGGTTCACAGTTATTTTAAAAGTAGAGATAGTGTCTGTGTCCTGAATCCAAACTGGGAGCTGGTTCCACCGAAGAGAGGCCTGAACACGGATACTAAATACTAAAAAGGGAACCAAGGGAACTAATACGAACCACAAGTAAGGCTGAAGTCTGAGAGCAAAGTGCTCTAATGGGTCGATATGGTACTATAAGGTCATTAAGATAAGTTGGTTCTTGATTATTCAAGACCTTGTATGTGAGGAGCAGGATTTTTAATTCAATTCTGGATTCAACAGGAAGCCAATGAAGTATAGGAGAAATCTGCTCTCCCTTTCTAGTCCCTGTCAGGACTCTTGCTGCAGCATTTTGGATCAACTGAAGGCTTTTCAGGGAGTTTTTAGGACATCCTGATAATAATGAAGTCCATCCAAGTAATAAATGCATGAACTAGTTTTTCAGTGTCACTCTGAGACAGGAATATGCATAACCACAAACAGCTATGCCAAACCCATATACATTACACATACACATGTTTCTGCATATATTTATTTGGTTTTATACAGTTCTACACAAAACACAAATGTGAAAATCCAGAAACTTTTCGTGTATCTTTTCAGTTTGTAATCCCAGTTTTAATCCCAGTTTTAACTTTCACTATAAAAGTCTTCATATTCAAACATTAGATTCTGCTCTTTATTCCCATGAACACTGTGTTTCCAGTCTGTGATCGTTACAGCTTTAAGGTCACTCTTTGTCACTTTTAATTATTTAAGTTTTCCAATTTGCTGTAGTTCTTTTTTCTTTTCCATTTAGCTTTTCTTTCTGTGTACTTCTTTTACTGAAAATTATATTATTACATGTACAGCAATGCTGTTAATTTATTTTTTATGAAATGTTCTCAAATTTATGATTATTCCTGGAGAAATATGGAAAAAGAACATAATCTGTTACCGTGACACGCTCAATACTCTCAGTACTGAGAGTGTCATTCTAAAATGTTATCGTTTAGCCTTGTAGAATAAAAAAAATGCAAGAAACCTCTCAAGTGGAAACAGGTGTTCATAGAAAATTTTTCTCATGTTTCCAGAGAGCAGACATAAAAATGTTCTCTTCAGTTTTAAACAGACAGGCATTATTATTAGTCCCTGAGCTTGTAGTGCTCTTTGGTCTGAAGGCCTGTAATGATTGTATCGAATATGGATTTAAATGTATCTTTTGGGGGGTTAAATGTGGTTGTAGTTAATTATCCGTTCTGGGTGAGAAGAGTGTGAGAAAAACCTGCAGTTTAAGTTCATTTTGTGCATCTAAAACGCTAAAGTATGATTGATCTTGAGCGGGCACACCCATGATCTTCCTCAGTCTCCCAGGTAAAAAAAAACAATAAAAAGAGAATTCCTCTCAAGAACAGACGCCTGCAAGTAAAACAGAAACATTGATGCGTGCGTGGGAAATTTTCTGCATCCAGCTTGGAAGCTGTGCTTTAGATTTTAGAGTTTCTTCAAAGTGAGCCTGCTGCATCATCTGAAAAGTCAGAATAAGCATTAAAATTACTGACTTTATGAATGCTTCTGTCATGTCTCATATTCAGTCTACTGCTTTTTCTTTTGCCCTGTAACCACAATCAGATACTCATAACTTGGGATAGAACAAGGACCTTAATTGCGCAGCAAAGCCTTTGTAGACTTATTTCTTTATGAAGTAATTGCATGAGCTTGAAATCCCCGTAGGGTCCTTTGTTTGACATTAGCCTAGTACGTAAATCCATTTTAATCAAGTTCCCGTGGACTCTTGCTTTAATGTGAGCGTGCAATCTAAAATGTTCATGCTGAGAGAAATATATTTTTCTTCACAAAGTGAAAGAGTCCTTCTTTGAACTCCTCTCAGATACAACAAAAGATATTATTTGCAGGAAGTACAATTAGAGCAGTGATATATTCGGGGTAACTTCCGCAGTCGCCACACAGCACAAGGAAATTGGAAAAGTTCAACTAACAGAAAACGATTAATTAAAAATAGATAATCATGTGTATTTGTGTATTTTATCTGTAACCTGTGTGGCACATGCAGTTTTGAGCTTCCATTTCCAGCATGGTTTTGTCTTCTGTTTGACAGGAAGTATGAGTGAAAGTTGATTGCTTCACATCACCTTCAATGCAATACAAGTGTTTAACATATGCATGACTAAGGGGATACTTGAGATTGAAACCTACTGTTTCTGATCATTACAACAACAACAAAAAAACTGAAATAAGAATTTTTTAGTGGGTGTTTTTCCATATGTGTCATCACACACTGAATTTGAATATTTTCTACTTTCCTCACCTTTTAAAAACTGACAGATTCTGACCTGTACATTTTAGTGAACGTGCACTGTGCTCAGGTACAGTTAAGTGTGACATACTTTGGTCCACTTGAATAGATTTACTTGGTTTGGTTCAGTTGGATTTCAAGTCTTCTTCTTTAACATCAGCTCAAGTTAAAGTGTTGAACAGAATAATTCTGTAAGGCATGGAGAGGGCCCTGTGCTACCAAAACTACTAAAATTTAAAAGAACCATACTTCCAAAAGTCTTCTCTTCACTTTCTAATGAAGGGTGTAGTTTGGAGAACAGGCGGACCTATCAAAGTATCTTCTCCCATGTTTGGGACAACAGAAAAACCATGCCTAGTGTGGATACATGTTTAAGGCCCCATTGAGTGGCAAGTGAATGTCACTCAATATAATGTTCTTTGATCAAATGTTTTGAGTTTTTAATCCTTTATTTATATCTCACATGCTTGAGATATGTGATCTTTTTAATTTAGTTCTTGCTTTCTGAGTCCTGCAATCAGGTCTTCAAAACTTTAAGACACACAGTGGTTCTTGACCCATACAGGCAGCACCTCAGCCAATCTGAACTGGATAAACTGGTCTCTCAAACATGTCTGTTGTGATTGTACCACATATTTTAAACCTTTTGATCTTGAAACACGTAATTATACTGTGTAGTATATAACTAGTTAGAATTTGGAATAAAACTGTCACTCAGCAGTAAGAATTTAATAGCGAAACTAAATCCAAAAGAGTCTCCATGCTGACTATTTGTTTTTGCCTTCAAGTCCAATAAGCCTTTGCAACGAACATTTCAATAATGCTCTTTTGCAATAATAAGACTGTGATTTGTGGTAGCAATGAGGATGGTATGCTTAGTGAATTGTCCTTGTTTCACTTGTATAACTTCAATTATATTTATAGACAGGAAAGAAAATCTAGTTAAAATGCATTTATCCATTAATAAGCTTTAATCCATTACTACCCTAACTTGACATCTATGTCAAAAAAATGAAGCAACTGTTTTTCCTGCATTTGTTTTTTCAAATGTCTCTCACTTGCTGCAAAATGACTCGTCAACACCTGGAGGTGCAATTAAAGTACCCCGCATTTTGAGGTGTGACCTGGGTTTAGATGGTACTCAGGGAACAGATATACTAGGCTATAAACAGTAATATACAATACGATGATGTGTTTTTTTCCTTTTGACATACAATCAACAGAAGCTTGTATTTCAGCCCCAGGTAAGGAAGCTGTTTCATATCCCCCTGTATCAGTGCTGACAACCATTTCATAGTTTCAGACATATCAGTAGGTGGGTCGGGGAAGAAACAATGACCTCTTCAGATATTTTTTCATGCTGCTGGAGGTGATTTTTTAAAACCATAATCCACAAAGAAAGCTTCTTATTCTTTGGCCCCTATACTGAGACAGAATGAAGTGCACCAGGTGGTTACAGTATCCTGTGGAGGGGGCTTCACATCAAAGCCAGCAGGTTTTGTAGCTTTGACTCATGCTCTGTATCATGATAAGTGACCACATACTTCAGGCTAAGTCTGTGCTTACAGCAGGTCTCTCCTCTCTTTTTCACAGCCAACAGGGCCTTCCTTTGTCAAATGATGACTTCTACTGACTCATAAAATTAATTATTGATCTCAGAGTTAACTCAGCGTGGATATGATGTAAATTGTTGGCTGCTTTAAAGCTTTTAGCTGACCTTTTGTGGGCATAGTGTGGTATTAAGGCAAATATAATAACACTTTAATGTGAATATAAAAACCAGATCAAAGCTTTGTTATTTGCTAAATAACCCATCCTGAACTGTCATGACCTAAGTCACATTTTTTAGGTCACAAACTCAACAACTTGTGACTTTACACGTTTGAATCCAGCAGAAAAAATCCCACCTGAGCTGAACTTTGATCCAAACTGGATCTGACAGAATGAAGTGGTTTTGAGTAAGCCTTTATCCAAGTCCTGTGCAGAGGATGGCAGCAAGAAAATGAAAAGGAATGATGGTTTTAAACACTCAGACTTCAGCCCACTGAACACCCACAGATGCTGAGCAAACATTTTAGTTAACTATATGTATCACATCCTCTAACCCAAAAGCACACGCTTAATGTTTAGCAGCCTACAAAGTGTCTTCAGGGGAAGGTGCTTCATTACTTAGGCAATACATAATAAAATATATTAAAAAATACACATAGCCAACAGTGACATTATCCATTTATCTATTTTGTTTGTAGTTTCCTGCTGTGAAACCTCAAGCTGAGGTCATTGCCATAATGGTTTTTCAGTCGAGGCATTAAAGGATACCCTGCATGGGTATACTAAATGAAAGTCTTCATAATAAATAAGACTTGAAAGTAGTGGCCATAAACTCAACTGGAAAGTATTTACTGGGATCAAGAGAGCAGTGGAGACATTTTTTTAAATTGATTTCTAGTCTCTTTTTTTTTCATTTTGGATTAGAGGAATAACCCCCTGCTGGCCATAGGAGAGAAATCAGGAAGAACTGATGACATCAACCAACCTACGGCTCCTACGGTGCTTTATTGTAGTTTTATAACAGTTTTATTAGCACTATGTGCAGCAAGTTTTTAAAAGCTTACAATTTAACTATAGCTCATGGGCTCACCTTTTTCCAGATGCCATATATTTGAATGCTTCAGAAAAGAATCACTCTGGGGCTCACTATACAAACAAATTCAGTGGGTGCTCGGGACTTTTTTATAATGAGTCATCCAAGGCAGAGGGCAGCATATTAATGACTAACCTTGTGTTATAAATGAATCATCTCAGGGGTTCTCTTGACTGAAGTTTGGTCCATTTTCAGGATCTTTTTCCTGCCAGTGATTGCTTTAATCTCTGTCCTCACATTTTTATTGAAGGAGAAATATATGCCAGCTAGCCCAACTTCAGCAGCCCTACAAACATTGCTGCTATTTAGTTTTCTCTCTTCATTTATGTCCAAAGGGATAGCAGAACCGTACGTCCTAGTTCCTAAGAAATCCCTGAGTCAAAACATGGTGTATCATCTTTAGACAGAAACTAGCGTGCTAACTTCCTGCTACATCTTTGTCTGTCTTTTTCATGGATGCCTGCATGTTAAGCATGATCGTAATACCTGGGAGAGAGCCCACTCTGATTATTTCATTGAAAATTTTAACTCTTAGTGATGCCGCACTGTTTGTTTGAGTTTGGGAATCGAAGAAGTGTTTGGACTTGAAAATGGCTAATGACGTTAGACTTAAGAGGCCAACCACTGTACATTGTACCTGAAATATCAAAAATAGCTACACAAGGAACTGGGGTGGAATGGTATGTGTATCAGTATGAAAAATCCTAATTGAGGCAGATTTAGGAACTTAATGTAGACATGAATAATTTAAATAAAAGATTTAACTTTATAAAAATCTTTCACTTCTGGATACTTTAATTCTACTCACTCCTCATTAAGTGTGCAAATGTGGCAGGTTTTTTTTATGAGCAGCCCCTCAGATATATCTTATAAACCTTGATTTTTAGCCTCCTGTCTGGGAAGATGTGTTCTAAAGGATGAGAAAACAGTATGAGTAAAAAATTATGATAGCTGCAGTGGTTGCTGTAAAGCTGTGTCTTGTGTTTTATACTGTGAATAATCTTCTAGCTAACTTTTAGCAATCCAGTGGGAAGAGGAACCAAAAGCAGGACAAAGGAGGGTGAGTAAGAATTCAAAATCCAAGTCTTAAAGTTGAGCTCATACGCAGGCGGTCGGGCGGTCTAGCAGAGAAAGCCGGCAGTGTCATGGCCTTGTTTCCTGTTTTGAATCCTTAGTTAATATAGGAGTTTCTCTTTGGGTTTTCCTGTTACTCCTTTGTGTAAAGTTTCGATTTTTGTGTTCATTGTAATGTTTGGATTCCTGCTTTGGCTTTTCTGTTACTGTAGTCAAAGCTCTGGTTATGCTGTGCCTCCTGATGTTTTACTTTATAGTTTCTAGTTATGAGTTTTAGTGTTTGTGTTCTGGTTCATGGCTATTTTTAGTATTTAGCAGGACCGGCCTCTCCAGCATTTCTCTTATGTCTCTTCTGTGTCATACTGTGTTTGCATCTTGGTCTCCTTTTATTTTCTTGTCTTGTACTTGTTCTGTGCGCTCTTCATTCATGTCTCCTTTGGTTATTTCCTGCTTTCTTTGAGGATTTGTTTTATTTCAGGTCCTGTGTTTCCTTTTTTCCTCGTTGAGTTGTCTGATTTTGCTCCTTTTACTTTCTTCTTTTTGTTGTTGTTGTAAGTTTTTCTCTTTTTTTTAATATCCACTTTCATTTCATGTTTTGGACTTTGTTACTTTCCGTACCTTCACATGAGCCACATTAAAGGTTTGTCAAATTCTCATATAAATACTTTAATACAGTTATCCATCCCTTATTTATTCCATAATTATTCCAGCATCTTGTCGTCTACGCCATTAAACAATCTGGAAACATGCTGTTATTGTTTATAGTGTCTGTCTGTTCTGTTAAGTACATTGAGAGTGATATCTGTATTCATGTACTTGGTGAATAAAGTTTATTCTTATTAGGCAGATAGATACAGCAAAATAAACAAAGGTAATTTTAATTTTTGAAAAATATTACTTCATCACTTAATTCCTTTCATAAATATACTGTAAACAAAGTATTAAAAAAACAAATTATGTGGAATCCAGAAATTATATTCATCTTCAGACAGATATCCAGACAGTCCTTGAGAACAAAGCACAATGTCAGCCTTTCATCCTTTCATCTGCTAATGTCAGAGTTCTTCTTTGACACATTGTTCCAAGTGAGAAATATTGAGGTCATGATATCGTGGGAAAATTAGCATATAGGAAATTCCATCAGAGCTTTTCTCCAGATTTGACCATGCCACTTTTACTTTCTCTCATTCTTAAATTTTCCCCACAGAATGTGGGGGACTACAGAGACATTGTTTCCCCGAACAGAGTGAGTAATGGCTCTGCATGATTAGTCTCAGAGACAGGCACATTCTTGTCCATCGACATCCCACACATGTGAACAAATGCACAAAGCAACCACCACACTGGCTAAGTACCAAGACTGTCGACTGTTCACTCAGATTTTCTGCCTTTGGCACACATTTTCTAAAAGCAAGAGTGTATCTGCCAATGGCTTAGGATAACTCACCTTTTATTTTCCCAGCGTGGTTTCTTTTGTTTCAGGAACCTTAGAAGTAAATTGTAAACTAAAAAGTAAACTGAATCATCTCTTTATTGCATCTTCACTACAATAAATCCAACTGTTTGTTTGTGTGGTCTCCAAAGTAAGTCAACAAATGCATCGTATTTCTGAGAGTAAAGAATCATCTACTGTAGGTTAGGAGATACAGCTAAACTTTAACAAAACATTGAATATACGTAGTTCTTCTGAAATACGAGGCTTTAATGATAGTACTAAAATTATAATATGTGCAAAATACTGCACTGGGATATGTCGATTGCAGAAATGAAAACAAAGAAATGATAAAAAGTTTAAGGAAATGATGTGGCATTGTGGCTGGAATATCATTCAACAGACATGGAACCATGCGAGTCATTCATCACTGGGGAAACTATTTTGAAAGCAGTGTAAATATAGTTTCCCGGTCTTTCTGACTAGGAGAAACTGGACGTCAGCAAGGCTGTCCACTGGGAAAAGTGAGATCGATTAGCTAAATCCACAGAGAAAAATTAAAAAATGTAAAAATGACTATGTAAGAAACATGAAATATTTTAAGAAAACAGTCACAGCTGAGCTAAACATGCTAAACAAACTAAACTGAAATTGAAACCCCACTTTTCATGGGAAAATGGAGCTTTAGCTTTGGTTTTGTAATCAGTTTCCATCAACGAGAGTCGAGGCGGGTATATTGCTCCATGCGGGATTACTCAGCCAGGCAACTTCTAAAACAGCGTGCAACAACTTCCCTGAACATTTTTTAACAAAGGTCAAGTGAGAGGTGGTGATAGCTGCCTGATTAGCATACTGCACGGGCATGCGTTAACAACAATTAGGACAAAAGAAAACAAGGGGTGGAGTTAGTCAAAGATGTTTCAATTACAAAAGAGAATCAATTGCAAAACATAAAAGATTTTTTATGGTCAAAGTAGCTTGAAGTTTTATAATTTAACCACCCATAAAATGTCAGATTAGCAGTTGAACTACGTTAATATGCAAATAGGAATACATTTGTAGCATAGATTTATGCCACAGCATTACCAAAATGATTTTGCATGTTTCTGTAATGGCTAATCCACCGGTATGTGTAAGCTCTTTAATCAAAATGAAATTTTAATGCTAAAATATAATTATTGCTGTAATTGTGAATTTTCTAATTCTGTTTCATTAAAAAGCTGGATTTTTTTTCCTGAACAGAAAAAAAGAAGTTTTAGTTGTTGAATGTTATGCTTGATTTATTTCCGACTTCTCAGAGAAGTTCAGTGTGCCAGCTTAAAACTGGGTATAAAAAGTTTGAATCAGAGAATTGAGAAATGTTTTGGGGTTTTTTCAAGTTTTTGGTAGATTTGCAACAAGGTCCATGTAGTCATTCATGTGTCCATTTTTTACATTAAAGTGGCAAATTTATAAGAAAGATGACAAATTTGCCAGGAATAACTCGAGACCTGCAACATCCTTGGACGAGTTCTTCTTAAACAGCCCTTCATGCCCCGCCCCTTTTTTCCTACCTTCAGTGGCTCTTGGTGCAGCCATGGTAATGAAAACCTGTGTTGGGCCTTACATATATATATATTTTTTTCTTTTTTTTTACTTTAAAGTTGGGATTTATTGTAGTTTTCATATATCCTAACTAACAGATCTATTCAATGTATCCCAATGTACAACTGGAGCAGACAGGGAGGCCGCTTACGCACAACGTTTGAAGCCCAGTTTACTGATACTATCTCACTGGCACCGATTTCTGTGTGAATGAACAGCTGGCAGCTTTCACAGGCACATGCTGGTATGTCTTCTAAACCAGCCAAGTATGACATAAAGATCTGGTGTGATTGCAACATTCCTGTTGCATATACGCAACTGAAAAATATTATCCACACTCTTTTAGCATGGTTGGTTCAGGTGCTACGCCAAAAAAATCAGTATTCACATTGTTTTTACTGTTGTGCAGACCAGCAGATGAACATTGGGCTCTGCATTTGGTTCGCTAGCTAGTTCCTCACTTGGTCTGTCTGCTATTGTTGCTGGATGTTGTGTATAGTTGGTTTGTGGATATTCTTCTGTGAAATAACTATTACTGATATAATCAAGGTTGGATAGACCTGAGGTCTGTAATCCGAAGCAGGATATCGACTTATCCAGGTAACTTTAGGATTAACCTTGGCTTTTGTATGAAGAAGGTGGTGCACTACTTATAAGGTTACATTGCCATGGTAACATGCTGCAAAACTAACCTCTTTTTTGAACAGGTTATATTCCAGATTAGAGATCAGCAGGTATGAAATCACCATCAACTCACTAACTATGAAAATAGTATCACCACGCCTGGATGATCCCTCGATGTCTATTTTTGAAATATTGTCTAAAGTGTCTGTGTTTGCGCATGGCCTGTTGTAAGCCTGCATTTACTGATATATTTATTCTTTACTCTCAAACCACAGAGCACCACAGAGGCTCCAGCTGAAGGAAGCAAAAATAAAACTGTCTTATGTACATTTAAAAATTAATTTTAATAATGGGTGATGATAGATCAGGTTCTGAAATAGGCCAAACTTTCTTATGACACTAGCTCTTTTTCAGTCTTACTGACCCAAGAGCTTAAAGCACACACACATTCATAGAGCACTTTTTATACTAAACTGCAGTGCTTTTCCTCACACACACTCCTGTAGCTGCCTTGACTGCAGCTGCTCTGGTGCTTTCAGTCTGTATTATGTGCTTAACCTCTTCACCCCCGCCCCCCCATGAAATAGTTTTATCTTCCTTTTTGCTGTCGCCGATACACTTGCCTATAATTGTGACTGGTCAGACACTGCTGGTACTTCCCCATTCATGTGTGTTAACTTACAGAGTTGACAAGCAGCTTCATGTGACACTTATCCTGATTACCCATTTTAGGGTATCTGAGTCCAGATAATGGAAAGATACCCGGTGCATGCTGAGCTCTCTTCATAGTACAGGCCTCGGGGAATAAACCATAAGAATGAGGGTGGGGCTCTAAAAACAAACAAAATGGGGAGGATGCAAACACACTCCTAGTTGCTAAGGAAAAATAAAAGAGAGCATGAGTGATTACTTTAATGTAACACATCAATCTTTCAATCTATATTAATGAAAATGCATTCACTGGAACCACATGCACACTATGTTTTAATTCTGTGTGAAAACACAATGACATTGGTCTATGAAAAATGAAATAGTCACAGTTTACTCAGGGTGTGTTAATGTCACTGAGTCATACAGTTAATAGCATCTTCATAGGAGGTTCACCCTCAACTATCTTGGTTTGTTTTATTTTTATCATTTTATTGTGAAATAAAAAAAATCTTCCACTTTTCCCATTTTGCATCACACACATAAACTTCCACGCAGTGCCTCCAGGGAGCTGACCAAGTCTGACCACGATCCGGCTGCTGGCTGTTTATGAGCTCCATGGGAGTAACTGGGGTTTAGGAGGCTGGCTTGATGGCACCTCAGAGGGCCTTTGGGGAGAAGAAACAAATATTAACTTTCCCTGCACAGATTTTTCCAGCTGTTCTGAGGACTTGAACTATGACCCGCTGTCAAAGTCTTGTTCGGAAAAAAAGTTTGTCTTGGCGACTGGAGAGAGCTCATAAAGTTTTAGTGGGTTAGTCAGTTATGGAACAATGACAATTTGCTTTTCTAAACACTAATGTAATTCAGCTGATCAACTGCAACATTTATAACACATATTTGTCTAAAAGCCCAACTCTCTAGTCAAGCCTTTGGGTAGTATGAAGTGTTTATGCTTGTAGTATTAAAGTAAATGTCTCCTATGCACAGGCAGATTAGTCATTAACACCAGTTTCTCAGGCTTCAATATTTTCACAAACCACTTCCTGGTTAACAATTTCCTGAAAGAAAAGCCAGAGAAAGAGTCATGCTGAATCACCTGAGCTCTACATTTGTTCTTTCAGCGATTCAAACTCATTGGTCAGACTTCTGTTCTGATCAAAATCACACCAGCTGCCACCACATTTAAAATAACAGAGTACGTTTTTTCAGTGTTCATGTTTCATGGCATGTTTGAACCTGAATCACAATCATTTCTTGAACCTAATCTAAATAGTTTTACAGTCTAAACCTCACCTGAAAAACAACTGGTGCCTAAACATCCAACAAAAAGCAAGAGTAAGGGAATAAGCAAACATAAAACTCGTAAACAGGACACAAAGTGTAATCTCCTGGCTGACAAATACACTCAGCTGTCACCTCTCTGTCAACCCTAATGTGGATTTTATCACCTCTTTAAAGAAGACCATTTCTCTGTAACCAGTGTCGCCATGAGTGGTGCATTAAGGCACCAATGCCAAAGGACACCTTGTGCTTATCTATAATGGCCCTGAGGGTGTAAACTATAACAACAAAAAGGAAAAACATAATAGCATTCCAGAAAACACCAAGACATAAAAACACAACATTATTCGCTTTACTTGAGAATTAGGTAGAAAATGTCTTGTTTTTGGCTATTTCCTGTTCCTGTGCTACTCTGAGCTATGCCCTGTGAAAGGATGGAAGAGTCGAGGGGATATTTTAACAAAAGACATTAAACAAACTACTGTCTGCAGAAAAAATATTTTTAAACCTGAAAAGAATATTCCATGGCTTAAAAGAAATGTTTCCAGTTTACAGCAGCCATACACGATCCTGAGATGTGGTGTGCAGCAGAGTTCGACTCCACCTTTTGGCCCGGGCCTTTCTGTGTGGGGTTTGCATCTTTTCCCCGTGTTTGCGTGGGTTCTCTCCGAGTACTCCGGCTTCCTCTCACAGTCCAAAGACATGCTAGACACATGTCAATGTGTTAATGGTGATTTTAAATTGGGCATAAGTGTGAATGGTTGCCTGTCTCTCTGCGTTAGGTGTACAGTACAGTACTGTACTCTCTCCCTATAGTAGCTGGGATACGCTCCAGCCCCCCTGCAACCCTGATAAGGATAAGCCGAAATGAATGGATGGATCCTAAAACAACCAACATAGCGTTTTAAGGGTTCACAGCCCAGTGCAAACATCTTTAATCTCTGACAGATAAAGAACATCTCCACCAAAGTGTTCTATGTCAAAGCACTGATTTTTTTATTGTTGTTGACCCCCAACTGTGACTCAAATCCTCAGCCTTGGCAGCAGTGCAGCCATCTGCATTTAACAAAGTGTGCTATTGTACATAAATCCACTGGGGTATTTAATACAGTGTAATGAATCCATCCACGTTATGAACATTTGTGGGGAAAAGAGGCTTGCAGACTGTAATTTCAGGCTATATGAGCCAACTCAAAGCTCAATTACAGCTTGTGTCACCAGCAGAGGCCTGGAGGCGCTGGAAAAAGAAGCGTTTCAGAGTCTTTCCAAAGGCTCAGGTACGCATTTTCTGCATGAAGCAGACAGCTGAGTCTCTGTAATGCACTTCAGATTAAAATTTCTGAGATGAATATGTGTCGAGAGGCTGCAAAGATGCAGCCGGTTTGATGCAAGTTCATGAGCTCCCGAGTGTGTGTGAGAGAGAGATGGATTTTCTCCCGCTGTAAAGTTTCTGCCCAACCCTCTTATTATTATTGTTATGATTACATTTATGTAACATTATTTACTTGAGAAACATGATAAGAGAAGGCGATATTATAATCAAACATTCCCATCTTCATACAGTCCATTTCAGTTCTGTCTTATGAGTCAGACTTTATTCCCTTCTGTCGATATATCCCAGGAAATTATTGGGAGTTTCAGTGACGTAGGCAGTGTCTACGGGCAAAGTGTTATCAAACGGAAGTACTCACCCTCCCATATACACGTGCACAATCGTGAGCGCGCGCTACAGCCCTTCAACTTGTTGAAGTTTCCCTCTGAACTTTACATTCCGCGCGGACCAGCCCCCCGTTCAGCAGCATGCCTCTCTCCAACAAGTGGTGGATTTTGTGCGCAGTTTTGCTCTCCTGTCTGACCCGTTTGGGGTCTTGCAGAAAAGGTAAGACGAATAAGACAAAGTTTGTATGTGTATATGTATGCGGGTTATTTTTTAAACTGGCTTTAGTTAGTTCGCAACTTGTTTTTGTTGCTATACGACCGTGCTTTAGGAGAAAGTTCTCCTCGCGAACCTCGTGCGTAAAATACGACTGCGCTCAGGGTTTATACATATTCACGTTCTTATATTTATCACTTAGGTTTTATTTCTGTTGAAATACTGCATGGATGTGTTAGACATTAATGCGTGTTATTGTTTATAGTAGTACAGTCCTGCACTATATTCATATATTCGTAAAAAATGCAACAACAAAAAACATGTTAGAAATTACGCATAAATGTTCAAATATACTCAATAGAAACTATTGTGTCATTTTTTTGCTTAAGAAGTTTTTTAAGTATTACGCGTAAAAATCCAGAAAATGTTAAGACGTGACCCCATATTTTAATCAATATGTTTACTGAGGTCCTGGCAGCAACGTTTGTTTTGCTGTGTGAGACCTTTTAAATCGAGATGTGGCGTCAGGAGAGGCCAAAGTCCAGAACAAATGCAGTTCTCATACTGGCCACGACCCACACCTGAACCGCTTGGCACCTCCTCTCGTTCTGTCACGTCGCAACAACAGCCTTGCGAGCTGTAATGAGACCGATGGGATTGGATGTCAGATACCCAACAAGCTGTGAAAGGTCTGAGTTGTGGCAGGTCTGGTCCAAAGTGGGGAAGAAAATGTAGCCTAATATTCTGCTTTCACTTCTCCTTTCCTGAAAGCAAATACTGGTTTGGCTGAACTGTAACATTCACTGTATATCTTTAATGTCAGCGTCTGCTTTCTTCTTATCTCTCAAAGACACACAGCTCCTTTTTTGCATCATTTCCAAGCATGGAAGGAACATTTTAAAGCTATAATTAGAATTTGTAAGCCAGACGCTTTGTTATGTTGACAAACTTGACATTTCCCCTGATAAATACACATGTACATTTAATGTCCAAGCATTTTCCTGGCTTCTTGTAAGATTTACATTTTAGTGATACCCATGGAACAGTTTGAAGTTGAGGGACTGCCAGAAAAGTTGATAGACCTTAATTGCAAATGGACTACGATAAAAATTTTCTTTGTAAAGATTCAATAACAACAAACTTAAAAACTGCTCTTAATGGGTGGCAACCTTCTAGTCCCTTTGTCCAGAGCTGATTCAAACCCCATGTGGGGCCTGGGGCAAAACTTAGCTGTGGTCCCCTTTTTGATTCCACTGATACGACTCTGTGGAGTCTCCAAGCATCCTGTTGTGATTAATTACAATTCACTTAAAATGCACATACATGGAAGAATGCATTGTACTATTCAGTAACCAGAAACTAAGTCCTATTCCTGCAATATAATTTATTAACTTACACTCAGTGATGGTATTATAAAAAGCCCTGTGCACTCTCAAGACTGCATTAATGAGATGTGCTGTGATGTGTGAAAAATACTTCGTTATTAAGGCTGCTGAATATGTAGTGGGTCTGTAGCTTGACTACAAATAATTACAAAACAAACCGAGGAAGGAGAAAATTTTGACTGACTGGACTTTATTTAGTTGGAAATGTGTTAAAGCCCAGTAATTTTTTTTTGTCAGGCTTCAATTTTTTAGCTCTGTGAGATATAGAGTGGAACTCGGTTGCCACTCCCTGTGGGTTTAAATGAGAAATACAGTGATGTATCATCTGCATAAAAATGGAAAACAACTTTAAATTACATTGCAGAGGGGCAGATTTAGACACGGTTTAAAACTCCAGAGTTGACAAAACACCAGAATCATAACCTCTGTAATGATATAATCAGAGCAAAACACCACTGATATGTTCCCGAGTGACCCAAAACATAATCTTTCCAATATAAGCTGTGAGAGAATACATTTCCCTCCATTGGTAATTGAGAAACTAATTTCACTTGTACAGAACAATATTGTGGAAGCAAGACTTCTTATTTTTCAGATATACTTTTGACATTTTAGCGTTTACTGGACTGAATAGTAAAGAAAGTTTGCAGAAAAACTGGGAGAGAGTGTTTGGCATTGCCACAAAGGAAATGGTCTTGGGTGGGATCAAACCAGTCCCTCCAGTAGCTTTCAGCATATAGGTCACCTGCTTATCCAAGAGTCCTATATCCGCACCCATGACTTTTTTTAAGCATCTAAGAGACATTATTTTCCCTAAACCACCATTTTCTATTTATTGATGATTAACATTGTAAAAATACAGGTCTTTTTAACCTTAAGGCAAAAACTTTAAAAATACTAAATATTTTTCTTAAAGTCATACAGATATTGTTATAGTAAACATGACCAGTGGCATTTTTATTTTTTAGCCACCCAGTAGTATGGAAAAGAAAATGTTCAGTAAATACAGAGAGGCAATTTGTGTCTAATGCCCTATAGTGGCCTTTAACAATGTTTTGCTCACAGAAGAACGTTAGCTTTTACTATTTGCATATCATTTAGGTGCTCTTGAGAGGTAATACAATAAGGGATTCACTGAGCCAGTTTGGGACTAAACATCGGTATCATTGGAGCACAGTTCTGGTTGTATCACTAATCGTCTCATGGAGGCGTAAACACTGTCTCATTAATTTGTGGAGGAATTTAATTAGAAGCTCGCTAGCTGTTTGAAGTGGCCCTTTTATTAGAGAGCCTCAGGCCATAGAAAGAAAACACTGTAGCATGTGCCATCTTAATTAGCGTCTGCAGTAAGGAGACTTGAGAAAACTACGAGCCTTAGAATGTCACTAAAAGGATTTTACCACAAGATCATTTCACCTATAACTGGAAAGTCTTCTCTGCACTGACTATTATTAGCTACAGACTAATGTTTCATGCTGGCAGTTTCTTTAATAAGGAATGTTAGTTTTGTCTCGACATGAAGCTCACCGAAAAGTGGCTTCACTGCAACATTACCAGCAGCCTTTCCTCAGGGTCATATCAGCATTAAAATGCAAGAGGCACGAAATCTCTCTCAGTGATGTAATTTATTGTTCTGCCTCTGTTCTCCGTTTGTGGATGTACCAACTCCTAGTTTTTCAAACTTTATACTTTCGAGAGAGAATTGTTTTTTCTGTTTTTTTTATGCCTAACTTATGTAATTTCACTTTGCCATGCAGACTTAATTATTTCTTCTTCATAACTGACCCTTGTGGTCTTCAATGTCCCCACATAGCAAACGCGTAATGGAAAAAGTAAACAAACTTACAAATTTTCCGTCAGCCGAACTTGCCGTGTACTCTATGTGTACACTGTATGTGTTGCATTTTTGCAGTAAATTTGACCACAAAAAACACACTGTGAAAAGAAAAAATGAAGTTGACATCAAGACATGATTAGCTGGTCCTGTAAGAACGTGAGATTCTGGGTACATTCAGTTCTCATGAATAAGCAGCAGCAGGGAGAATTTCATGGTTTGATCCATGTTGAAGCTGTATCACGACCACTTTTGTACGTTTTCAGAATGTCAGTGAAGCAATTTGAGGTCTTGTTGGCAGATTTGGGAACACATCTTAGGAGGTAGAAAAATGATTTCAGAGAGCCAGTTGACCCGGAGCATGGTCTAGCTTTGTGTTTGGGGTAAAACAGTATTGTTTTACTATTTCCAAATCACTGTATATTTAGTACTGGTGTGCGATTTGAGTTACGAATATGCTTGATGCCAAATGCAGTGGTCTGATTGGTCAGATCATTTTGTGCAGATCCCAAAAAAATCAACCATGTTTCTAAAAAATAAATGCCGCAAATTCGTCCAGTGAAATTATGTGGTCAGTATGTGTGGCTGCTTTAAGAAAAGGTGAGTCTGAAAAATGTTTTTAATGCACAAAATATTCACACAGGTTTTACATGTTTTTACAGATGTAACTGTAACTGAAGCCAAAAAGCAAAAATGCTGAAGGGAACATTTCTTGTAGACCAGGTAGTGAAGAAAGGCATTGCAAAGTTTTGTTAACTCGGAAACTGCTGCAAGGCATGAATAATTAATAACAAAAATGGGACTTTAAGAACATCTAAATTGCCTCCTAAAAACATGGAACTGCATCACCACCAGGGAAAAAAAAGATAGAGCTTAAAAGTTCAGATTTGGAAAGCAGAGCACTCTGAGGATGCACTGTAAAAAAATATTATGGAAGGACATTTATATAGCACTTTTCCAGGCTTACTGATACCCTAAAGGCACATTCTATAATAGAGCCAAGTCTCTGTAAAGATGTGGGCACAACAGATTCTGATTTCCTGTGTCTGGGTCTTATTTCATCCATTTTATTTTCCTGTGATGTTTCCTGTAGGCTGGGCAGAGGAACAGCTTTAGGTCCAAGCTGACTTAACTTAATTCTTATCCCTCTTTCTGGGTCGATCGCACTGCCTGCAGTGATTTTTGGACTGTATCCTCTGCCTGGCTAGTCAGATGATAAAGAGGTCAGCGATGGTCTCAAAGTCTGTTAATCCAGTCTCTGAGGAAAATTTTCGGGTATCTAGTGCATTGACTGTATCTACATTTTGTTGAGTTCATAACTTTAGTGATACCTACACTACAAAAGACACCCAGTTCTGCTGTTTTAAAGCTTTTCATCATTGAGAGGGACTATTAGGCTCTTAAACTGAAAAACACTCAAGATTGGACTCTGTCCTGACCTGACATGGATTTACTTTCTATAACATAATTTGAACGTCATGTAAAAGACCTGAGGATGGAGGTGAACTAGTCTAAAGACCTGAAACTTTCTCTTGAACATGCTTTGAGATATGACTGCGACCTGAGATGTCTTTCAGTTGCTCCTGTTAGGCGTTACGACAGCGGGTCATTTGCCTCCATCTCAGCTTATCCCGAGCATCCTCCTCTGTCACACCAACCTTTTACATGTCCTCCTTCACTACATCTGTTCAGTTCAAGTCAGTTTGACTGATATAGCGTCAAATACAAACAACAATCGCCTCAAGGTGGTTTTTACTGTAAGGTAATAGTAGCCCTACAATACACAGAGAAAAACGTAACAATCATACAATCAGACAGCCCCCTATGAGCAAGAAGAGTTGGGAAGAGTTAATCTCTCCTTTAGTATTCTTAGCCCCTAGCCCCGCTCTCACTTCCATTGTCCTACTTTTCCCTCATTCTTGTTATCTCTAAACATTCCTTTCCCCTTTCGTCTACTTCCTCTGGCTTTGCCCAACAACTTCAACCATCAACCCGATGGTCAACATCAGGAGGATGCATTCAACCAGATCATCAATTTTATGCAAAAATTATGCACAGCAATTTTACACCAAATATCCTTTCTGATGGGAACCTCCCCATTTATCCCATCTTGAGACCAGCGGTAGTGCATTGGCGTGTGACCCCCTGTGGCTGGGTTTTAAAAGACCTGCTACATCGCTTGAAAATCAGCCAAAAGATTTAAATCAGCTACAACTTTAATTTCTTGAAGGCTTGGTTGAGGCATGTTGTCTGCCATATTTCCATAACACATTAAATTGTCTCAGCACATCTGTTATTGTGGTAAAATATTTAAATAAATTTGCTTTTGTGGTGCTTTCTGTAGGGCGCGTGGTTTAAATAATAATGGTCATTAGTGGAATAAGCTGTGTGAGTCATAATAACTGGAAGTTGTGCTGTAACAAGATAATTTCGAGCCCATTATTCGCAGCCCTTGAGTGTCTTTCCAGTTTTGTTACTTCAGCTTCCTGAGCGTTGCTGCCCTGTGCGACACCAAAAACATAAATATGTGACAATGTTCTGAAGTAGAAGCATATTTAATTAAATATGATTGTTTTATGTGTCCTACATCCTCAGCTTTCGCCCACCACAGCATCACTTTAAGTTAGGCAGAGTGTAAAATTCTGCTTGAGGTGATGCCTCTAGCTATGCCAGTTGACTAATTAAAATGTGTGTCTCATCTTTTTCTGTGAATATACAGTGCATATAGCAAAGACATATAGCATGTGTAATCGTAGCCTACACACCTGCTTGAGCAGGAACCATAAACTCATCGTGATACACAGTTACATAATTTAATTGGCTGGGAACAGCTTCTTATTTTATTTGACCTCATGAACTTTAGAAAGTCACAAATTTCAGAGTTCAAAGGTCCTTGCTGATTCATCTGCTGCAGAATATAAAACACCTCAGTGTACATCAGAGCAGCAGGAACGCTAGTCGAGAGCATTTTTTTCAGGCTTCAGTGAGCCTAATGAAGCGACGACAAGAATACGCTGATAGTTTCTGCTGAGTTAAACACCGAACTCCAAGAAATTTTCTGTACACTCAGAGTAAATAACAGTAACACAACATTTCCACTTTTGATTTATGATGTGCAGAATACAGATACTCAGAAACCCAGAAACATTCCTCTGCAAAGTTGTTCTGGGCATCAAATCTTTGTGCCGCTATTACCCTATTTTCAGATAAAAGGCTGACTACAGTGCGTTTTGGTGAATATACGTGTCCTTTGAGAGAAAATACCTGTCCACTCCAGTTTGACACAGCTGGGGGAGATGATAAATGTACTCTAAGGAGCATCCAGCGCAGGTTAATCTGTGAGTCCTGTGCACTGTCACCTGTAGAAGCTGGCAAACGATACTACCTTGGCTCTGTATTTAGAGGGAAGATGCTGTCTCTATAATCATTTCTCAACTCACCTGACAATATTTCGCTAGTGTGTTCTTTCACAGCTACAGATGCATTGCCAGAACATCTGGAAATGCGTGTACCAATTGCTCAATAGGAGGAAAAAGTGGCTCAACAAGAGATAGAAACAGGACTTTCAGTATACTAGCTTCCCATCAGGTGTCAGTGAACACATGGATGTACTTTTTATTTAAAACTGTGTTGTTAAGTAATTTTAGAGCCACCCAGAAAGGTTTGTGAAGAGACTCCAAGTCAGAAGGTCTTTTTTCCATTATTGAAAATTCACTACGTCAAACAACAGAAGGAACAAACAGAAGGAACAGTGATAAAAACCAACACAGAATAGTTGCTGGAATGCTGTCATGTGGACAAAGACTATCTGGCAGAATTCAAATACAGGAAAGGAGAGACAGCTGTAGACAGGTGCAGCTGATTATAGGATTAAAGATGAATGATTACCTGCTGTAAACACAATTTTATGTGTCATTCCGTCACTGAACTAGGAATCTACTTAGTTCAGAAAAATAACACAACAATCAGACACTGAATGATCTAAAATAATCGCTCTGAATATTGAACTTGCCCTCTTAATGCCTGTAGCATAGCCAGAGCGTATGAAACCCTTCAATGATGCTTCACACAAAAACATTATACTGAGTGACTGGATGGGGATGAAGTGATCCAGGGTCAGATTCCTAAAAAAAAGACCTGTTACTATTCATAATTTTCAGTGACTGGCACATAGACATGGACCGAAAAACGTGTGCAAAAGTACAGATAATTATCTGGAACATGGACTTGGTTATACCAATAATTTTGGAGTTTTGGGATGTGAAAGACAAAAACGTCTTGCCAAATAAAGGATATTAATATTTTAATGATATATTGATAATAACTGAAAAAAAGAGCATCTAATTAGCTAACCTTACTTAGGGCCCCTGTACTCAGTAGGCTGATGACGTGAATTTGAATCAAAATGAATATTTTCAGTCGAAATGATCAAAACTAACAATCTGCTATTATTTGTGAACAGACTGAGTGGCAAGTTGTTACTGGCCTGGATTTAAAAACCATCTGGCAAACCTGATAAAAATAACTGGAACACGTTGGAGAAAAAGCTTTGTTTTGTCCTCCTGGCTGACGTTCCTATAATGACGTGACGTAACATGACAGCTCCGAATTCCACTGGTGTCACTCTGATGAAAAAGGACCAGCTGTAGTTACGTAGGATGTTAAAAGCGGCCCATTTGTGGCTTTTTTTTTTTTTTTAACAAGACATGCTTAATTTCTGCCTTTGTGTTGTTGATGGTGTTTTGTCATTCCAGGTACAAAACCAAACAAAGCTGGCCTTTTGTTCAAAGCTTTTCGTCCCTTTATCTGTCCCTGCACAGTGCGCTCTATCTCGAAGAAGTCTGCAGCTGACGGAGCTTCCTGCAAGCTGTAGCGACATTATTAACATTGCTGTAGCTTGCAGGAAGCTTTAATCTCATAAATGTTGAGTCATAATTGGCATTTTGCACAGGGGGTGAATGACACCGACATGGGAACTAATTAGGTCTGTAGCCTTATGCCTTCACGAATGACTCACATTTGTTTGTTGAAAAAGATAGTGCTATCCTTTTTCCTTGAGTCTGGAAAGTTTTTGCAGCTGAGCTCAACTGGCTGTCTGCAAGCGGATAAGGCTATGGTAGTATTTCCTGTTGGTTGAACTGACAATAAATGTAAGGTTTGTTTAAGGGGGAGAGTTTCAGGAAGTTACGCGTCTTACAGGATGCTGAACTTGTGGGAGATAATGGAAATATGGCTTGAGATATGGAATGGCGGTAAATAACTTGTGCTATTGCATTATTTCGTTTTATATATAAATGCTGTATTTGTGTATGTTGGATTTATGTTGCCGGGGAAAAAAAAAAGAAAGAAGAAGAAGAAGTAGAATCTCATTTCTTAAGAAGGTGTGCTGACTTAACTGTGCTCTAGCATAGCAGCAAATATCAGCAGAGTGGACAAAAGGTTTGGGGAATAAAAGACAGAGGTGAACCAAGTCTGAACCTGTTGGAGGAGCAGTCAAGCAGAATGCCTGATGAAAGGCCAATCACTTCTTCGGGTTTGTACCAGTTCAGACAAGGCACATGTGGATGATGGGTTTCTTGTTTTTGACTGCTTGAGGTTGATTGTCACTGAAATTGAGCTTACGCCTCTTTCGCAGTCCCATGCTGTTTAAACTGAGCTGATCTACTGAAACGACTCGAATGAAGGACCCGAATGAAATGTGAAAAACAACAGAGTGAGGTTGAGCTAATACCAACGTTTAAGGCGAACGAAGACGTCAGCTGTCCGGGCTCTGGGCTGCAGTTGGGTCTGTTTTTGTTTACCTTCAGCCGTGCAACCTTTAACTTAAAGATTGCACACATATCAACACGCAGAGCAGTGTCGGGTTCAGATGCTGTCAAATGCAAGTCCATCACAAAAATGAAAACACGGGGCACTCTGCACGAGGACACCGTCTTTAAATGCCACCTGTGATCTTGGCTTTGCCCCAGTGGTACTTTCAAATCAAGTGCAAAATCTTTACACAAACAAAAACACAAGCAAACTGTAACAAATCTCGGATACTGCTACTCGTTGATATTTCAAACATTGTTGAATGTATGAACTTGCGCGACTGAACTAAATATATGTAGGTAGTCTTAATGCTGACTGGGAGAATAAAAAGATTGCAATAAAAGGCAACGTTTTATTATGAGAAATGTGGCATTTATAACTCCACACTGAGATTTGTGAATATGTGCTCAGATGAACAAGAATAATAATAGCAGCAGGATATTGGTATTTCTGGGCTTTTGAGCATATTGAAATATAACAAATAATAAATTATCAAGTTGTATCTGAACACACTGTTTCTTAAGCCTCCCACTGTGTCTTTCTGTCTGCTATTTCTCTTAAAAAAATGAGTTTTCCATTTTACGCATAGTGCAAAGTCAGAGACAATCAGTTTTTCCTCTGTATTTGTAACACCTCTGACTTATTCCCTACAGCTTCTTTCTTTTCCATGCACTGTAATGTGAACAGATTGGTACTGCTCCATTTTGAGAAACAAAACATTGTTTATTTCTCTTGTTTGTGGTTTTGTTATTCGGTTTTAGTCATGGCAAAGCCGTGACCGGGTCAGCCTGCTGGGCGTTCTGGATTGAAACATTTCATCGTCGTCTTTGTTGATCCCACGACTTGCATTATTTTTTTTTACCTCAGCTTTTCTTCACACAGTGTCACCATTGTTTTGAGTTTTGATTTTCTAGTTGATTTTGTGGGTAAATTATTTGCAAACAGAACTGAATTATTGTGGTTTAACAATGATGCAAATATATAAATAGTCATTTCAAATGATGAAAACTCCACTAGGTTTAGAAATCATTGATCAATCACAACTGACAAAGCATCATAGCCACAGATTAAACATGGAAAAGCGACTAGCACTGCGCAGGGGTTTGGGGCAAAACGGCACCAGGAAATGTTCAGTGAGCTACATTTTCATTCGATTTGTGTCTTTGGTGGGCTTTTTCATGTCTTGCATCATATTTGTGGCAAATTCTTGCAGCTGTAATGATGTTTAGAGATAATAATACTTGAATAGGAAAAAAAATACTTTATACGTTAACTATGGTGACAAAACTATGGAAGCCCGTTTGCCGCCACAAAAGAAAAAAAAATAATCCATAACTCGAAATTTCAAGTTATTTTCTCGAAATTTTGACTTATTAACTCGAAATTTCGAGTTAGTGCTGCCAATCAGTAATCTATATGAATTACATCATTTCCTTGTTACCCAGAAGTTGAAGCCCTCAGCTACAAATTCTACAGCTAACCAGTATTACAGCCAGTCATGAATGCAGAAATTGCTATTTTCAGCGTGGCTTCACAAATGATGAAATCCTTGTGTTATTAGCTGAATCATTACTATCGTGGCTTTACTATCAGCAAACGTACTCTCGAAAGTGCCAAATTGTTGCAATCCGGTTTTGAGTGCGCATTCCTCTGCGCCATATCCTTCCAGGTAACAAGAAAATGACGTCATTCACGTAGATTACTGATTGGCAGAGCTAACTTGAAATTTCGAGTTACTTTTCTCAAAATTTTGAGTTAATAAGTCAAATTTTGAGAAAGATAACTCGAAATGTCGAGTTATGGATACTTTTTTTTTTTTGTTGTTAGTGGCGGAAATAGGCTTCCATAAAAACAGTAGTGTGCTAAGTAGCTAGCAATGCTGTATAATCTCAAGGTGTGTTCACATAGAAACTGAAGTTAAATTGAATTCACTGTAATGTTTGTATTGTGTTGCCCTTGAAAGTCATAAAGCTGATTCATTGGAGCCTAACTGTCACAGGGTGAGAGGCTAGTTACACCCTGGACAGGTCATCAGCCTGTCACAGGGCGAACACAGAGACATGCAACCACTGCTCACATTCACACTCATTGTAATTATAGAATAACCAGTTATCCTAACCATATGCACACAGTTCGCAGTATTCGACATATTTGAATAACAAATAAATTCTGTCACAGTTTTTCTGTGGAGCTTTAAAAAGACATCATGTCATTCGTTAACCTCCAGGTCACGACCAAACCACTTAGGTGCAAGGTTGGGTTCAGGTTGCATTTTAGCCACCTGCTAACCAAGCACGTGTTAATTTGAGAAAGGCTTGATTACTGTTAGAGAGACTTAACCAAACCCAAATCATGTAATGGAAAAATAGTGTTTCACAAAGGGGACAGTTTGGATAGATGTGAACCTAAACATACCCCAACAGGTCAGTGGAGACCAGCTGGCTGTGAAGAGATTAAAAAATAAATCAGTAAATGATCTCATTTTTCAAGCTTCAAATGTCTCTTTGTACTGGTTATATTTTATTTTCTATAAAAACTGGTCTGCCCATGCTGCCATCCATCCTGCTAATCTTTTCAGTTGATAACATAATGGCGGTGACCATGAGACCGTGGATTGAAATGGATGCTGCTGATGTGAACAAAGTGGAAATAAAACAAAAGTGAACTTTCAGTGCCATTCGGCTGCGTTATCCTCAGGTGTCAGTGCAGGAGCAGCAGGCATAAACCTTCATATGAGAGCATGGTTTCAAACTTAACTTTTAGTCTCACTTTGGCTCTCCAATCAGCAATAGAAGAAGGACTTCCTTTTCTCTCATCTGTTTGTCTGAATTATAACCTGCACTGTAGAAAAAGGCTGCTGTATTGATCTCCTAATCTAATGAGTGCATCTACAGTACAATCGGTTGAGGATGGCATTTGCACAGATGGGGAATGAGCCACTTTCTCTCTGGCCCATTGATTCAGCTGCACCATCAGAACCACATCAAAGCCAAAAACATTAATGACTGTAGTCCTTAGAATCCTTCAGGTTCTTTTCAGTGCTTCATTGTACCTGGAATATTGATGCATGTGGAGAAAAACAAACTTTTAGCTCAGTTACTTAAAACAGCCAGTATAGCAAACTGTGAACCTGTGTGATTGTGATGTACGGGCCAGCGTTGTTTTTCTTCAGTCATTTACACCTTCAACAGCATGAGCTGTTTTTATCTTTCTAAAAAAAGTGTTCCAATTTTCAGACTTTCTGAAAGAACATAGCAATAAATCCTCATATTAAAAAATGTAAATATTTCACTTGTACCGAATATAACATTTATGAGAGTTTACCTTCTTGAATGATGGATGTGAGCGTGATCAGGGCTTATAGCTATGAACCAACAAATCCTGTAGCTAAGCCTATGTAACTCTTTTTCTCTTTAACCTATGTTAGACTCATCTGATGTTGCCTCTGGTTCAGGTTTGATATTAGCAAAGACATCTGCATTTGGGGGCTCTTGATGCATTGACACCACCCTCAGTTCAAAGCAGTGCAGCTCTCCCAAATTCTTGAATCGACCTTTCTTGACAGTCATCTCAAGGCTGTGGTCATCTCTCTCACCTTTTCCTTTTCCTAATTGTCATCTGGATATTAAGCAGAATGGAGGCAGTATGTGAATGAGACTTGTATGTAGGCTAGCTCTAATTTGTGTAATGTAAAATATGTCTGGCTTTCATTGTACGCACTCTGAGATAATCAGTATTTTTTTTGTTACCCTGAAATAAATAAATGAACTGATTTATTCAGATAAATAGTTATAATTGGTTAAAGACAGCAGTTACAAGTTTTAATCTAATCTGAGTGTGTTATATCTGTGTGCCCTGTAATGAAAGGTTTCCATTACTGGTCTCAACACTGCCATTTCTGAGAATGATTTGGTTGTTATTGCCAGTGACGTGATGAATAATTGACTGAGTCTTTTTGTAGCTGGGACTTCCTCACTATGGCAGATGGTGCTGTTGTATTTTCTCCCCCAGCGGCTTTTGCAACTTATGTCGAACTTATGCCTGCATCATTGTCTGCCATATGCTCCTTCTGGACTGTGAAGTCACAGTCCTCTCTCAAATTAAAGGGACCAGACTATCATTTTGCTCGTACCGATGTAAACTTAATTTCTTGCAGTGGCACACACAGGTGTGCAGATAACTGTCACTAACCCAGCTAATCACACACATCCTATTAGAGTGGCATCCAGCAAACACGGTTTGTCCGGTTGATTGGCTGAGGACCGGCTGAGGCAGACTCTTTGGCACTGAGTGGGATTTTTTGGGGTCGGCAGTGTTTTGGCTTTGCAAATGTCACAGCACAGATTTGGAAGAATCACTGAAGCGAGAGGGATTTGTGGTTCCCACTATTGTTTTATTATCAAGACCAAGTGGGAAACAGGTAGAGGCTCAACTTAGATATTGCCAGGAATAGATAATGCCTTTGCAATGTGGAGTGATTTCCACCACTGAGCTGAAATAGGAGAAAAAGTCTCTTCAGGTTTGCAAGATATATGAAAAAGAGTTAAGGTCATAAAGAAAAGGCAGACAAAGTTTTTGGGTTTATCTCACCAGGCTCTTGGAGAAAGAGAAGAACAAGCTAACAAAGAAAAAGTGGCCCTGGGTTAAAAAAAAAAAAAAAAAAAGAAAAGAAAAAAAAAGGTAAGTGGAGATAAGTGTTAAATCTGGCTTGGCATGGACAAATGACTCCACAAGAGCTATCGAGTGGTGGAGCAACAATTATCTTGCTCGTTGCATCTCTCCTCCCTCCCCACCTGCCACGCCATCACAGAGGTTCTGATTAAAAATGCATGGATCCCACAAGCCTTTTGGATAATTAAGCAGGTTTTCTTGCAGCCTAAAGCAAAGCTCTGTTGTAATCTTTTTTAGCAACACCAGATAAAACATACTATACACAGAGATCAACAGAGCTCTGTATGATAACTTTGGTGTAAGTTTGGCAATTGTGTGATCTGAAGTTTAACTTCACGAAGGTTTTTAACTTGGGTGTCTCCAGCAGCAGTCAAGCTACCAGTTGTGGCAGGGTTTTGTCTATTCTCTGTGAACTGAGCGATACAGGGACCCAACCCATGGTTGCCCAGACATGAACTGGTTCACTACTCACTCTGGCTTCAGGGTAGCCCCCGGTTTGTTTCCCGACCACACAACCTGAACTTTCAAAGCTTTTATTGTTTGTAGAAATGGCAACACTTTTGTCCTGGAGGCATGAACGTGTCAGTGTTTCAGGGGGATTCTTTGATCTGCTGGCAAAAATGCTTTAGAAGGGGCTTGAGGCCCTCTTTGATCTCTCAGCATGAAGAGCCATTGGAGGAACTTCCTCCTGCTTCCACGATTGATGCAGGAATCAGGTCATCTTTCTGTGGCAAAGACCCAGGTCTATTGCTTTAATGAGCTGAATGCGGAATGATGTGCAGGATGATTTTTCCTGTGCAACCCTCCTTCTTCTTTTTTTTTTTTTTTTTTTGCTGACCCACCCATTATCTTGCCGTTTGTAGCCTCAAGCACACTAAGCATTAATTCAGTACACTTGCTAAAGTGAGCTCTGCTCTGTTAATAGATTAACCGAAAACAATGGTTCAAACCTGTTTGTGAGAGTGTAATTCAAAAGGACATCATCTGCAGAACCACCGAATTCACCAGTTTGAGTCTGCAAAAAAACAAACAAAAGAAAAATCTATTTAAAATTTATTGTGCTTTTTTTAAAACTGTGAAGCCACACCTGCAACGAGGAAAAACAGACAGTGTTTAGTATAATTACTTCAAATAAATGTCTTTCTTTCACCTCATAGATTTAGTTTTCTAACAGTCTACCCCACCCAAATATTAGAGTAGTGTTTTACACCACTCATTGCCAGTTTTTGTCCTTGATGCTTCCAAGGTTAAACAAACAAGTTTAAGTGATAAATTTTGTTTTTTACGTTTCCAGTACCAGTTTTTTTTTCTAGTGCTCAGTTGTAGACATTTCCCTGATACTCTTTTCTTTTAAGTGGCATAACTTACCCAACATTTAAACCTATGATGTCAATTACAGCTTCTGGAAACACTGCTAAGCCTGTTTTTTCAGGTTTTAATCTGGATGCGTAACACTGTCATAGATAACATCCAATCAGGAAGCAAATGCGGGTGTTTGTCAACTAGATGTCCTTCCCTGATTTGTCCCTTTTTGCCAGAGCTGACAAAGACTGTTAAAGACCTCATGTGTAAATGCCAAAGCATTCAGGGAGCAGAGATGTATCCTCCTGTGCTCTAAAAACAGAACAAAACTCTCCTGAAACCAAGTTACAAAACAAATACATGTTTGGAAGTGTCTATGTACGTGCGCACACACACACAGGTCTTATTTGCTCTGAGGTCAGCTGTAAAATCTTGGGACACACTGTGACTCACTGACTCGCCCTCAGCCCTTTGTCCACTGGCCTCAGGGCAGGGCTCTGATAAACACACAGCATTTCTTAAGTCTCGGGCCTATCTACACTGGCATGCTGATGCATCCTTTTGATTTCTTCATAAATGTTTATGCATATTGACCCAAGTGTTGCAATCAAATATCAGTTTTATTTATTGGAATTTGCACTTGTTAAATATTTACTGAGACGAGTTAGTAAAGAAATACATTTTCCACAAGCAGCTTTTTCAAGCAATGTTCACTCCTTTTTTTTCCTGTCTTAAATAACCTCACCAACTAAGTAATGATCATTTTATCTCATCAAGCCTTAAAAGGAATGGGCATTAAAAAAACCATTTAACTCGTGGATCATGTCACTGATTGCAGATTGGGTCCTCAGGCAGTGCACTCAGACATGAGTGAATCTGTAGTTTGTGAGGTTTTCTATGAAGACTGCCAGTGATGTGCCCTAAATCATTACTTCCACAGTTTGACCTACTGTTTTGAGTGCATAAGTAAGTAAACACAAGAAGAAGACTGTGACAGGAAGATGGCGCCTTTTCTCGGCTTGACGTCTACCTGCCTACGTTGTATTGTATTTTATGTTTTTATATCAGCCCTGACGTTTAATATATGGAGCTATGCTGCTGTGATTTACGACCGTTCTTCCTTGCTCCACATCAAAGAGTCTATGGAACGTCTTTATGATGACTGGGACAGTTATAGAAAAACTTTCCCCCCACCATTTGTTCACTCTTCCACCTGACCGGATTACTTCTTGCTACCTGCGAAACGTGCCCTTAGCAATTCCAAGAAGAAATCGAGGAAAAGAGGCTGTAGGGCCGGCATCCAGGTACACATCAGACGAGCCTACAGATCGGAGATTTCCCGACTCATCTGGAGGCGCCCCCGTTTTCTGCTGCCAGTTACCCTTCCGGATTTGATTGGAAACACGTACTTGCCTCCACTACAGCGTGGATCCTGTCCATCTGATGCTCTGGATTTTGCCGATTATCTCCCCACCGCTGCGCCCTCACAGCCCGCATCGCACAACCGGTGGTTGGCCCCGCCGGTTCCGTGGCGCCGCTGGAGACCTCGCATGCGGACACGGTGTTTGCTGTCTATTCCACTCCGACAAGCTGATGGGAAACCTGCGCTGCCAGCTTTTACTCGGATTGCGCTCTTGAACGCTCGCTCCTTCGCAAACAAATCCTTCTCCCTGAATAAGCTCTTCACAAGGAAAAGCCTGGACTTTCTGTTTCTCACTGAAACATGGCAGAGGGATGGCGAATTTATTCACCTAAACGAACTGCGTCCTGCAGACTGCTCTTACTTGGGCGCCCCCCGTTTAGGTTGCCGTGGTGGAGGTCTTGCTGTTGTCTTTAAGGACAGCTTCACCTCCAGAGGTATGCAAACTGAAAACTATTCTTCCTTTGAGTCGCAAACAATTAAGGTGGGCTCTACGAACATCTTTTATTGTGTTTTAGTCTATCGCCCTCCTGGCCCTGCTACTGAGTTCTTAAAGGATTTTATGGACTTCTTATCTTCTATTATCAAGCTGGAGAAAGTTTTAATTCTTGGGGATTTTAACATTCATATTGATGATCCCTCATCTAACTCTGCAGCTGAACTTCTATCTATATCTGAGTCTTTTAACTTTGTCCAACATGTCTCCGGTCCAACCCATTTAAAAGGCCATACCTTGGACCTTGTTTTTTCCTTGGGCCTCAACATTGGCAATGTGTTTGCTGAGGATGTACATTTGAGTGATCATAACTGTATCTTTGTTGAACTTAATTTTAGCTCTAAACAGACGCCTGTGAAGTTAAAAACTCATAGACGCATAATAACTGAGACTACTGCTGAAAGGTTCTCCTGGGGCGACCGTGGCTCAGGGGGTTGGGAAGCGTATCTGTTACTGGAAGGTCGCCGGTTCGATCCCCGGGCTCTCTGTCCTGGTCGTTGTGTCCTTGGGCAAGACACTTTACCCTACCGCCTACTGGTGTTGGCCAGAGGGGCCGATGGCGCGATATGGCAGCCTCGCCTCTGTCAGTCTGCCCCAGGGCAGCTGTGGCTACAACCGTAGCTTGCCTCCACCAGTGTGTGAATGTGAGAGTGAATGAATAATGGCATTGTAAAGCGCTTTGGGTGCCTTGAAAAGTGCTATATGAAATCCAATCCATTATTATTATGTTTGATAGGTCTCCACTTTTTACCGGAAACGATGTAAATGTTCTTATTCAGTCTTTTAATAGGGAATGCACATCCATTTTGAATCAAGTGGCACCTATTAAAACAAGCTTGGCTTTACAAAAGAAGACATGCCCTTGGATAAATGAGTCTATCTTAAACTTAAGGAGAATGTGCCGCAAAATAGAACGACTATGGAAGAAAACCAAACTTGACGTACACAGGCTCCATCTTTGAGATCTCATGCTCTCCTTAAACAACATGGTGAGAACTGTTAGATCTGAATATTTTTCTAGACTCATAACAAAAAACAAGAGAAATCCCAAGTTTCTTTTTGACAAAGTTAGTGCTATTGTCTCCCCAGATGTGGTACCTTTAGATGTACACTCTAAGGTAGATAGTAATAAACTTCTCAGATTTTTTGTTGATAAGATTAATGACATCAATGCTAAAATCTCCCCAAAGCTTTCTTGTTCTCCGAGTCAAGCATTCCCTTTGCACTCCTGGTCGACTTTTATAACTGTAACATATGATGAAATAGCGGCCCTGGTTGACAAAATGAAGCCGTCCTCAAGCCCCTCAGACATTATCCCCACTAAGCTTTTTATTAATGCCTTTGACACCATTGGTCCCAGGGTTGTGAAGCTTTTTAATGTTTCTCTTCAGACTGGGGTGTTCCCCAGCTTTTTTAAACATGCCATTGTGGAACCAAGGCTCAAAAAACCCAACACTACTTCAAAAGTTAAGACCTATCTCCAAACTCCCATTTATGTCAAAACTCCTTGAGAAGGCAGTAGCTGTCCACCTTACGGCATACTGGGAGAAATATAACATCCATGACCGTTTTCAATCTGGGTTCCGTAAATTGCATTCCACTGAGACAGCACTACTGAAAGTTACTAATGATATTATGATGTCAGCAGACTCCGGAGAATACACAGTCCTAGTCTTGTTAGACCTTACCTCAGCCTTTGATACAGTCAACCATACCATCCTGATAAACAGACTGAGAGACCTGGTTGGGATGTCTGGCTCTGTTCTAGACTGGTTTTCATCTTATATATCTGAAAGGAGTTTTAGTGTGTCTGCAAACCAGATCATGTTGGAATCTACAGAGTTGTTGTGTGGAGTTCCTCAGGGCTCTGTGCTGGGACCTATTCTGTTTTTAATATACATTCTTCCTTTAAGTCAGATAATACAGGAGTTTCCTGAAGTATCTTATCATCTTTTTGCTGACGATATTCAGCTATATTATTCTTTTAAGCCTGCTGAAGCTCATAAGCTCTCCAATCTGATTGACTGTTTAACCAACATTAAACAATGGTTGAACAATAATTGCTTACAGCTAAACCCGGCCAAAACAGAGACTTTGATTATTGCACCAGGCAGTGCAATACCTGATATTAAACGGCGACTGGGTGACTTAGGTTCCTCACAGAAACATAACCTTAGAAACCTGGGTGTTATTTTTGATGAAGCTTTTTCTTTGGAGGGACATTTAAATCAGACCGTAAGAACCTGCTTTTTTCACTTGAGGAACATTTCTAAACTTGGATCCATCGTGTCAACAAGTGAACTCGAGATGATAATACATGCTTTTATCTCTACAAGACTTAACTACTGTAACAGCCTGTTTACTTGTCTAAACATGAAAGGGTTAGCCCGCCTACAGGTTGTTCAAAACTCTGCAGCGAGGCTACTGACCCGCTCGAACAAGGGTGCTCATATGACCCCTGTTTTAAAGTCGCTGCACTGGCTACCAATCAGATTCAGGTTCCATTTTAAAATTCTAGTTTTAACTTTTAGAGCATTACAGAGACAGCCCCCCCCCTACATTGCTGATCTGATTCATACACATACCTCAACTCGTAACCTGAGGTCAGCAAACCAAAACCTTTTAGTGGTCCCCCACACTCGTTTTAAAACCCGAGGGGACCGATCCTTCCAAGCTGTTGCACCCAGATTGTGGAATGCACTTCCCCCATTTCTACGGGGTTTGGACTCAGTGGAGACCTTTAAAAAGCAGCTAAAGACATTTTTATTTCAAAAAGCTTTTAATTAGACCAGGGTTTTTATGGTGTATTTTATGACTGTATTATGTTTTTACCTTGTAAAGCACTTTGTGACATATGTCTGTGAAAGGTGCTATATAAATAAACTTTACTTACTTACTTACTTACTAGTACTCTATGAATACCTGAACTGTGTGCTTGCAGTTGTCAAATAGCCGAGCGTGGATTACTGCAGACTTCTTGCGCTCGCGCGTGAGATAAGATAAAGAACTTTAAAAATATAGAAGGATCACTATTTTGGCTACATAGGATTATGAAACCTTCTTCAGCCAGTAGAAGGCGGAGTCTTTATCAGCAGGAGTCATGATGTCAGTGCTAGTTAGCTTGGCACTAGTAAAATCAGACATTGTGTTGTTTAGTATATGTACCTGATAAGTGTTGTTTTCAGTGCACTGGAGGCATTTCTTATTGTATTGATATTGTGGTCATTTATTCAGCTTAGTGAGTAAATGTTCTCTTTCTGCCGTTTCTTTTCAAATCTCAACGCATGGGGAAATGTTGAAACCAGATTATTTCCCTTCCTGCAGCGAACATTCATACAGTTGATGCTATAGATGACAAATGCACTGGGAGCTGTCATAACTGTGGCATTACTCTGCTCTTTATCTTTGTTTTCCATCTTTATCTGTCTCACTTTCCCAAGCTTGTCTTTTAGTACATCATGTTTAACTGTCATCCTGATGATGGTGCGCGCTCTTTCGTATTTTCTCTTCGACTCTTTCATGTTTTGCCTGTTTTTGTTTGCTGCTTTGTGGTAATTCAATCCTCTTTGCAAAGGCCCTAGAAATGAAGACGCGGGATAATCTTCTGGTACACCGAACAAGCTGGGACTGGGTTTCAATCAGACTCAACCTGCCCAGGGAATTACAAAGGTGCTCAGCACAGCGCACATGTTGAGCAACTCAGATCTTTATCCATCCATATGTGTACGTACAAATTTTGGCCAAGCTGAACTTGTCAGCATTATTCAGAAGAATAGCTGCCAATAGAAATCGGACGTGCCTGAAATCTGCTTCCTGATTCATTACGGTTCATATTTCATATTTCAAAGAGCATGCTAATAGGTCCAAGGATTTTTCTGATGCCTTTTGTGAACAATATATTTACTTACCCTCTGTTCAACTCTGTAGAGGATTCCTGATGACAGATCCAGAGCTTTGGGTGGATTTGTAGATTGTTCTGAAGGGGTGTGTGTGAAAAAGTGTGTTTTTTATTGACCTTAACCAAGCATACTTTAAAGATTTAATTTTAGTTTGCAAATTGCATCATGCAAAATAGAGCTTATAGCTTTTTATATACATTTATTAATTTTTTGATCATAATATATAATTTTCTACCAAGAAAAACAGTTTGGGATTGACAAAAATAAAAAAATTATTATTGCTGTTCATTCAGAATTATTTAACGTTGAATCTGTTTGGCATTTAGCTGCAGTTCTATGATGCTGCTCAAGAAAACCTGATCTGGAATGAGGGTGACTACAAGATCGCTGATGTCACGCCAACCACTCAAGAACTCTCAGCATTTCTTTCTTTAATGCCATCTATGTAATTAATTTCAGCCTTTTCTTCTTTGTGGCGCTCCTGATTGTACTTGATTGCACTGATGGGTTTTCCATTAAAAGGGTGCATAAAAAGAAAAGGAGGACTTATTAATTGTAAAATACTGGAGGCAGTGGCGAATTTCATTTATGCTAGCCTACCATTGTTCAGAGGAAAAGCAACTGGCAATACCTGACATGACTCGTTATCTGCATCCATAAAAGGAGTGCTTTGGAAATGAGCTTTATTTTAACTTTATTCTGAACCTATCGTGAAAAAAATCTGATCGTTGCAGGTCTGGTCCTTTTTTCCCAATTTAAAAAAACCCCCATTAAATTAAAATGCAGGACTAGGCAGGGGTCAGGCTTCAAATCAAAGGAACCGTTGTTGGCTGACATCTCATGACATGAAAAGAAAATGGCACCGGTTTGTGCTGAGTGAACTGTATGTGTCTTAGCATGTGTCTTAAAGCTGTAAATCAATTCAGTTTCAATTCAGGTTTAATTATAACATTTATTTATAATAGTCACCTCAAGGCATAAGGTAAAGACGCTGCAATAATAGAGAGAAAACCCCAACAATCAGATGACCCACTCTGAGATAGCACTTGGCAACAGTGGGAAGGAAGGCTCAGGGAGGGGCGGCCATCTGCTGCGTTCGGTTTAGGGTGAGGGGAGGGAGATAGTGAAAAGACGCTGTGGAAGAGAGCCAGAGATAAATAATTACTGATGTATAAATAGAAAATGGTGTATGAACACATAGAAAGTGAAATGAGGCACGTGAGGAAGACACACTCATCACGGGAAGTCCCCAGCAGCCTAGGACTATTACCTGAGGGTTCAGGGTCACCTGAAGCCGTAACTATATGCTTTATCAAAAAGGAAAGTTTTAAGCCTGAAATTAAAAGCAGAGAAGGTGTCTGTCTCCTGAATCCAAATAGATTTTTTAAAGGAAGTTGTTGAGCCACCACGTGGAAGTGGCTGGAATTTTTTGGTTTCCCTGCAGAGAAAATATCTTCATTTGTGCGTCAACATTGTCTTCTGTTGTGTTTCTTTTACACTGCCTCACAATGCTTCTGTCTGAATAATGAACACGAGTGATAGAAGAAAAGAGTCCTTATTGCTTTGGTCTGGCTTAGACAGGAGGAGCAGAAATCAATAGGAGGAACCTGTTTCCTTTCCGTCTCCTTGGACAGTCAAATTCTGGCTTATTGACCATTCCTATTTACGAGACACTGTCTAACACAAAGCCCAGTCTGCACCATGTCTGCACTTTCACTTTTAAAGAATTTTTTGTGCTGTAACCATGGTAGCCTGAGGCATTCGATCTCAAAGAAGAGAGCAAACAATTGTGACTTGCCATCATTTCTCTTTAAAGTTTGTTCAGTGTGTTTCAGCAGTAAGGTGCGTCCACATAGCCTGTGTGGGGTACCAGACAGACTCACTTCACCTATGTCAATGTGTAATTCCTCCCTGTCTGCTACTGCTTATCAGCCTCAGCAAGAAGAGCATGAATAAAAAAAATACCACAAGACTCTTCAGGGAAACTCTGCTGGCCTCACCACATGCATTAGTAGTAACACAGGTCGGCTGGAAAGAAGGAGATTGGGAATATCTGATTGGTATCCCCAATGGCTGGTTGCAAGCTAGAATTGGACAGGTAAAGGAGGAGGACAAGCTGAAAGGATGAGCTGCTGCCCTCATTACCTTTCCTGGCAGAATGACTGTTGACTGCTGTGCTGATAGGAGAGGGGTTAGGGTAGGTCCCATTAGAGGACCTGTTTTGATGAAACTCTGTACCTTTCAGAAAACAAACCTTGTTTTTCTAAGTTTTTCATCCCAGCTGCAAAAATCTAAAGTGGGTGATTTTTAAAACATCATTATATATATTACTAGATACATTATATAGCCTTGAAATCTTATTAATTCAGTTCTGTTCCTTGTATATGCTAGTACAGTAATGCAGGAGTTAACAGTGTCACTTTACTGTAAGGTTCCTGGTTTAAGCCCTCCAGCCAGGAGAGGCCTTTCTATGGATCCACTCTGATTCCACCCCCCATTTGCTTGTTAAGTTATCTGGTGAATTTGTAGTTGTGTTCTTCCTGTGATGGACCGGTGATCTATCCTGCTTCTACCATGCCTCTTTGCCTGCAGCCCGCAGGAGATGGCCCTCAGTTTGATAAGCTGTAAAGAAAATTGACCTTCTTGTGCATTTTTGGTTGTTTTAACACTTGTCTTCACTTTACTTAGGATTTCCTAATAGTGTACACTTTTGTCTTATTTTTAAGTAAGCCATGAATACAGTGGTTCCCTTAAGCATCTGGGTAAATGCAGTAAGACTGGGACTATACCCCAGAAGCAGAGGCAGAAGTGAAAATGGCATAGGCACTGGAAATTTTGAGTGCTCACATGCAGCTCCAGCAGGAAATAGTTTTGGGTTGCATTGCATGAGTGAAAATGTCTCTAGAGAGCTCAGAACTTAACCAGTATTCTTGGAATTTTTGCCTCACAATGTGATGCTCTATTCTAGCCAAAGCAGATCTAGGACAAGTCCTGAGAATGACAGTGAAAATAACAATGAGTGACAAACGTGGCTATATTTACCTCAAACCTTCTCTCCAGAATAGGCAGCATAGGTGGAAATTGTCATGCATTCTTTAAGACAGTTGAGCATCACCACTTGCTGAGGATCCATAGCAAAAGCAATCAATTTTTGTATCTGTGTGCGTTTGCGATATTATATTTTTTCATTGTGCAGGATTGCCCGAGTATTGATTCACACTCCCAGGTTTCACAAATCACTCCTCTCTGTGCTCGTACATGAAAAAAGCAGGGAATGTCGAAAACACTGAGTGAGAGATTGCAACACATCGATTTATTTATTACATTAACATGCGCAGAATCCATAAAGACATTTTTAAATGCTGTGGTTCAAGCTTTGACCATCTGCAAACCCCTTTTGGACAGATATCCAACAAGCCAAAGAGATCTCAGTGGGTTTTGAAGTAACTGCACTGCTGCAGGCGAGCATAACAGAGACCTGACCTAAAAACAGCAGGGATGAGGGCAGAGAAAGCTATTTCCCAGCAGCACACGGAGACAGTGATTTAACATTCGCAACGGTGGTTAGTAGAGCTCAGAGGGTTTCGTATCACCTTTTTTTCATGGATCTGACAAAGCCAGCTTTTATAAATGTTAATGACATTAGAGAGCGCTGTCTGTGCAAAGCTCCGTTGTCCAGTGATCTTAAAAGTTGTGACCTCAACTGCCTAGTGATCAAGAAAGTTCACCTCAACAGGCCCGGTTATTTAACACTCTAATGATCCGGTCTCGCAGTTTGTGCGATAAATAATTTGATGTGCTGCAGTCCAAACCATCGCTGTGTGCAGCATGCTGGGAAATTTGTGCTGCCTTCACTCAGTCTTTTCCTTCCAGCTGCCACCTACCTGGATCTGATCTGCTTTTATGTCGCAGGGGAGTTTTGCTGGTTGCTGGTGCTTCCTTATTTTCAGTGCAAGTCCAAAAAAAAAGTATGCAAACACCCAAAAGCCTGTGCCAAAAGTAGAAGTTTTATTTTAAGTTGTTGCTTAAAAATAAAATATGTGAGTAGCTTTTCTGACTAAATATTTGCATATTTCTAATTATTTTGTCGGGTCACGTGGCGTGCTGTTCTTGTGTCTAAAGCGTAAACGGCTGACAGCTGACTGTCAGCCGTTTACACTAAAGTCTTTTAAAAATTATACTGCCATGCAACTTTACCTTATCTCAAAGCCTGAGGTTAGAGTTTGATGCTGTGACCTAATTTCTTTCCTCACAAAAAGAAATCCATTTTACTGGATGCCAAAAGAAGCTGAGCACTAAAAGTTGTGTTCTTGTCCCACTACAGCACATGGAGTGCCAGCTGAACCCGTCATCTTCAGTGAGTTATGTGCCCTGAAGGACGAGCCGGGGCCGTGCAGGGCCATAAAGGACAGATACTTCTTCAATGTCGACTCCGGACGCTGTGAACTCTTTGAATATGGAGGCTGTGGGGGAAACCAGAACAATTTTGAGACTTTGGAAGAATGCGAGGAAACATGTCTCGTCTCGGGTGAGTCTAACTTTTTTTTGCTGACTAAATGGTTTTTTGACATTTTTTTGAAAACTCACTTGAGCAGTGAACGCATACTAGGACGCCTATGACACACAGATAATTTTTCATAGTGAGCACACTCAGGCCGAGGATCGTGGCACTGTTGTTGTTAGCAAAGGATCATTTTTGTTTTCAAGGACTGCTGTTCCTCATTAGACTTTATTGCCTCCTTGGGCATAAAATCCTATTATAAAGTCATTCTGTTGGTATGTTGCTAACACGGAACATTGCCAGCACATTAATTCTGAACAGTTTTGCAGAAGCCATCTGGTTAATGTATAAAAGAAACTTGGAAGATGGATTTAAATTTCTGGGTCATAATTATGTATAATTTGACCTTTTTCAATGAAAACTACCCAGCTTGACCTTGAAAAGGTAACTTAAAAATTAAGAGCTATATAAAACCTTTATTGGCATTACTGCTTGGGGATGATGGGAAGGAAGAACTTCCTTTTAACAAGAAGAGACCTCCAGCAGAGCCAGGCTCAGGGACGGCCTGAAGCCAGCTGGGAGGTCTGGGGAAAACACAAAATTTAATGACAATTAGAATTACTATATGAAGGCACTGTCAATGCTGAACTGTATAGAGGATGACCCAAATGCTGGGCATGCCTCCATATAAACTAGAATTTTGATAACAAACAATATCCAGCAAAAACAAAGTTTGGCTCAGTCCAAAAAACAAACAAAAAAACACTAAAAACATTCAGGAGGAGTAAAATAAGGCACCACAAGAGGAAACATGGACATGGCTATTTATACACACTGAGGCTGATAAGGACGTGGAGACAGGTGGGAAATGAGGCATAACTAGTTATCTGAATAAATCAGAAAATCACCGACAACCATTGTTGATAAAAACACAATGACACACAGAGGTAGTGGAAAGATGTGATTTCAGTAGGTCATGGGAAGTCCTCCAGCAAAGCAAAGCCAGTAGTAGTATAATCAAGGAGGGTTCAAGGTCACCTGGTCCAGCCCGAACTATAAGCTTTATCAAAAAGGACAGCTTTAAACCTAATCTTAAAAACAGGCGAGAGACTGAAGCCAAACAAGGAAACGGCTCCTTAGAAAACTTTAGCATGGTACACTGATATCCACGTCAGATATGACATTTGAAATTGGTGGTAATTTTTAGGCAGGAGACAAAGCTACCTTGCAGGTAGCTTTTATCACTAAATGGTAATTACATTAATAACAGAAAATCAGGATCTTTTTTTTTTTCCAAATTGAGAGGGCTGCAAAATATTAGTCAGCATGCATTTAATAAGTCCAAATGTACTATTATTCACATGCTGAAGCATGAATTTGCATCATTAGCCTGTCTATTGTGTGTAAAGGACATGAAAATGAAGGAGCAGCATTGTTCTTGGCTTTAGAAACTAAAAACTGTGCCTGTTTTTCCAAGGATTATAGCAAGAAACATGACTAGGATTAGCACGGTAAGTAGCTCCATGGGTGCTAAGGTATCAGTACTTGTGCCAGCCACAGAAATCTCTAAAGTATTTATTATTATTAATGCTGAAATATATGTGCCATATTTAACTTTTGCATTCACGATGTGATGCAAAAAAATGTTTTGAGGGAAAGCCAACAGAATATATTTAAAAAAAAAAAAAAAAAAACCCTCTCTCCTTTGCGGGTGGTCTATCAAGCTCGGGTCCTCTACCAGAGGCCTGGGAGCTTGAGGGTCCTGCGCAGTATCTTAGCTGTTCCTAGGACTGCGCTCTTCTGGACAGAGATCTCAGATATTGTTCTTGGGATCTGCTGGAGCCACTCGCCTAGATTGGGAGTCACTGCACCTAGTGCTCCGATTACCACTGGGACCACTGTTGCCTTCACCCTCCACATCTTCTCGAGCTCTTCCCTGAGCCCTTGGTATTTCTCCAGCTTCTTGTGTTCCTTCTTCCTGATGTTGTTGTCATTTGGAACCTCTACATCTTTCACTACGGCCGTCTTCTTCTGTTTGTCTACCACCACAATGTCTGGTTGCTTAGCCATCACCATGATGTCCATCTGATCTTAGCTCAGTTAATATCCACCACCCTAGGGGGCGTCTCCCATTTTGACTTCGGGACTTGTAGGCCATACTCAGCACAGATGTCTCTGTATACTACGCAGGCCACTTGGTTTTGGCGTTCCATGTATGTCCTGCCTGCTAGCATCTTACACCCTGCTGTTATGTGCTGGATTGTCTCAGGGGCATCTTTACACAGCCTGCACCTGGGGTCTTGCCTGGTGTGATAGACCCCAGCCTCTATGGATCTTGTGCTCAGAGCTTGTTCCTGTGCTGCCATGGTCTATGTATGTGTGTATGTATGTGTGTATGTATGTATGTATGTATGTATGTATAGACCATGTTTGACTGTAGCCACAATATACTGTACCATATCACACAGCATATTGATTCTTTTAGTGCAAAATATTAGTGTTCAAAAACAACTCTCTGTCACACTAAACAGTTATTTCTATAAAAATAAATGCAGTGTATAATTTCACCTTAAGCTAGAAAGCAACATGGGAACACTCAAGTAAAGTACCTTTAAACTGTGCTCATGAATAGTAAGTAAAAGTGTTTAATGACATTTCCTTATGAGACCACAAAAGGATCTTGTGGAAAAAAAAAAGTGGCTTCCTGCTGTTGCAAGGAGGCACTTTTGGTAGTTTTAGTCTTGAGTGACCTGTGAGCCTGCAGGATAGCTGTTTGTCTTATGCTGGAGCTCGGGATTACCAGTTACCTGTAGACACAAAGCTAGTTAGTCCCCTATGCTGGTGTCACGAGTTTGCATTTCAACAGACAAACACCCATTTTTATCCTCTTTATATCCCTGTTGTCCGGTAAGTAATATTCCAGAGCCACATCTCTGAAATCTCTGGAGCACTCTAAAGCCTTACAGGCCTCATGTACATAGTTAAGGTTTCTAAGCCCAAAAATACAGTTTAATTCCCCAAACTGCCAAAGCCTTGTTCAACATCTAAAAGTGAAAGCAAACAGGAATCTGCTTACATCATGCAGTCACACACCACAAACTGCCGGTAATAGGTTCGTCAGAGGCAATATAGCGTTTTAAATTGCATTTAGATTAGATAAAAACTATCACTGGCAAATAAATGCATCAACCATATATACAGCAATCAAGATTGTACAAAAGGAAGAAGGGAAGAAGGAATGGCTTTTATAAGTAGTGTGCACATAGGCAGTGTGCTTGCTTGTTTACCTGTCTGAGTTGCTCGAATAATTTTAAGATGAGTGCAGATTCACCTCAGACTTGCCGTAAAAGATTTGGGATTACTTTTTCTGGCTCAATTAGAGTGAAATCAACAATCTAGCTAAAAATACTTTTTGTCCCACTGGGTTCTGGCTAGGAGGGAAGATTTTCTCTATGGTAGTGTTCCCAGGTAAAATCAAAATGCAGATGTAAAATTGTGGATATTTATAACACTGCTGCGGCTATTTCTCTCTCGCTCCTCCCTGAAACATTGTGTGATATGCCTGCTGCATATAGAGAAGATTGCAGATACTTCTATAAATTCCCATTAGGCTGTTGATAGCATGCAATCAGTGTTGCCATAAAGCACACCTGCTATTGTGCGCCAACTGTCAGATTGCAAAACAGACAACTCGAGATGAGTTGCTTTTTTTTCAACTCCCTTTTTTCTTTGTGAGATGGAAAATTTTATTCAACCCTCATTATTGCTAAACTTCGCTTAACCTCCACGCTGAAAGCCGCAAGTTCAAACACGTTATGCGGTAGCTGTTTTTCTGTAGTGTGGCGTGACTGGGCTTAACGGATATACACACACGCAGCTACAAAAAAAGCTCAGAACTAAATCCTGAGTGTACTAAAAGTAAAGGTAGAGAGGCCACTCTGAGTATGAGTGTGTGTGTGAAACTATGAGTAAAAGATGGACTAAATAAAAGGAGTGACAGGACCCCTTCATTGATCCCTGCTGTATCCTCCCAAATCAATTGGTGACGGTGAAAGCACCGTGACACCTGCTAAGTGCAGCCTTGACAGCGCAGCAATACATCCTGTCACTCATTGCACTGCACTTAGCTTTTGTTAAGTGGGATGACAGTAATATATCATAAAACTGTCGCACTTGAAAAGCAATCAAAGCTGCGATAATTAGCCCCGTTCACAATTGGAAGTTCAATTTATCCACAGTCAGGTTGCGCCTCACCGCCTCACTCCAGAAGCACTTCAGGTGAATTCTGAAGTATGTGTTGTGAAAAACACTTGAAGTCGACAAAAGCAAACTTGGGAATGGGTGAGGAGCAGCTTTGTCTTGGTCCTGGAGCTGCGTGCAGAATGTATAGCATATAAATAATACACTTTTAATACTGAAGCATGTCTGATCAACGTGAAATATGTTTCTCTCACAGTAAGAAACCTTTACTTTTAGCATGCTATGGGATGCTTAATGTAGTCAGACAAGAGGATCATGACTGGATTTGCATCCTCCAACCATTGTTGCATACAGGAAATGCCTCCATTTGATCCACACTATTGCGTGAGGCCACAGGATAACTGGTCTGTGTCTAAAGTCTCACACAAGTTTGAAACTTGCGGCCTTTTGGTTATAAAGAAAATATCACTGCATTAAATACAGCTATAAATGTAACATATCTGTAAGGTGGCATTTAAAGGGCACTTTCAGGACGGCCTTTATTGGTTTTTGGTTGAACAAATAAAAACATGTTAGAGCGCACTTCAAGCAAGGGACAGCGTGTAGTGGTGGCTTTTATCTAAATTGAATCACACTTTCAGGAGTGTATCCTTTTTTTCCAGCGCTGGGTGATGACTTTGGTTTAAACTCAAAGTTGAAACTACAATGAAAGGAAATAAGCCAAGTTGCTGTTTCATTCATGCTGATTCACATCAGGCTTTAAATACTTACACACACAAACACAAATATAAAGGAATCTGGTGCAGATATCATTCAAGAGCTTTAACTTGGTAACTTTTCACTTACTTATTTCGTACTTACAGTAGTTTAGTTCAGGTTTGGGTAGCAGTGTTGACTTGGTTAGCTTTAGGAAAATATTGTGGTTTGGCTTGTAATTAGCCATCTTCACTACAAGTTCTTTACAAGCATTGATACGGGAGGAGTTATTACTGATGCCACAGGACACTTTATGAGTTGCAGCTTTGATTAAAGGGATCATGCATCACAATGATCCCACTAAAGTCAGAGAAGAAAACATTTAAGAACTTCATTTTATGAGAAGAGGCTACATACACACACACACACACACACACACACACACACACACACACACACACACACACACACACACACACACACACACACACACACACACACACACACACACACACACACACACACACACACACACACACACTCACACACTCACTCACTCACTCACTCACTCACTCTGATCCAGAAATCCAGGACTGTTTTTGTTTATTTACATGAAAACTGCAGGATTCCTGTAAGTTCATTAAGAACAGCCATTCTTAGAAAGATATGTTGCCTTAATGACAACAAGAGTTGCCAAGAATAATAACTAACTCTAAAGAGGAGAATGCAGAAAATGGCATATATTCTTAGTTTTAAATTTGTTTTTAAAATACACATGTATCTTTCCATAGCACATACTGTATAGGTAAGATTGCTTTAAACAATTCAAGCCATTCATAACATAATTAAGTAGCCTTCAGGTCCACATTAGTAAAACAAATATCACATTTGTGTTATTCAGTCTGATGGGTTTGTAAATTAATTTGAAATTAATCTAAATTAGCATCAAAATTTCATTAGCGCTACCTGTTAGTGTGCTCTCCACTATCCAATTGGCCTTTTACAGGATATGTTTGTTTGTATGATGGAGCACATTAAATCCTTCACTCAGCGACTCTGTATGGTTTTGCCAACAGGAATACAAAGCTAGACTTTTTCACAATGAATGCTTGAAAATGTCATCACACTAATTCTCAGGAATCAGATCTTTAAGATCCAATGTCTTCCTCTGTGTTTTGACTCATTCTGTGCAGCAGGCCTGTCAAATCAGCAACCCTTTATTTCTCATAAACACTGCACATGGCAAAAAGTCTGCACGCTCTGATTTGATTTATTCCACCTGTCCCTTCTAAACTTCTTTGCACCAGTTGACAAAGACATGGACAGCTTGGCGAGAATCTTCTTGTAAAGGTCAGAAACCGATGTGAGGAACATTGTAGCTTACCCCAATAAATCACCAGGTCCAAAACTCTTCTTTTAGTTTGCTTTGCCTTTTATAGCTAAGCTCGCAGAGGTCAGGGAGACAAACAAGGGTTTCTCTGTCACTGATGTGCTTATTTGTACTTACCTCTTACATTCAGTGTGTGAGCACAGCTTTTTATACACCAAAGTGAAAAAAGAGATAGCGGCAAAACTGTAACTACACAAATGGTATTATATTACTGGAGGTTTTTGAAATGTCAAATTTGTTAAGGGAGTGGAAAAGGCCTGTGTACTAAACAACATCATTATACAAGGGTAAGCTGTTTTTACATTGTTTTGCAGTGACCATTTGGTGACTGAATTATGTTTTGAAGGTGGCTAAATAAACCAGTAAATAAATCTTACCCCCGAAATCCAGCATTTTTGTTGATTTGTTTATTCCTCACACTTCAGCAGTGTTTATGTATGAAATCTAAAAATCATAGAAATGTATTGTTTTTATTAAGGTTTTAGCCCCTGAGATTTTACAAATATGTTGTGACATTATTATGCTAGACGAAAATTAGCAAAGGCAATGTTGTAATTTCCAGATTTGCCCTCTCACTGCTGCTGGACACAGTGGTACAGGGGTGTGTTATTTGGGCTGTGACATAATGATGTTTGACGGGTTAAAGGTTTAGCTCGTTTAGTAACAGCATTTTCTTGAAGGATTTTTATACCACCTCATCTGTACTTTACCTGAGGCTGTGGATAATGTGGAATTCAGTTATAGTTTATGTAATTTTGTCTCAAATGTTACATTTAAGAGCAGCAGAAAGCCATTTAGAGCACATATCAGGCAATATTTGCAATACTGTAAATGGCACAACGGTAAAAGCACATCCAATTTGGTGGCTCAATAGATGTATGTAATATTAGTTTCATGTACCAGAGTTACATCAGCTGCCCTGATTCTGTACCTGTACAAGTAGTCTTTTCTTTTCCCTAATCTGAAGGGTTTCCAATGAACCAGTAACCACAATGATGAGCATGACTGTGATTATAGTTCCCATCTAATTTGGGTTTCGTATGTTTCAATTAGAAGCTTCAATGTGGAGTTATATGAAACAAAAAATATGCAATAAGCAAAAATGCAAAACGATTTCTAGTTAGAGCTTCTTATTTAATTTCTTTATGCCAGTGAATTAATATATTGAAGCAGCTGGACAGTTAATGCCCCACTGAAATCCATCCATTTAGTCTTATAGGAAACTGTTATGAGCCTTTCCACTGTTCACTGCATTCTTTCCGAGTCAGTCGGTCTGAGTCACTGGCAGATGAAATGCTAATGAAAAAAAAAGTTATCAATAATAATTAGTTGCATTCTTGCTTAACTCACAGGCATGTGCAATTTTAGAAAGTAATTCAGGCCTTCCAATTATTGAGATATTTTCTTGACATTCTTTTTGTCTGCTGAGATAAGACAGACACTCGTATAATATTTCTTCTCCTCGCAGCTCAGCCTGCCAGCGCTGACCTTTATCAGTGCTTATAGGCTGGAAGCTGCATTTATTTATTACTTTTCAATCACAAAAATAGCATAATAACAATGTAATCAGAAGCATATTGCAATATATTCTGAATGAAAAAGTTGCTATTGAGATCTGTGTCTTTCATTATGAACTGGAATTCACAGGCTTCAATTATTTTTCCACCCCGAGTTTGTTTATTTTTCTTTATTTACTCTTCCATTACAGATCAGCTGTCTTTTCTTTCCACATGAGGCTTCACTGAGAATGTGTAAGCACAATAAAGGCCTTTCAAAATACGATGACGTGCATTGACAAAAAAAAATATGTAAGAAGAACCAGAAAGAAAGTAAGTGAGCAAGCGAAGAGATAAAGAAGCGATAGGCTGATCTGAAATGTAGTCTAAATATTCAGCTCGTCCCATCAAAAGAGTCATTGTACATTGTTCCAAAATCTCATCTGTCTCCTCGTTTTGCAGATAACATTTAGGCAAAATATGAAAACATACATGTTTTTCTTTTTTTCTCCACACATAATCCAGCTCAGCCCTCAGAATCTTTCACGACTATCTTAAATGTTAAAGTGTGCTTTGGTGAGTGATGGGATGCTCTGTATGATTCATACCCAGTATTTGAGAAAAAAATAAAATAAAATAAAAAGCTGACCGATAATTCTCAAAACACAAATCACCTCTGCCACCTTCACGGCTTTAATAGAGAATTGTGCATTTGAATTATTCATCGCCGCTTTGCTCTGGTGAGTGCGCAAGCCTGGCCCTTTGGCACAACTCTTTGCCCAAGCTTTTAAGTCAAAGTCACCTCATGAAACGTATTTAGATGTTACAATGATAGCATTTTAATCACAGTCAGCCTTCAGTGGAGAGTGATTATTCAAAGACTTAACAGATAAACCAAACAGACAGTGTGCGGCTTTAAGATATCACTTGGCAACCCTATTAGTCCTCAGATGCTTGACCACAGTGAGTTTAGACAGGTAGCAGCATTTATTTACACACAGGTCAGAAGTCCCAGCAGAATTCTCATTTGGCTTCAAACACGAGTGATTGATTTTGTGTTTTCTTGGCTTGTTAGCCAGTAAATCACACTCTCTGAGCAGCTAATTGTCGCAGTCTTGATGGAAACCAGTGATGGTTCAGTCTGTCCATTTAACTGTTGGTGGGCAAAAGTATTTCAAAGAGTGCTGAAGTTTTTAAGCTCAGACTGTTTGTTTTACTTTATCTGTGCAATTATGTTTCCACGCAGCTAAAATATCACTTGAAGTAAACATTTATAAGTATACAGCTGAATACTAATGGATCAGTAGTGTGTTGATGATAAGGTATGCTTCTACTGATATAACTGCTGATAACTTTATGGATTGGTCCTCAGGGTGCTTGGTTAAGGTCAGGGAAAGACCAGAGGAGAAACAAACAAAGCTCGCTTTACTTGAGAAACAAAGTGTTATTTACTTTTGTTTAAAACCACAGTCCGTTCGTAACCTTAGCCAAAGTTGATTCTGTTCATCTGGACGTAGCGTGGGAGAAACGTTTCTCATCCAGGAGACTTCTTCAGTCTCCAAAGTGTTTTCGTTGCCTAACCCGAACCACAGATCGGTATTGTGAGCTCAATGACCGCCATCCACTCAGACCACCTTGATGCAGTTCATAATTGTGACCTCATTATTAAAACAAACAAACATGTCTCTTCATATATAGATAAAATCTTGCCTGGTTATCTACCCAACTCACAGGAAGCAGGCAGGCTGATGGTTCCCAGATTGCACTAAATGTGCTGGAAAAACAGTTTGATGTAAATTCTTAGAGATCGGATCGACTTGTTTTGTTAATTCAGGTTTACTAACTGAAATGAAAGTGCCAGGATCAAATTTGTTAACAATCTTTTCAGCAAAAGATTGTAACTTCATTGTCTTTTTTTTTTGTCCCTTCATTAGACAATGCAGTTACAAAGCTTAGCCAAAAGCAAAAATGTACAGGGTTTTTTAAAGTTAATGACAATATAATATAGTTTGCTTTCACATATTCTAACCTTTTAAAATCCTTCTACAAGTTGTCGTATTGTTATTCAAGTAACACTAACACAAAATCTGATCTGAACATCCTAGTGTGTGACTAAAGTACCATTCAAACAGTGTCTTCACCGGTCCCTGTAATGAACCATTCGACTGTTTTGTTCATAATTTACTCAGAAAATTAGCCTGGCATATTAAGTATTTTTTGGAGACTGTGAGATCTCCACTAGAATGTAAAATAATAATTTGTGGGTTGATGACAGCAGATGTTTGCACTTATCAATCCACTGATGTGAGGCTTAAGATGTTTACTTAGTTTCTTTCACTGCCTTAACAATCTTTGGAATAAATATTCATAGAATTAAATGCACCACAAGTGTCATTTTAGATGTGAGGATAAAGATAATGATTACACTTTGATGATTGTGCTTTTGCACCACAACAGGCATTTAGAGGATCCCACAATTACAATTTGATGTAATTGCAGAAATATTTTAATAAACGAAGAGTCATGGACTGGATGCCTGAGGGCTGAGGGGGCTTAGAGGCACATTTTCTACTCTGTGAAGAGCCACGCTGATCAGTATATCGACAGCTTGTCGAGTTGCACCTGTATTAGTTGACAATGCCAGTCTAATGCAAGCGGTGCATTTCATAGTATAGCCATGATTGGATTTCAGACCGAAATCAAGCTTTAGTCTGTTGCGTGTAATGATTTGAAGTTTTGTGACAGCTTATTCAGTTAATCAGCAGGGTTCCCACATCCTCCCATCTCTGCAGTGGTCCATACTGCAGATGTTGGGAATTACAGATTAAAGACATGGTGACTGCTGAGCACATGCATAAGCATCCTTAGTTGGATTACCGAGTAATAAGCTTTCAGTTAAAGACGTAAAGCATTAAACAAAACTGAGATACTGTGAGTAAAAAAGACACACCATAGCAGATTCAGAATTTAGATGAGCATCAAACTGTAGCTTAGAGGTGTAGGACCCTGGGCTCAGTACTCCGACACTCGAGGGTGATATTATATGCAACAAAAGTGGAGAAGGGTAGAGCTGAAGTAAGAAGTAGAAAAGATACGATAGAAAAGAAGGCAGAGTCTTGGCAGGAGGAGGGAATGTGGGTCACCAGGGACAAGGGAACATAAGGAAGTTCTTGCTGGAAATTTTGACTCTTTGCCTTCTGTTGGATTGTATCTGAAACTTGACTGGAGAAGAAATGTCACTGTACCACTGGGGAGGCAAAAAGTGGGATATCTGAGACAGAGTGCCCAGTGATTGCAAAGTGGTTCATGGCATGCAGTCAATTTACTGCACCTTGTACTGCGCACTGTTTTGAATAGGTTTATCTTCCCTCCCTGTGTCTTTGGTGTTGTGCCTGCCCCTTTTTTTCTGTTTGGCATTTCTCACAAAGACATGTTTAATTGGATAGCACTGAACTTTTCTGCTCAAGGGCTGATTCGTACGTATATAAGGAAAAAGCCATCACCGGCTTTATTGGATGGTATGCATACTTTTGAAAATAATTTGCGACTCAGTTAAACTACATTAATAGCAAATGAAAACCCAACTGAAGTAGTGAAGTTAATTCTTTTTCTTTTTCTTACTGGTTTCAGTTGGCTTTTTTTTTTTTTTTAAAGGAAATCAATTTCAGAGTCATTGAAGCTTTATGTTCTGAATAAAAATGAAAGAAACTGAAGTACCATTGATCCTACCAAACAACGTGATGGTGGCTCTATATGATGTGGAATACTGAACACAGTTTGGCTCTTCTGTGGAACTTGGTTTAATGAAGAATGAATGAATGAAGTTTCATTGTCATGCATTTTATATTTCAGATATGAGTCAAATATGGAACAAAACTATGAACTTTCATGACTCAGAAAATGAACTGAAATGTCTAAAACCATTTTTAAGAGCTTGAAAAAATTTCCATTTCTAAAACCTAAAGGTGTCTCAGGTATTTAAACCCTTGTGGGGGTTTGTCCGTTAAGAGGTGATTGCTGACCTACTATTAATCATGTGTGCTGTCACATGCAGGTGTGAAAAAAGGTGTAGGTTGTTAAACCAGTGGGTTTGAGTGAGACCGCTGTAACACCTTGCCTCACCCTACCATATGACATATTAAAGTCACATGCTATTATTATTACTATTTAGCAGCAATTTACTAACTACAAGTTTCAAGAGAATTTATTGTACTTCTTCCCTCTTTTACTTTCTTAGATAACAAGAACCCATGTCATTTACCCCAGGCTCCTGGTCCCTGTCGAGGGCTCGTGTCACGCTTCTTCTTTGACAGCTCGAGTCAGGAGTGCAAGCAGTTCTATTACGGAGGATGTTTTGGCAATGCCAACAATTTCAGGACCATGGCTGAGTGTCAGGCAAAATGTCTAAATCCAGGTAGGGATGCACTTGCATTCATTGATGCTGTTCACTGACTGTTATTTTGAAGCTTTTTCTGATTTCTTCCATAGTCATATCTGCTTTTGATGAAGTCCTACGTGAGGACCTTATGGCTTAATGACCTTTATCCTTTGTATACAGAGAATTCTCTGATCTTTTCATAATGTTAGAATCTGTAAAATTACATGTAAAGAAACATTATTTTTTCTCTCTCACAGAGTGGAGAATCCATTCTTTTCTTTACTTACTTTAAAAATCGTTTTCTTTTGAAAGGTTCTGCTGGCACCAAATTATATATCACCACGTTTTTTTCAGCATGTTATATGTTGTCTTTGTACCGATTTTAATTAAACACATGGTTTGAATAACTTGCAAATCATTTGGATTTTGTGTATATTTACACACAATACCTTTCTTTTATTGGAAACATGGCATTTGCTGTGCATCAACTGAAAACCCATTTCAGTGAGGTGACATAATCAAAATAATTCTACCTCTGAAAATTAACTTTGTGATGAATTTTAGCTGACCGTGAAATCACATTCCACCTTGATTTAGCATTTAAATGGTTTTAAAGTGACCAAAGCATACTCAATTATACCAGACTTTAGGCATAAGTCGTTTAGATATTGAAATTTTGAGGAAAATAACGAGCAAGCCGCTCGGCTGTGACCAGTTCTGCCAAAAGACCGTGCTGTAGAGAGAATCGATTTAATTCCACACAGACGAATGTTTGGTTTCATTTATAGACGAAATGTTTGCAAACCAACACCTTTTCCCAGCTGATGCTAATGGAATTAAACTTGCTTTAATTATGATTGATCAGGGGGATATAATGAAATTTGTTCCAACTATAGTAGGTCTTGATGCATGGATTAAAAAAATCCCAGAAAGTTGATTCTGTTCATCTGGTGTTTTCAGGAGCAGAAACGTCATGTCCAGATGAACAGAATCAACTTTTTGAGATAAATACAGCAGGACTGATGTTCTGTGGATAGTAGTCGAGACACGTGTTCTCAGATGTTGCTTTTCTTTTTTGTATGTGTCAATATTGCGAACCCTACCACAGCACCAGAATCTCCTTCTCCAAAAAAAGACGTTGTTCAGCCAACCGTCGAGACTGGTAAAGAACATCTTTCAACTGTTCCCTTTTAGTGTCATCACATCAGGTCAACTTCCTCCATCTCACCCTATCCTCAGCATCCTCCTCTGTCACACTAGCCTTCTGCATGTCCTCCGTTACCACATCCTTGAATCGTCTCTGTGGTCTTCCTGTTCCCCTTCTGCCTGGCAGCTCCAGTATATCTACTATCTGCACATATATTCAAACCATCTCAACATTGCCTCTCTCTATAATATTCTGTGTCTTAAGTAACTGGTAAATATAATTATTACTCATGGCATCATTCCCCTTGCAACTGGGATAAAAAAACAAACAAACAGTAAAAGCCAGAATGAGATGAGCGATTGATGGAGGCATTCAGCCTATGTTGGCATGACTGGAAGCAGAAGGAAACAACATGTCCAAAAATCTGTAAATACTGCACAGATGGACAAATTGCTATTCAGTAATAAGTAGTTACATATGCATGTCATTAGTTAATTAAAGCTTTAGAGTACCAATTTTTTTAATTTTATAAAGACGCAAGTAAGCTAATTCCAGTCTTTATGTAATCACTTCCCTGTTGCAATTCTCTGTTTTATGCACAGGTGCAAAATTTGCATTAATGATCACAACTGAGTCTAGCAAAGGAAGCAAATTTATTCACTGACTGATTGATGGCTTCCCATATTGTTGTATTTCAGGGGAACAAATTGCAAATGAACCTTTGGTGCAAGGGAATGACACAAATCCAGAGACAAACGGTAAGAAAATTCCACGTTTTTAAGGGGAACTCAATGAGAAATCTTGGATGTAGCATTTAGAATTAAGGCTAATTTGATTTTATTCATGCAAATTGGTTGTTAGGTTACTATTCTCCGTAACTCCATAAACACAGAGGCTACATTTCTGAGAACAGCCAGGATTTTACTCAATGTTAGTACCAAAAAGCCAAGTAACATGAGTCAAAAATGTGGTCTCAATAAAATCAGCCTGCTGTGTAGCTGATTTCACTTTTGAATTAAACTTGATCAGTGAGAAAACTGTGAAAAGCTCTGCGACTAAGATACAGTCAGACAATGAAGCACAAAGCCAGAAGCAGTGCACATAGTTTTCATTTATTACACAGAGTATTAGACATGTGGGATAGATTAATGGTCGCGAGGCATGATTAAATCACTCATCTTGTCCTCAGAGTAACAACCAGTCATTGTTGAATTCTGAAATATGCTCAGACCTGAAAGTAAGCAATTCCAGGCCATTTATTAACTAGAGCACTTTGTGCTGCCAAAAACTTTTTTGTTATAAAAAGAAGAAAAGAAATTGTCAAGGTGCAGTGATGCATAGATGGTAGACAGCTTGCAGAATTGCTTTTGTTGTGAAAAGCAAAGGGCAGAAACAGAGTGCATCAGTGTCCTCTTCCCACAACCCGTTTGTTACTTTCCCACTCACTAATTTTCGGTGTATTCGCAGTGTGGGAGCATAAATCACAGCTGTCCTGTTGCAAGGCTGTTTTGTACGGCTTGCAGGAAAGAACTGGGAGACCCTGGCTCGGCTCCCATCGCCCTCAACTCATTCAGAGAGTTATAATTCTAAGAATTCAATTTCACTGTTGTCAAAAATATTGAGTGGAAGAAATTCAGGATAAGTTAGCCTCTATAGTTCCACCGTGGAATCAGTCTTATTCTTTTTGAGGGTAATTCTTTCATAAAAAAACAAACAAACTTGGGGATGTAATAAAGTGTCTCTGAGAAAAATAGTTGGTATGAATGTTAAACTTCCTGTGATTTCAGTTAATTAATCAGGTCTTTAAAAGACAGATTTAGAAAGTAGGTTTTGGTAATATTTAATATCACAGTTCACTACTACGATGAATTGAGTTTGACTCTCAAAGTTACAAAAGCTAGAAGCATGAGAGAATTTGGTATGCATGCTGATGTCTGTCTGCTAAGCAGATGTTGCCATGTTGAAATCAAAGAAATCAAATCAAAGACTGACATCTTGTGGCTGCTCAGTGAAGCACACACTTTGGCTCTGTGGATCTCAGACTTTTTCAGGCATGAAACAGTTCATGCTCCACCACCCAGAGTCATTAAAATCATCTCATCAATAACAATAATAAAAAAAACCCTAGAAACTTGAAATTTAGCTAAATTTAGCTAAATAAAATAAAACCCAATAGCATCATGAAAATCTTTTATATATTTGCCAGGTTGCCTGCACCCACCCTTTGTGCCGTCACCAGTTATAGTTTCTCTGTTACTGTAACATGGGACATGACAAGTAACAGAACACCATAGTTTTTCCAGAAAAGCATGTTTATAAAAAGCAGCTGTCAAACACATGGAATTATTTTCATCAAAGAGAATTTGCAATGCAAACAGTGCAATGACTGGCATGAAACAACACTTTGGGCACCTAACAGCTGTGTATAAGAAAAGTCAGTTTGATGGGAGATTAAATGAGCTTTAATCTGCCAGCTCCAGAATACAAAGTCTTTGTGATGTCTGTTTGTGCCCATGTGAACATATTATTGCAGATAACTGATGAATTCATAGGTGGTGCGTGGGTGTCATTTATGCTGTGTTTTGCAAACTCTCAGGAGCATCTTTTGTGTCCTACATGTGAGAAAGGAAAATATGAACAATGCCCTGACCCGGTTCTACCAACATTGTCTATTTATGTGTGAGAACAGCTTGTCATACTATATTTTGTTTGGAAGTTTAACACAGTGGTGGAATAATTCGTATATATGAACTCTTTGCCTAAAAGACTGAGGCTTTATGGTAATTTAAGGGTTTAAATTCTTAGCCAGTATATCTGAATTTGGGTTTCAGGCCCAGTGTCTGAAGTTTTTATTGTTAGGCTGATTTCATTACCAAATGAGTCATTTTTGAGTATTAGCTCTGATTGTGTTATTAGTTATCGTTTATAATTAGTGCTTTTTCATGTCTAATTCCCTCAGTGTAAGCAATTCCAGGCCATTCTTAGCCTTCTTGTCTTTCTGTTTATTCCTTTGTCCTGTAGTGTTCTCCTATATCGATCTTCATGCATAATGCAAGTCTCATCTCTGTGTTTAGAATGGGTCTTGGAGGTTTAAAGGTTATTATTTTTTTTAATAATAATATTAATAATCATAATGATAATAGTAATTTTGTACGCTGAGTTAGTTTTACTTTTTGTCTTAGCTGACCCTGGATTCTCACCTGTGTTAATTGTGTCACCTATGCCTTGCTCCCCACCTGTGTGTGTATAAATAGTCCTGCCTCTGTGTATATATTGTCCTATTGTCTTTCTTTTGTCATTGTTTCCTGCAAGCCCTCCTGTGCTCTTTTGTGCTTCTGCAGTTGTTTTCAGATTTTGGGCTTTGTTCATTTTGCACTGTAGTTTCACCCTGAACAAAATGCTCACATTTTGTGGTTTATCCTGGATTTCTCTGCAGTGTGACATTACCTTTGGTATCACATCTCTGAAGTTATGATGATCAAATGCTCTGCTACTGCTTGCAACATCAGTAATGTCATGTTAGAATGGATGTTTAGCTATTTTTCTCATTGTTTCCACTGACCCTAGCTGACCCTAGCAAGTTAAATACTGAGATAGATGCTGAACCTTTAAAGTCACTTTGTCAGTGAAAATAAGTGTTCATCAGTAGTGAAAAAGAGTCATTGCTCATGGGTCTCCAGTCAGAATATGGAATATGACCCTACTCTCACCCAGCAGAAAGCTACAGAATAAATCATTGAGGATAGAGTACACAGCCTTGTGATGACAACTTCCACTCTCAGCCTGCATATGTCGGTCAAAATCAGTTTCAGGAGGATGAAGCCTAATGCAACAGTACAAAACCTCCTGTGGAGTTCAAAGTTAAGGTGGATGCAAACAGGAATCACTCGCTTTGTGGTATCTGCAGCCTATGTCTTAGCTCTCTAATAAAACTAACATATATCTAATTGAATCAAAGAACTATGTAACATTAGGGATGAAATGAAAGTTGGTTGTTTGCCATTTCTTGTGATTTACAAACTTCACTCTTTCAGAGTTTTGCTTCAGACCTGTGGACAAGGGGACATGTAGTGGGTCAGAGAAGAGATATGCATACATTCCAGAAAAAAAGCGATGCCAGTCATTTTCCTACAGCGGCTGTGGAGGGAATGAAAACAACTTCGTAACCCGGAGACACTGCTTCCACAAATGCATCAGAAAGGGTAGGATTATTTTAAGAGATTCATTTTAATTCAATTCAGTTCAGTTTAGTTGATTTTTATACTGCCAAATCACAACAGCAGTCACCTGAAGGCACTTATGCTGGTAATAAACCTACAATAATACAAAGAAAACCCCCAACAATCAACCATCCTCCTATGAGCAAGCACTTGGTGACAGTGGGAAGGAAAACCTCCTTTTTAACAGGTAGAAACCTCCAGCAGAACCAGGTTAAGACCCGGGGTGATCGGAGGAAGACAGGACAATCTGGAACTGATCAGTTCCAAAGTTTGGTGTACCATTAAGGGCATACTTATTCAATTCATTTCTTTTTAATTTGTTGTCTAAAAATCTAATATGAAGACATTTTGTGGTTTATGTTGAAGGTCATGGGAAGAGGATGACGATCCGAGTAAAGAGGAAAAACTTGCACAACATTCTTAATCACTCAAGGAGAACACTCGACTCTGCGTGAGATTCTACTCTGCTGTCAGCTGTATTTATGCCAATATATGTTTGTTTTTTGTTTTTTTAGCTTTATGCATGTTTTTTTGGTTTTATTTTGTTTTGATTTTTCTGCTGTGCAGCCAAGTCTGCCTCAACCCTTTGACATCATTGCTCCTCTTAGCAATATGACTTTCTTGACTTGTTGAAATATGTTTATTCATCCCAGGAATAATCTGAGGTTTTTGTCAATAAAAACTCTGTTAATTTTATTTTTGGTCAGACACATGAAACTAAGCCTGCGCTGCACTGTGCACTTCGGAGTCATCATTTAGAATCTGCATGTAAAATGATGTTCATTAAAGCGAGATCATTAGAAGAAAAGACTGCAGGATCCCCCTGTGGTCTAGATACTGGTGGTGGTAGGCGAGAGTAAGCAGATGATGATGACGCTGATGGAGAATTTGGATCAAGCTCAAGGACAACCCACGCTGGTGGAGATGGGGAGGAGCAGGAGTAGATTACAAGAGATTGTAATGGAACTAAAGGCATAGTAGATCACCCAGGTAGGATTGCCGACTTGTGACAGCATGAAAAAAGCCAAAGTAACAAAGAAAATAGAGAAGGAAGAATATCAACAAGGGGATTGTCACAGATCAGCTCTTTCTTACTGAAATCGAACACATTTTGAAATAAGGGGGAGTGACTTTTTGAAGGAAAAAGTGTGACTAATGAAGCTAAAAGTGACACCAAAGAGAGATGATGTCCTAACGTCTTAGATGAGGATGGAGAATAGTGATTGGACCCTGAAAAGAAACAAATGGGGGCAAACGTTTCAGAGGATTAAAATTTATTAAAAAGAAAAAGCTTCATAAAAACAAACACAGTTTGCCACTGAGAAATATCATAAAGAGCTTTATCCTGTTTGCTTGTCTGTGTGTGTCTCTTTGCCGCTGAGACTGCTGCTGCCATGACCTTTAATAAAGAGCTGCCTTACATGAATGAAACATATACTGAACAGGCTATAGTGTATACATGATGATCATGTCTTTATGATGTTTTTTCAATAATAACTTACTCAGAAAAGGGCAAGCATAGCATCAAAGAATAATATTTCTGCCTTTCATTACAAAACATTAAAATTGAGCGACACACAGAGACACAAGAAACACAGAGACCGATGAGCTTTGATATCGCAGCAGGATAGTCGTGTTTTCAATAGCGCAGTCAGGAAAAAAATTTGGTTTGAGCTTGATCTGTGTGAGCCAGTGTCATGAACCTAATCAGTTGTGTCACATACATCATCAAACTGAAAAGGATAAAGCTGCAACATGAAAGCCTTCAGGCAGTCCTGAATTTAAAAGCTTTCCACCAAATGTTCAACCAGTACTTTTCACTGCATTATTAGTTTAAATGCAGGCATCATATTAACAGCAGGGGTTTATTTTTTAATACTTCGCATTATTATTAGGCTTTATAGTCGAATAAAGTGGGGATACTTAAAGTAATGTTTCAAAATTGCAGGATTTACATCAGAATTTATGGAAAAAATATAACATCCCACAAGCAGATTTTGAAATAACTGCTACACAGTGCTACTGAGAACGATGCGCTCTGATGGTGTCGTTGTACGTCAGGCAGCATCTCATATTCTTCTGTGGCACACTTGGCTTGGGATACCAGCTCTTGTGTAAAAATGATTTAAGTACCTAAATTGGATTTTCAATGACTGAATCTTATTATTTGCATCGTTTCTATGGCTTATTGACAAAAAACACATTTGTTTGGCTGATGTTCATGCTCTGGGCACTAATGCTTTGCACTGCAGTTATCATATGTATACATATTTTATGTCTTTCTATTTTTACGACCAGATATTATCATTTCGATTTAAACTTCTCACTATAGCCTTAATGGGAATACATCTAATGCATATTTACTGTGTATGTACAGCGGCTGATACTGTTCTGCTGTGGTGTTGACATAGTTTCTCTTCAATGTGAATGACGGCATTAAAGTTGTGCACAATTCTTCTCCCAGAATTAAATTTTTTCAAGCAAATCCACAATCAAGAAACCATCACAGCTGTAAATCATTGTGAACAGGATAATGACTGTATTGTTGTTTGTTATTGATTTTTTTATGACTTTAAATCAATGTCTTCAAGCTTTGGAATGTTGTTGGTAGGAAAAGCCAGAAGGGGGCAGTGTTGTGTAAAGAAAGAAGTTTGTGAGCAGCAGCCAATGCAGTGTGTTGTTTACTGTACATGGCTGTAATGGATGGGACTGTAAGAGCTTATATAATACATTTCAACAATCCTATTGTGTTTTGGGTTTATTTGCTCTCTTTCCATCTCTTTTAGTGTGTGTGACAAGTCCAAAGTTTTACACTGGAAAACAAAGAATAGCACAATGGCCTTCAGAACTCTTAATAAGCCAACAGAAATCATGTAGAGTTGCAAGAATTGTCAACTGAACTATCAGCTTTATGTTGTTGTCTGTTATTGTTGTGCAGGGTGGGGGTGAATTTTTTTAAGCATCCTTCTAGGTTACCTCTGTTGCAGTGCAGAATCCACAGCCTGCATATTTTCAGTGGCATCTGGGTAGTTTTCAAGACTTGCCCTCTGTTTTGTTTTTGATTACTTTTCTGGGGCATTTTATTCAAGTCTGTAATAAATGCTTACATAAAGCTGCACAATACAATAATTTCAAAATGTCAAATCACTGCATCGCATGTGAAAGAGGTTCTCTATAGTGACAAACCCACTGAAACGAATCACCTGATATAGGTTTAGTTTTATAGGCTGTAACTTTCTGCTGTTTTGAGTGAAGAAACTCTGATGAACCTGTAAACAATCGTCGTATAATAGTTAGCTGGTTAGCTGCTGGAATACATCGATCCCATCGATGTTAGAAATATCACAGTGGGATTAGAGTGGTCCAAGAACTTTGTAAGAGTCTTTTTCCTCTAAAATGAAAAGTGGATCCAAATCATGCAAGCAAAGTGAGTCCAACAGCATAACAGAGACACAACATCCCATCAGTGCAGGATCAAGGGTTCAGATATTTCCTCAGTCTGTTACGCCTCTGTTTATGTGCTTTACCAGCTGGCGGTGACCCTCGCTGTGGCTGAAATCACTTAATATCAACTGAATTCTGAGTGTGTAAATCCACTTTGATACCGTGTTCCAATAATAATCTCACAGAGCAATTCCCTGTACTCTACGGAAAATCCAGCCTCCTATGAATAAAAGGGGCTCATTCTACATAAAGAAGAATTAGTAAAGCATTCATCACGTTGACAGAAAAACATCTATAAGTAAATGCTAATGAGATTATGTTTTTACCTCTATTTCTAGCTTATAATACAATAACTCCTCATCATATGTCAGATCCCACAGTGGAATACTGTTTGTTTGTATCTTACTTTACTAGAAAGTGTTGATGTATATATGTGGCCTGTCAAGAAAAACACATTCCCCTGTAGGGATGGGTACCGGTGTCCGGTGCCATGATGGGACCGGTTCTGACATAAACGGTAGTAACCAGACCGAAAAGCAGCGCACATTTCGGTGCTTTATTTCGGTGCTTTTTTTTTCCTGAGCCAATTCTAGCCAATCATTTTACGTTTCCGAGGATAGTAGGCGGGGCCAGGTACGTATGTTCTTTTAGAGCAGAGCTACAGATTAAAAATGCCCAAGGCGAAGCGGTCAAAAGTCTGGCTGTACTTTGCAGCAAAAGATGCAAACTCAGCAGCCTGCAACAAGTGCTTTAAGCTGATACTGTGATACTGTCAAAGGAGGTAACACCTCAAATCTGATGAAACACCTGGCGACGCATAGCGCGGGTTTTTTTAAAGCCGAGAAATGCGCCGTGTTTGATAGCTTGCTGCGAGACCTCACACCGTGCACATCTACTGCGGGTGTGGTGCCTGTTATTGGACCCGAAGTTAGCAACATCCCCCAAAAACCCGAAGAGTAGAGTCCTGGCCCCTAGCCCTGCCAGTGTAGCAGAAATGATGAGGATGATGATGGCAGCAGCAGCCGTTCTCCTCTGCGTGAGTAGCTTCATGTTGTTCGTGTGTAATTAACGTTGAGTATGCTAACCACATTATTACATTAATGCATGTAAGGTGAACTAGCAAACACCGTGGTAGTTACATGCGTCTTCTTGTTTGATGGCAGATACTCCCTTCACCCTGGCCAAAAAGGCTAAAATGACCAAAGAAAAAGTGGAAAACAGTTAAACATGAGAGGTTTTTGGACAAAGTTTGTGTTTTTTCCATTGTTTAAGCACTGCTTCCAGCCAAGAGTGAGACCATATATGCCCTATAGCTGCAGAAAAGGCTAACATTGTTATCTTTTTACAAAAAAACAGTCAAACATGAGAGGTTTTTGGACCAATTTTGTGTTCTCCATTCTTTAAGCACCGGTTTGAGCACCGTTTAAGCACCGGCACCGTTTCAAAAGTACCGGTTTGGCACCGGTATCGCATAAAACCTAAACGATACCCATCCCTATTCCCCTGGCATGTCATTTTACCAGTGCATATATGTTTATGTACATGCATATATGTTACATGCACAATTATATGTCACAGGTAGAAGTAAATTAAAATATAAGCCGATGTCTTAACCCAGCCATGAAAGAAGAAAATTAACAAAAAGGAAGCTCAGACGTATGATTTTAATGTTTCTCTGTTTAAAATGATCCCTTTCATTGTTTCTGCAGGCCTGGATCGAAAAGATCACTCAAAATGCACGAAACTGTTTCCCCGGTGAAGTGCCCATGAGCAAAAACGCTCTTTGATAACACAAACTGTGTATACAAGCCTGCATTAGCGTGTAGGAGTTAAAGGGGCACATCATCCTGCACTGTGCCGAGCTCGCCACAGATCGCAGGTCCTCAGCTGTAGCCTACAGTGTGATGTAACAGGAAGTAGTGGGTTGCCTTCCAACGTCAACCTGACAGCCGTCTGAGCTGCGCTCATTGAGCACCGGAGGTCCGCCGTGTCCAGTTCTCTGCGCTGAAGCCGAGGAAGAGAAGACGCTTTGGGGGACTGCTCTGAGAGTTTTTTGCGGTTCCTGCCCCTGCGCTCCGGTTGGATTTTACTCTGTGGTAGGACGCTCTACAGTGGAGTGTGAATTGCGGTCTAAGCGCTGTGTCTCTTCCATGTTTTGTAGGCAATTTGAGCCGCAGTCACGTCGAATGCAATTAGCGCAGAGGTGACAGGGCATTCTGTTGGTTTATCCAGGACATTTCAGCTGTATGTGCACGGAGGGAGCCGGGGAACATGCACTTATAGAATGGCTGAGCCCACTCTGAACGATGAGCATCCGTTTGAGCCGCATTGTCCCTCTGTCACGAGCTGAATGTGAGAAATGTCGAGGTGTAGGAAGAAAAAAAAGAAACGGCTTTGTTTGTGCGCTTTGGACACCGTTGGGTCACCAAAACGCGTCGTGCGTGATTATTTCTAATAAATTTATATCTTCGTTCCGTCTAATGAGACATTCGCGCTCACCCCTGTCCCATTTTCAGGTGGTTTTAGGATCTTTTCAGGCGTGCAGAAATTATAACACTGTTAGTAAATGAATTCAGAGGTTAAATTTTAAGATGCATGCATTCGATTTGACATCTAATTTATACATCTACTAATGACTGATACCTCATAGGAAGGGATAAGACGTAGTCAGACGTTTTTTGTTTTTTTGTTTTTTTTTAACATTGATTAAACGGAATAAGAAGACTCAGCTCCATTCAGCACCGAGGCTTTGATGTAAGCGATGGCCACTGGTTGCTAAATCATCTGCATGGTTACATAAGGGGCAGATTTGGACATGTTGGAAGTTTGTGGGCTGGACAGTGAAAGGGATGATGATGATGATGAATGATGGTTGTGATGATGGTGGTGTGTAGGAGGAGGATGTGATGACGATGGCCACAATTGGCGGACTATATTCTGCTGAGGAAAGATGCATTGGAGTCATTACAAGGGAGGTGACAGAGCAGAGGTAACTCCCAATCTGAAGCTGATTGGGTTTTTCACAGCAGAGTTTCTGGATATGTTTAAACTCCGTGGGTTTTGCAATGTCGAGGTGGAGTATTCTCAGATGACTTCTTGTGTTTATTAAATATTGTTTAGCGTAATTTAGCACTTTTGTTATGGTGATTGGGAAATAACAGCAGTTGAATTCATTCAAAAAGTTGAGCCAAAAGATTTTATGTGCCGATTTTATTTGCTGTTTTGCTTTTAAACGTGCAATTTCAACTCAAGCCTTAAGTATTTGAAATCTCCACGACCAATGAAAGAGGATGTTTGGAAAACTAAAAGAATTCAGTTAAATATTAAGTAAGTTGCTTTGGTCACTTCAGATCATTTAAAATGTGATAAGTTTAAGATGCAGAAAAAGTCATTTCAAAGCACATGTTTGGACCAAAGTTAACTTCTTCTTCTTGGAATAAACACATTTTTAGATCTCATTTCAAGATGAACAGTGATTAATATTTCATAAAAGGGCTAACATAAACAACAGAAACAGAAATTTCTAATTAAAAATGACTAAAAAGTGCTTTAACTTTGGATTATTTTGTACAAAACCAGGGCTTTTACTTTGAAGGAACTTCTTTTACTAGTTGCATGTCAGAAATTACTTTAACTAAAGTGTATTAACATTATTTAACAGTTTTCAAGAAAAATCAGAGAAATATTTAGCAGAAATATCGCAGCACTAGTTATTTTCTGCTTTGCTATCTCTATGATGATCTCACAGATGTTCAGATTTGTCACGCACACCTCAAAAACAAAAACAGCCCATTACTCCAGTGCTCCACCCTGAATGTCACACCTAGTTAAATGTTAAATGTTCAAGTTTACATTATATGAACATGTTTATTCTTAAGTATAGGAAAGGTAAAATAACGTTGAGAAATGCCAGAAAGTAAGTCTAGTAAAACAGTGGATCTGCTTTCCTGTCCATGCATGTCAGCCGTCAAGACACTTTGGACAGTGAACGTATCGAAGCTGCCAGTTGGCAGGGCTGTCTAATGAGTCTTTGAGGCCATTTTGCTCTGACATCTTCCAGCGGCTCGGGCCTACACCAAATTCATGAGCTGATTGTGCAATGGGAGTGTCATGCAGCTCATCACATTTAACCCATGCTGAGTGTTTACTGCCCACGTCTAGAAAGCAACTATTAAATGTGGGTGAGACAAAGATCTTGGCAGCAAAGCTCCCCAAACCTTTGCAGTCTTCATGATATAGCAGAGCTTCTCCTACAGCCGTGGCATTTAGAAAGCTGTGCCAGTGGCAGCTCATTCGCAGTGTAGCCGATTCATATGGAGAACCGTGAAAAAGAGATTTCTTCAGGCCTTAGAAAAAGCTTTCATGTGGCCTTTTTGTAGTGATTAAATGTGTGTTGAAACTGGAGCTTTTTGTGAAGAATTCATCCTGTAAACCCCAGGTGACCTTCTCTGGTGAGTGCAAAGGCCATCCAATTCACAGTCACAAGCGTAATGATGATTCTCGTAAAACGTCACCCCTCATAAATCACCAGGACACAGCTCCTGATCGATTCCTCTGTTATCTTCCTCGTCCTGTTGGGGACACTGCAGACCTCTCAGACCTCTATAAAAACCTTCATGACCACTGGTTTCTTGCAGCACCTTTCGCTGTCTGTCAGATGTATTCAAATTGATTCCCTATCATGTTTCAAACTGAGTCACCACCTCTTTTATATATTATATATTTTCTTCCCTGCTCACTCAAGACTGAAGCTATCGTATTACACAAAAGCACAGTGATGTACATATGCAGCACTCCCCTCAGGTTCTGGATTCAGTTTCAGGGATATGAAACCTTTTGAGGTAATTTTTCCACTCATACATTATGAAGGGTAAATGTATTTCTCGTCTCCAGTTTAAATTGAGGTGCCTGATGGGACGTGTCGCAGCCTAATGTTGTCGGGAGCAGCTTTAGGACGGCTTTGTTGCTGTGTAGTGATTGGCATTTTGAACTGCAGCACTTTGCGAAGGATAGAAGGAAAAGGCTGCATGGTTTCTAAGGGTCTTCCATGTTTGTGTGAGCTAAACAAACTGTGAGTGATACAAGCTTCTTGATTTAGTGTGTGGGAGGGGGCTTCTGGCATACACAATAGAGGAAATGGTCCCTGGGAAGAGCTGCATGTTTGTCTTCCAAAGGTGAACCTGGAGTACTAGCAGATGAGTATAGAGCGATTTTTTTTTGTTTTTGTTTCGCCATATAAACTCATAATAAATTCTTGGGGCTTTGATGGAAGATCATTAATAAATAATCTGTTACATTAAGTGCAGAGATTTCTTGTTTGAGAGAGCTTGTTTCCAACCACTTTACACTGCTTCACATTCCTCTTCCACCCTGTGTTTTCTGCAGCTCTGAGCAAATGTCTGCAGCAGCCATTTCTGTTGGATTTCCAATTAGCTAACTTACTCTAGCGTGAAAATACGACTATTATTACTGTCAAGCCCAGGCTGCCGTAAGCTGTGCCAAAAATCTCTACATATTATTGTAGTTAATTGGTTTTCAAGGTTAATAAAAGTCTCAAATTGCTTAATCCTCATTGAAAAACACAATATGTTATTGTCTGTAGTCTGTGTAATGGTCATTATCACAACGTTGCTTTGGTTAAACATATAGGGAACTATAGCCACTGGGAAAAAGCTCTGTTTGCTGTAAGGGATTATTTGTGGATTGCAATACCATGAGTGGCCACTAGGAAAGATTAGCAAGAAGGATGACTAGAAGCCACTAAGGGTAATATTTAAAATTCATTATATTACAAGATTACAGATATTAAAATGGTCTGTGATACAATTCTCTACAAAAGTCTTGAGCCACCTCTCATTTTTTAAATATTTTGTTTCCAAAGAGTCAGACTTTTGTATTTTTTTTCAAGTGATCTGGAGCAATGGTTGGCTCAAGACCTTTGCAGCCGATGGTCTAAATATACTGACTTGCCAATCTCAAAGCTAGATTTGGAGGTGTAGTACCAACATGATTCTCCTCCTTGTTATGGAGCTAGGATTCAAAATGTGTTATAGAGCCTCTTAGCAGCTCACATGCAATTATTAACACCTCAGGACAGGAAAATACCTTATAAAATCCTTAGCATGTGCACTGACAACCATAAAACTGCCCCAAATATTGCAAATGTGTCTGAGCTTTCTTTTTTGTGGCAATGAAAGGAAGTGCTGTAACATTTTAACTGTATTTTTTGTCATTAACAATAGAACAAAAAGGTAATCTGAGTACTCTAACATTTTACTTTGTAAAAAGTTACACCCAATACTACTAGTGACACAGTATCCATGTAACCATCAGACATGCATGAGACTGATGCTCTGCGTAGTGTTGAAGCCAGACAGAGCCACAGACCGTATTAATGCACTAGATTTCCTGCTAATGCTGCTTTACTGTCCAGCTTACAGACAGGATCTTGTCTTGCTCTGGATCCTTATCTTGCTGACCTCTCTAGTGACTAAGCAGACATCTACTGGGGAGGTCTGCATGCTAGTTACTCCTCAGCCTTACCAAACAAACACTGTCTGCCTTCAACCTCTTGTAGCATGCAATAATTCTTTTACTTTTTCATTATCTGTGGTTTGAAAAGTTTGTCTTATTTTCTCCAATTAACACTTAATTTTCTCAATCTTTTTACAGCTAAAAGCTCTTTTACTGATAAAACAAGCAGTCCGTTATACATTTAAAATAACTACCATTTGTGACAGCAATAAGGGACAATGTCATGTAAAACTAATTGTAAAAGAGCATTAGTGATGACTTTCAACAGATTCATATATTCTCCACAAAAACAAATATATTTATTGAAGCTCTCATGTGTGGGCTAAGCTGTTAAAATGTTTTTGTTACACAAACCCAAGGCACACGGAGAAACTTGAACCGCTTAGTAGTGACGTGAATAGCACTTTCAGAGGTCAAGTCTAGGGCCCACAGCAAGCATACAGAGGATATTCCTTGGCTTCCTTCGGGCTGTTAATTTTGAGCTCCAGTGTTATTTTTGTCGTGGCACTACCCACAGGGAACCACTCATACAGGTCCCTGAGCAGCCTGTGCTCACTGTTGACTGTTGTTAAATGCTAAAAGAGGTTTTCAGCCAGAGATTAAATAATGCATCACAGAACAACCTTACTGCTTTTCTGCATTCAGTGTGTGTGTGTGCGTGTGTGTGTGTGTATGTGTGTATGTGTGTGTGTGTGTGTGTGTGTGTGTGTCTGTGTGGAGTGTTATTTGCTACCTCTGGAATTCAAGAATTCATTTTCTTAATGGAGAATAAGATATGAAGCTTTGGAAATGGTTGGATGTATGTAATGAAATCGAACACAGGGGGGATTAATGAATGGTGCTTGACTCACTTGGAGAGAGATCCCAAAGGACATTTTTCTGGGTTTATAATATTTCAACAGCACAAAGAAAAACAGCCAATAAGTGAGTGGAGGCTTCATTGATAAAATCCACAGAAATGAAGAACCATTTATCTATCCTGAAAAAAAAAGAAATAAAGAAACTGGGAGAACATGTAAACACTGATTTAAAGCTTAAAGGCAGTGTTTGGCCGGAAAATCCTCCGCTGGCTGCCATTTTAATGACCAAGAATCCCCACAACAGACAGTCATGGAAATAAATTTGGTGAAAAGCAGCAGCTTGTTAGGATGCAGAAATGTCACCCAGAAACGGGGGAACAATTCTGCTGAGGAAGCTTAAGCTATTGTATAAATCTGTCAAGCTGTCAGTGCATTTAAAGCACTTTACAAAGAAAGTCGAGTGACCTGTAAAAATGTGGCTCTATGCAGTGGAAAGAACGGGTGAAATTAACCACACGTTCCCACCAGCCTGTGCTGTATGCACCAGGTTACACACTGGGCATGCTCAGGAGGTTATCCATGTGGTTGTATAGCTACTTCAAAACATTTACATCGCCACCGCAAGAGCAGCTATATGGATGCAGTGCAAGACGGAGCCTGGTGTATTTTTAACCAGAGTATTTTTATCTAGGTATTTGTACTATTTTTTCCTTTGCGCAGACCAGTGGCCTCTGCAACAGGATCCTTTTCCTATGCTAAGACCTTTAGTATGCAAAGGTAACTGAAGACAGCCTTGGTGTTTGTTATTTTTTGTTGTTGTCAAGATTAATGAGGAAACGCTAATGAAACGAATTCACTTTCACATTCTGAGTAAAATCCAGTATTATCTCTTCAGCAATTCAACGCTTGTCTGTTGGCATGCTGCATCGTGTTCATCTTTTTTTTTTTAATCTCAGAGTTTTGGAAAGAAATGTGATTGTTTTTGTAGGCAGAACTTGATTAGAAGGATCAGTAGAACTGTAAGAAATATATGTAGATGGTTAGATTAGCTTAGTGAAGACAGGGGACAGGTTAAAACCGCTACGATGTAATATGGCTAAAAGATACTGCTATTTGAGCAAGTAAAGAAAACTGTGTAGCCAGAATAGATTGGGCACTCCTTGGATTTGAGTCTTTAGGTTTCTGGAACTCTGCTGAAGTGATGGGACATCATTGTTTTCAGAAAGAAACATTTCATTTGATGTATTAATACTCCTGATTCTATGGATGGGGCAAACGTCATCCTCAATGAGACCACATATGTCATCTAAAGATGATTCACAGTGATGCTCCCTTCAAAAGGACAAGCAGATCCAAACCACACCAGCAAAAGGTCCTCCAGAGCAAGACGGTCACCATTTTTTTTTTTTTCCTTTTCTTTCATCACCTATCAGTAATCTCCCTAGAGCGTAACTCTAAAGATCACTAGCAGGTTATGCCATGTCTCATCTGTGTTTAAAAAAAAAAAAGAATCTAGTATTTTACGTTGTCCACACAGAAAACATTTAATAGTTCTAAGTAGTAGTTGTAGTACAGTACTCAGCTGTATTTTTAAAGGGTTCAAAGGCTACTGTGTGAAAGTACTACAGAGTATGGCTGCTCTGTCTAAATGTTGTCACATGCCAACAATGTATTTTCAACTTGTTTCACATCCCCTAACAGACAAAGAAACTCCAACACTAAACAATACTTCGTAATGATTCACCTATGCTCATACAAATGTGGTCACGTACACTGACAAACTGCAAACATCCAAGTCTGACCGAAAAATTCTGTAATCCTCTGAACTTTGCCAAGGGCATCCCTATTGCTCTGCAAAACTGCAGAAGTACTGGGTGTATCTATATGTAGCAATAACAAAATTGTTGGGATGCATAACACATGGGCCCAGATGCACTGAGCAGCAAGTCCACGGTTTAATCCCTGACCTCGGACCATTTGTTGTATGACATTCCCATAAACGTTTCCCTACATTTCCTGGCTCAGCTGTTGCTGTCAAAAGCATAACAATGCCACAATCTCCCCCAAAGTGATAGTGGTATAACAGAAGGACACATACTTTCAAATTCCTTGAACAGTCATAATTCCCTAAGATGTTTAGCTGCACATGCATTTCCCTATGCAGGCTCAGAGTCTTCACGCTTCCCTAACTTGCTGTATAACATCTGGCATCGTCCAACCGTATTTACCACCATAAGCCTCTCCTTTCTTAGTTGTGGAGATGAGTTTTAGAATCCACTCTTTTCAGCACCGCCGTCATAAATAGATCCACGTGCTTGCCTTAAGGACACTGGCATGCTTGTGAGGGTGTGAATGAAATGACATGAATGTTTTGGTATCTGACTTGCTGTCTATTTCAAAACCACAAGAACACAGCCTCCCTCCTGCCCTGTTAATGCAAAGAATATTGCATTGCTTTAGTCTGGGTGGGTGGAAGGAGATTTGCAGCAGTCTTTTCATGCAACAAAGAGGACGACTCCTTCACATTAGTGTGGGAATGCTGTTGTTTTTCAGACATCTGGTGATGCCCCTGGCAACTGGGAAGTCTGCTCTCATGTCCCAGGCTTGTTAAGATCAGTTGCTATGAGGTTAAACTCCTATTCAGGCATTTTCACTCCCATGAATAAAAGCTACATGTACAGCTGATCCTGTGGAAAACATCCAATAGCTAAATTTGTCCCTGTTGATCAGAAGGGAAGCTCTCAGAGGAACCGTGTTCTCACATCCTCGTGGTTTTTGAGTTTGTCACTCTTGTTTCCCGTATATGCGTGGTCAGCATCATTTAAAGGCATGCAGAATTTTTTTTCTTGCTTTTTTCTCTTTCAAAGACCCTCCTCTGCCCTCTAAAATAATTATCAGTTTGCGATAATGCAGTAAAACGGTGTGAAACCAAGCAGGTAGGAACGCTTCCTTTACTCCTTGAACACATTAAGTCTTCCTTGTCAGAACGGCTCTGTTTAAATAATCCATTTTGTGTCAGAGGAAATGAAGATTGTGTACACTTTGCAGCGACAAACATAATAAAAGAGGGGTTATAAGTAATTGTCAGTCATAATGAGTAATTCTTATTGTATGTAATTGTATGCTAGTTGTTCATTTGGAGTGATTTCCTGCCCTTGAACTACTCATTTTCTCAACAAATGTGTACGCTGGCTTATGAAGGCACAGACCAAGGACATGTGCTGCTGTAATACAGACTAGGGCTGTGCGATATGACCAAAATCTCATATCCCGATATTAAGACATCTATCGTCCGATAACGATATAAATCACAAAAATGTAACATTTTCTGTAAATTCTGTGAATGTCGGGCAGCTCGACTTGCGTGAAGTGTTTCCAGCTGGGCGTCGCGTACCTGGAGTCGAGTGTTTTAACTGATGCATGAAACGATACATTTTTAGACATAAGTTGCCGCCGTTTTCTTTGTGAGTATTTATTACACGGCGTGCTGCGGGGAAAAGCCTGTTCTAACGTTTGAGTCTGAGGTTTATTTTTTAGCACCTGACGGCTCTTTTTTGCTTCTCATCCGTAAATACTCTGCATCTTTCACGTGATTCAGTTTATTTTGAAAAGTCTCAACAGGATCTTGAGCTTTATTGTGAAAGGTTTATGTGGAAAATAAACAAGCGGACACGAGGTGGTTTTACCGTCGTTGTTGCTAACGACAACGCATAAAAACAAGCGCTTGTCCGTCTGTAGTGTGGTTATATTAAATATAAGAGAAAGAGAGAACTTTAGGAAATTAATATAGCCACTACAGTGACCATCAAAATAATGAAAAAATATTGCCGTAAACAGTTTATTTTGCGACACCACGAAACAAACGATAGCGTAAAATGAAACGATAGACGTTTTTCTATCGTCATCCGATATATATCGTTATATCGAACAGCCCTAATACAGACTATGATAATGAGTGTCTAGAGAGAAAGAGTGGATTGCTCTCACCAAAAGAATCATTTTTATTTCTGTACTTGCTACAACCTGTTTTCGGGTCATAAAAAGATAGTCCTTTATGTTTTTAAACAAAAGCCATATACTGAATTTCAAATCTAACAGCTAAAAAACACATATTGTACTGAACATCACAGTGGGAGCACATGGCGAGACTAAACGTGGTCTGTATATAGGCACATTTTATCCATTTTATGGATTTTATACATTTTATGAAATGTTTCTTTTCAGTTCACGATGCCATTTATATACGCTGTAGGTCCATGTTTTAAAGATTTGTGGTCAGGCTTGAGCATCCTCTGAAAGTCACCTTCATCTTCAACCCAAGCATTCAAGCCCCTCATGCAGACATCATCTACTGCAGCGGTCCCCGACCTTTTTTGCGCCATGGACCGGTTTATGTCCGACAATATTTTCACGGACCGGCCTTTAAGGTGTCGCGGATAAATACAACAAAATAAAACCAGTACCGGTACCAAAAAAAAGAAGATTTCTTCATAACACATGGGAAAACACCCAGGGAAACAGAGTTAACGATAAAAACGATAAAAAAATAATGATAAAAACCATGAAAACCATACATTTCACACCCGAGCTTCAACTCTCGCGGCCTGGTACCAAACCCGGGGGGTTGGGGACCACTGATCTACTGGACAGTTTACCTGGACCTAATGATCTAGTCCTACAATTAGCAATATGTTTCTATAGGCTATTGATACTGGATTGATCCAGATGATAGTTCAATTGATTTTTCTTAATCACTTTGAACATAAATAATCAGTATGGCTGTCAGAAATGTGTATCAGTGTTGATAAAAAGAATAAAGACAGATTTATGATCCCAGTTCTGGACATCCAGTAAACAAGCTTTAAACAGAACAATATAAATTTGACATTGTCGTGTGGAGTTAGTGAGAGCAGGTTATGCTTATTTGTCCTAATTTATTTTCACCTGATTCTTTAGAAATCTTTTGCTTAGTTATGATGTCTTTTGGCACAAGCCGAATAAAGCCTTTTTTTAAATAATATATCTTTATACCGTATCTTTTTCCATACTTATATGAATCTATGCTTGAAACCTGTGTCCATACACCAAATCTTCCCTGACTCTCAGTGTGTACTGACATGGTAAATGATGGCAAAGACTGATATGAAATTAGTTCCAGAAGGCACAACTGTGCTGTTTATCTTGTCTCATCACTTGTTTACAGAGCAAGCATGGGACACTCAAGACCACTATACCCCAGTGACCAGATTTGTGCGTAGCTCTCAAAGGCCGATAACAGTGTTTTGCAAACATTGCAGTGTAACAGCACAGCATCATTATTATTATCATTATCATCATTTGTCTTTTCATTTTGCACTCCTTTGCTTATCTTTCAGCAGAGAGTAAAACTGATCACTTTACATAATATTTTTGTGATGGATGATTCTTTTCTCTGGTGCACTTACTATTGTTGAAAATCTGGTCAGTTACTATTGCAAATATTGTTTGAAGAAGAATTGCTTCATAATTGCGTCTTTATTAATCAAATTTGCCGTAGACAGAACAGGAATAAGTCTTGGCGGAATCTTCTGAAAGCAGAGGTTTAATCGGCTCCCAGTACCTGCTTCCCGCTCCGTTTAATCCCATATCCATGCTGTAGATCGAGACAGTAATGCAGTTACTGGCCTTTACCAGCCTAAAGGATCTCCTAATGCCACTGAGCGGAACTTGATGGAACTTGGTGTGCAGGGCGCCAAACATCCTGTGAGTACAAAAGGATGTTTACAGTGCAGCATAACATCTCTGCAGGAACAGTGGGAGTTGATAAGTGCAGGCTGGGCTCTGGCACTGGGTGAGAAGACAGCAGATGTTATACATAGGCTGTTTTTTCTGGGTAACTTTCTGTATGCTCGCAGATGTAGTAGGTGATGTCATCTCTTGTGTAAAGTGTACATGACTAACCACTTCAGTGAAACACTCTGAGGTACTACAGATAATAGTGGACCACCTACAGTTTGCACTGGTCTGTTGTTGGATAAAGTTGACCCAAACAGATCAATAATCAAGTGCTGTGCCTCTGTGGAGGCTGCTCTCATGGTTTTGAGCTGCAATTAGCAGAAACATGTTTTTGAAGTTTGCGAAATAGTCCCAAATTGATTGTCCAAAATGTTCAATTTTGTCTCTGTCTACACGAATATGGAAAACAAAAAAGTATTCAGCCTTAGAATTAAGTAAAAGAGAGAAGTTTTCATTTTCTTAAGAACTCTAAAACCTATTTTTTCTTTAAAAAGACTTGTGGGAAGTCTGGGTGCTGTCCTGGACTGTGCCACGATAACACCAGCCCGCTGTTACAGCTGTTGAGCTCTCATTACCTTCATAATAGCAGCATTAATAGGACATAGAGACATAGTAAAAGTTAAGTGCATGAATGTAAACACAGACAAACCACAAGGATTATGTAACAGAGAGTCATCAAGGGGATTATGTGACAGACGTGGCAGATAATCAGAGGGATCCTTTTTTTCTCTGTAGCTAACAGCAGGGACACTACTGGTATTATTATACTAGTAGTATAATAACAGTTTTGGCTGCAAGACTCTGTAGTTAAGTACACAGTTAAATGGACTGGGTTGTTTAATTAACCAAGAGCTCATTTTGTGTCTCTGTAAAACTGTGTGTGTATAAGCACAGAATTAGGGATGGGAATTAATAAGAAAATAGTGGTTCCAATTCCATTATCAATATCACTTCATGGATTCAATTCAATTCCATATGAATTCTCATTGGGTTCCAAAATATATATTTTGGCTCTGCTTTAAGAATCACCACCATTGCTAAACAGCATATCAAAGACATCATATTCACTCTAATTAATTGCATGCTGTGTGCATAATGTATTACATATGTTACATAGAACACTGTGCAACACACACAAAGTTGTGTCAGCAGCATAAAGCAGTTGTTTTTGTCCTAGTCATGAATTTATTAATTTTATTTGGAAATGCAATAAAACATTTTCCGCTGTCCAAAGTTGTTCCAGAAACCCCCACACAGGATTGAACCAGCTGAATGTGAAATAATGTCCACGAAGCAGGCTGTGATGGGAGCATAGTGAGAGCTGCACGTAGGCCTACACAGAACAGCTGTTCTGATCACACAGTATGTGGCACTGCTGGTGGATCATGCTCTGCTTTCTGTTTACTGCAGAAGTTCAGTAGCAGTGTTGCATTTTTCTCACAATTGCTTATTAATTAGTTGTGTTGGAGCACACATAATTAACATTTTCTCTCTCAGAATCATTTCAACAGCGAATGTCTATTTAAAGCATAGTTTCTGACATCACTGAAATTTCTATGAAGTCTTGTCATAGCTTGGGATGACCAATTATTTAAAAAATGTTTAGAATTTATGGTTCGCTGTTTAAGACTACTTTCAATAAAAAGGTATTTGTGATGTGTTATAGATTGAGAGTGAATATTAAATGTGAAATTTCCACCATGACATGCAGGAAAGTCACCACATGTACTGTTAGTTAAATGGTACAGTATTATCAGTTAAAGTCAATAAAATGCACGCTCACACACTAACACACACACACACACATGCACGTGTGCACACGCACAGTCTGACGTCTATTCTGTGTTGTCTGAAATGATGCATCCTCTGTATCACTGCTTATGTATTTATTAAAAAAAAAAACTTGCCAAGAAACAGCTGGGGTTCTTGACAGAGTAGAGCTGTGTGTTTGTGCATTTTTGTGTGTTTGACTATGTGCGTGTGTGACAGAGCAGCTGATCTTTTCCTTGCTGTTTCTAATTTGCACATCACCATAATGTTTTACAATCCCACTTTCAGTAAGTCCCTCCTCTGTCTCAGCTTAATGCTGTTTTAACTCTGAGCAGACTTGAGGAGCACTGAGCCAGCCAGTCCCTTTGGTGACCGAGCAGCGTGGGGACCTGTGTGGGAATAAAAGCTACTTTGACCTGCTCCTTATTCACAAGGGTATCGCCACTGCGGGCTGCTCTGCATCTTTGATTTGGCAGTGTTTTTGTGCTGGATGCCCTTTCTGACCCAACCCCAAAGGGATTTGTGTCTACCTCCAGCATTGAAGTAAGGCTCTTTTGCTTGTTAGGCAAATGTGAAAACCACTATGAGAATAAACAGGGTCAGTTTTCTCTCTGGAATACTGATTGATGGGTGGCGTGTACTGGCCAGTGAAATATCAATATGAAAGCAGGGGGATCCCAGGGGGATTATTCTATTCACACATCATCACAGCAGAAAATGTTTTATCTTTTTTATTGTATTGATAAGCCATTGTATCGTACGGATCTTAATGACCTTCTAGTACTATATCACCCCATTAGAGTTCTTTGTTCTCAGACTGCAGGCTTACTTGTTGTTCCTAGAATATTTAAAAGTAGAATGGGAGGCAGAGCCTTCAGCTTCCAGGCCCCTCTTCTATGGAACCAGCTTCCAGTTTGGATTCAGGAGACAGACACTATCTCTACTTTTAAGATTAGGCTTAGAACTTGCCTTTTGATAAAGCATAGGGTTAAGGTTGGATGAGGTGACCATGAGTCCTCTCTTAGTTACGCTGCTGGGGAATTCCCATGATGCATTCAGTATTTCTTCTTCAGTCACCTCCCTGAGCCTGGTTCTGCTAGAGGTTTCCTGCTGTTAAAAGGGAGTTTTTCCTTCCCACTGTCGCCAAAGCACTTGCTCATATGGAGTTGTATGATTGTTGGGGTTTTCTCTGTATTATTGTAGGGTTTTTACCTTACAATACAAAGTGCCTTGAAGCCACTGTTGTTGTGATTTAATGCTATGTAAATAAAACTGAATTGAATTGAAACTAGTTTGGCATTCATCGAAAGACTCAGTAACACATGCCCAGCGACTGATAAGCAACCACCTGGTACCATAATTAACAGTTACAAGAGAAAAATAAATATTACTTAACCAAATGGCAAGTTGTTGCTGGCAGTTTACCGTGAAATCAATTGCTAAAGCCTTATTCACAAAGGTCTAAAGACCAGTCAAAGACCCTGAAAACTGCTGCCCACTAGTGACTAGGGCTGCACGATTTTGCATAAAATGAGAATCACGATTTTTTTGCTTAGAATTGAGATCACGATTCTCTCACGATTTTCTTTTCCAATATAAATATTTATTGCACTTATTAACTGCACATCAACTTCGTAACAGTTGAAACTGAACATAAAAACAATAAATGCCTCACATTTTGTGGTTTCCGCAAAATGTTGTACTGCTTGAAATTTCGTCTCCACTGTTGCTCGACACTGCGTGTATAGAGCAGGTAGTGCAACAATAGAAAAATAGTTGCGGGACGGCACTGTGTAGTGTTTATCTAGGGTGTTGATCATTTTCCAAAATCCCTCGTTTTGCACAGTGTTGATGGGGGGCCTTTTCTTTAGCCAGGTGATAAGTGATAGCCTCCGTAATTTCTTTGTGCCTGCGGGAGTTCGACGTGTATAGGGAAGCGCTGTATAAGGTTCCCGTTATTGATGTTTGGCTTGTCATTTGTTGAGCAGGAAGAGGGAGCGCTTGTTTTCATGCAGATTACGTCCCGGATCAAAATGCGGTACAATCGCTGTCGGCTTTGGTTTTTTTGTTTGTTTTTTTTAAATCGTTGTCATTTGGAAATGAGATCGCACATAAGTATGAATCAAGATCGCGATTTTCTAATGATTAATCGTGCAGCCCTACTAGTGACTATTCCACAACTGGTTGGTGAGAGGTTGCTGGAGGTTGGACTGTCACTAGAGAAATTGGTTGCAAAGAGTTATACACTTTCAGTAAACCCCTCTTCTGCCTCCTTTTAACTGTGAGCAGACTTGAGGAGACGCTGCATCAGCATCTTCTGTGACTGAGCTGCAGATAGAGCTGTGAGAATGAAATGGGTCAAGTCTCTCTAATGTACTGACTGATGTCTGTGCTGGTCCCCCACTTTTCTTTAGTCTGTTCTGTAACTATAAGGTTTAAGTTACTAAGCAGTGAATATTTCAGCTCTTCATCCAGATGCGATGCTCGTAGGAGAGACAGCTGATTATATTGCTGAGTGTATAATTGGTAATTAAAATGTTTCCAAAAGAGAAAGTTATAAATGGAATTAGTCTACAACTCATTATAGGTGTGTCCCACAAACAGAATGCGAGTCTGTGGGAAACACTGCTCTGGTTCACATAAAGCCACCCTGCACACCTGTTTCTGATACTTTTGAGAATGTAAAGTGCAGACAAGCAGCTTTGGAGGGAGAATGGGGGAGGCGGGGTATGCTTATGTCATGTGCTACAATAAAAGTTTAAACATAGACCTGACTCATGCGATTGATCACAGAAAGATAAAAACATTAATCTGTAATATATGCAGTGATGGTTGAGGTAGTCTTCTAACTACATCACTAGATGCAAATAGCGACATCGTCCCAGTTATCTGTAGCTGAGGTTTTCTGCTTGGGATTTCTTTGCTGGTTAAAGAGAAAAGCACCAGTTGGTCTGCAGCTTCTTAAGCAGCTTGATTCTCATTCGGCTAGTAAGCTTTACATCAGTTTCATGTTCTAATTATGTACTTTTGTATTAAAAAAAACCCTAAAACACACACAACTTGGTTTTCCCTATATCCCCGCTCTAGTGTTGGTTTAGCCTTTTCATTCCATTTCAGCAAACTTAATCAGACTTCAGATGTTGCAAATAAAAATGACCTACAGGTGACCTAGTTCCTTTAGGGTATGAAGGATGTTATTAAATTTCACTAACCCATTCCTGCATGCCATATCATTATCCTGGGGATCAGGTTCTCTCTCTGTCTCCCATTCTCAAGCTTGTTACCTACCGAAAGCCTCGCTGCCACAAGAACCTACTCTATTGATTTGAATTGTTAGCAATGGTAACAACTTATCTTAGGTTATCTTGGTGCCAGTACGGCATTTCTTCCTCACGCTGTGATATATTTGTACATTCGCATCACAGGTTTTAGACGTGTAACTCCAAGTCAAACATAAGCCGCTTAAACTATCTAAAGCTACCCGAGCATTAGTAAACCCACTGTTTTGCAAAGCAAATCCGTAGAACCTGAGGGATATGCTTCTATTTGAATTTTCTCTCATCTGCTATTCCACAGCCTTGACATGAAATCCCAGTGGCCTGCAGCTTTGCTGCAAACAACCTTATGGGATTCTGCTTTGATGAGGTGCAACATTGCACCCACTAACTGATTTATAAGTGCTGTCAGAATTTATGATGGACTGCAAAGCAAAAGAGGTTTGGCTTACAAAACATACGCGGCAGTAGGAACAGGAGATTTTAAGCCTGTACTGTGCTTACATGACTTTTACCAGGGAAGTGGAACTTCCTTTGATTGATACGGCTTTCTTGGGTTGATTCCAGCTGCTTATTTTTTCAGCTGTGCTTTCCTTTGAATACTATGCCAAAAAGCTACATCACAGGAGCCTGTAATTCCAAGCTGACCTAACATGGAGAGCGAGGGCATGTTATATTGCCGTTTATTGGGAGAACATACTGTACAGTGCTTTGCTGTAGTTAATCTTCGGTATTAAAACAGATTCGACCAAGTTCTTGTTACAAAGTTTCTTTTGGTCACAGAATAAATTTGTTGTATTTAATGATTCAGTAAATTTTCGAACTCAGCTGATGTGCCGAACTGGAAAAACAGAAACTTACATTTAATGAAGGTCAACTCACTCTTATCCACTTAGATTATTCAGAGTCATTCCAGTGTCATCTTACATATAAGAAGGACCTTTTTTATGAGGACATCTTATTACATTTTAATGATTATTGAATGTTAATGTTTAATTATTGGCTTTCCATTGCAGGTTTGCAGTTTGTAAATCATCGTCCAGCTCTGAAATGGCTGACAGGAAGCTGGATGGCTTTGGACAGATTTGGATGGTAGCGCTCATACTGCTGTGTAATCCAGCAACGGTAGGTCAGCCAAAATGCACACAAGTTAGTTCTTACTGATCTAAATTTCATTAATACAGCAACCACCTTTAATTCTACCTCAGAGAGTTATGTACCGCCAGGCCGCTTATGTTTGAAATCCTTTAAAGGACAAAAAATGCAGCTTCAGGTTGGTGTTTGGACACATCTGTGCACCAATACTTCGGCATAGATGTCATAGTTTCCGTGCAGCGCAACTGACTTTAATGAATCACTAAGTATGACTCCCTTTTCTTGCATTTGGTAGTATGTGTTGACTGTTTTAGACTAATGCATCACCAGAGGGTTCGCAAGTACATAACCAAAAATGGCTCGGACACATCTTTACTCATTTTAAACATAACCAACAGTACTTTTTGTACCCTCTCACTGAGCGAGAATTTATACACTCGTTTCTTTTACTAGGTTTCTGTTGCGCTGTACCATAACATATCTCTCATTCTACTTTGTAAAGCTTAAAAAATGAGTGGATTTCTACTTTTTCTCACCTCTCTTGTAGTTTATGGTGAAGGCAAGCCTGGCGATCAATGAAACCCAGCAGCAGTCTTCAACCAGTGTCTACAATGACATTACGGTCACCAGGAACAAGATAGTCACAGCCCAGTTTGAGTGCTATCAAAAGTTAATGAAAGAAAATACCCACAGCAGACAAGGTAAAGCTGTCTTGATTGAAATTGGTTAAGAGAACCCTACTTTAAAAATTCTATAAATATATTCTTTCATTGTTTGTTTGCAATGTTCCAACTGTGAAGAGCAAAAAAGCTCTTAAAATGATGTCTGGGTTTTTAGAACCTGTGTGCAATCGCACGTGGGACGGCTGGCTTTGCTGGGATGACACCAAAGCAGGAGTTACATCCGAGCAGCACTGCCCGGACTACTTCCAGGATTTTGATCCATCAGGTGAGATCTGCAGCTTCTAGCAGCCAATTTTTTTCATCCAGCTGTTGATTTACAGATGACAAGTTACTCTGATGACTATTCCTTGTTGTGGCTTTCAGGTCCTCATTCATAACTTTGAAGGCCTTTAGTTAAAAGCCCAAACCAAGATAACACTTATTACATAACCAAGGTTAAAGCTCTCCAGAACCACAAAACGTATTATGTAACAGATTTCGCAGGCTGAGGGGAGCTCTTCATGACTAATTAACTGTTCTTCATGTATAAATTTGCTTCACCTTTTAGCTTGAATCCTAGCTTGAAGTGAAAAAAGCGATGACTATAGCTCACACTCTGCTCACACACTGAATGTAAATACCAATTGCAGCAAATGGCCATGAAGCGTAAAGGCTCTGTTCTCACTATTAACACAGGAAACAGCATTTGTAATGTTTAGTGTATTAAATGTGTATTAAATTATTGACTTCAGCTCCTTCTGTTAATGAGGCAGGATTTTTTGTGTGTGTGATTATTAACTTATGCGTGTATGGAGTGGTGTAAATATCACTCATTTTATTACAGTAAATTTGATTTAAGTTTCTGGGGACTTCTTAACCACATTCAGTCAACCGCAACCGTCAACAGGATGTGCAGGTTTATAATTAGATTTCATTCTTCTAATTGATGTTTTCATTAGCTCCATCCATATTGATGTGTTTGTTTTTCATCTGCCTCTACCTTCTACTGGAAAAATCAGAATAATAAAATTAAATTATTTTCCACTTTTGTTTCTGCAGAGATGGTCACAAAGATTTGCACTGACAGTGGTCAATGGTTTCTGCATCCGGAGAGCAACAGGACATGGACCAACTACACCCGCTGCAATGAGCACACTGTAGAAGGCAGAATGGTAGGTTGAAAATGGCAGTAGGTAGGACTGAGTTTATATGTTAGATAATCAACAATAGGAAAAGTATGGCTTTGATGGCCATGTGATGTGGTTGTGAGGGGCTCTGCACGCCCTGAACACCACAGCATCTCTGCTTAAGTAACCAAATACAATACAGGCTGGAATTTGTTCTGCTTCGGCCCAATTTTACCCCTTTTTTTTAAAAAACCTTTGTGTATATTTTTTTAATTATTTCTGTAAATGTAGTCATTATAACCGGCTTAATAACTCATTTGTATTTAGATTTCTCTTTTTCTGTTACATTTAGACTTACAGACTCTTTCTTTCTCCTTTCACATTCCGCACACACACATCTACGCTGAACATAGATGTTCACACAATCATGCACCTTAATGAGTCAGTGGCACATCTCCAGCCAGTAAATGCAAAGAAATTATTAATTAACACCTACACGTTCTTTAGACTTTCTCATTTTCTCTTCACTCTCTCACCTATTTAGATCCACTCGTTGTAAAATATTTCATTATCTTTCATTTTCTATACCGCTAGAATTACTGGAAAGTAAGTGAACAAAAATAAGGTTGTTATTAAAATAATTTTTTTTTTGGTTTTTTACCTTTTTACTTGAAGAAGTTAGTTCAGTCATTGCTTTAACAGCATCTCCACGGTTAAGGCTGTGGTCTCAAGGTTTAAAATTGAATCCCAGTCTGGGAACACATCATATGGGACTGTAACGTTGGACCCGTTAAGCATAGACAGGACACGGACGTAATGACAGCACTACTTTATTTTCGAATGTGATTACACTGTGGTTTTTGTTTTCACTGGGACACAGACACTCACATCCGCTCTGTGCCCCTCCGACTGTCACTGTGAACATATAAAGAGACATAATCACACTCACATCCCAGCACACCTGTTCACCCCGCCCCTGCGCCGCCCCGGGAGCTCACTGCGTCACCCCTCCTCTGCAGCCGTCCAGAGACCACACCCACGCCACAGGGACCCCACCTGCTTATCTGAATTATAAAACTTTCTATTTGTAAAAATTCCAGCGTCTGGTTCTACCTTCCAGTTACATAAATGTGGTTTCTTCTTTATTTAAAAGTTCCCTTAATGAGTCTTGTCCCTTTGCTTGGTGTGCATTGTTGCTCCCAGTTGCAAATATCTACAGTACTGTGCAAAAGTCTTGAACCACCTCTCATTTCTTTATATTTTGCTAGGAAAATGAAAAATCGATGCAAAAATGTATTGAAACGTATGGAAACATATATCGAAATACAGCATACCAAACAAAAACAGAGTCTGTACAGTTCTAATGAGCTTGAAAGTCAACATTTGGTATGACCACTTTTATTCTTTAAACATAGCCTGAACTCTCTAAGGCATCTTGAATTTCTTTAAGTAGTCTTTAGGAATAGTTCTCCTGGCATCTTGAAGGGCATTCAAAGCTCTTTTTTGGACGTTGGCTGCCTTTTGTTCATTTCATCGTTGAGACGATCCCACATTGGTTCGTTAATGTTGAGGTCTAGGTTCTGATAGTGCTCCATTGTGTGTTTTTATACCTGTTGTGTGAAATCAGTCTGATGCTTTCTAAAATATATCAAACTGTGTTTGACAGCCAACGTAAAGGTTCAAAATAAATCTTGAGTAAATCCAAGCTAAAGAGATGGGAATAATTTATGGGGTTTTTTTGCCAACATGCTGTTAGTAACAAAGAAACTAAAGATAAAATTTAATTTCTTTGCTAAAAAAAATAAATAATAATAATACCATTTGTCTAAAAGTGGTCAGGTATAAGGACTGAAAACTGACTGGAAAAAAAAATTGTTAAAAAAAAAACAACCACTGTCCAAAGAAAAACTCTAAAACTCCTTCATGAAAGCCTTCAGAAGTATTTCTCAAAGCCTTTAAAAAACTACATCAATATTGTGTTTTTCTCATTGGACACAAGGAGAAACTATACTATAATTGTACTGTACTATAATTTCCTGTAACTGGTTCATAAAAAAACCAATCAGCTTGAAATTATAAATATTAAAAGACAAATGGAACATTTTCAAGAGCCTTTCAGTGCAAATGCTGAGATGTATGTTGATGCTTAGTCAAGTAGTCATTTGGAGAAAGATAATCAGATAACAGCCAGATAACCTAATTTCCATTTGTTGTTTCTTTTCAGACTGCAATGAACCTTTTCTACCTTGCCCTCATAGGACATGGGCTGTCTCTGACTTCCCTCCTCATCTCCCTAGCAATTTTTTTCCATTTCAAGTGAGTCAACTCTGTTATATGAGCGACTTCCAGCGACAGATGCTTCTCAGTCTGTCCATAACATAAAAGCATTGTGGCATAACTACCGTTTTCTGTTTTTCCAGGAGTTTGAGCTGTCAAAGGATCACCCTTCATAAGAACCTCTTCTTCTCTTTTGTTCTGAACTCTGTGATCACCATCATCTTGCTGAGTGCAGTGGCCAACAACCAGGAGCTCGTGCAGAGGAATCCAGTCAGTTTCTTATTATTTGTATCGATTCACTTTACTGTAGCATCACAAATGTCTCTATTAGTTTAATGTGCACCATTACACCGGTCATTCTAGCTTAATATTTAAACATAAATCAATTGCTGTAAAACAGCAGCCGGTATCCACATTTGTTATGGGTTTTCCTTCCTCAGACAAGCTGTAAAGTGTCCCAGTTTATTCATCTGTACCTGTTTGGCTGTAATTACTTCTGGATGCTGTGTGAGGGGATATATTTGCACACTCTCATCGTGGTGGCAGTGTTTGCTGAGAAGCAGCATCTGATGTGGTACTATCTCCTAGGATGGGGTAAGAAGAGGATATCAGTCAGCTAATCACTACATTTTTCTAACTGAAGGGTCTTTCTTTACCTAACTTGCTCAATTTGTTTTGCAGGCTTTCCTCTTATCCCAGCCACCATACACGCCGTCGCTCGGAGCTACTACTACAACGACAAGTGAGTTAACGCCACTGCTTGTGCAAGCAGTTCTCCTGTATAATATTATTTTTAAGGAAACCCACAGATTGCTGTGATAGATTTGCCGTTATGTGATGCAACGGTACTGTTGTGTAAACCTTTTTCGTACTCCTCTCCTCTGCAGCTGCTGGATTAGCTCGAAAACATCACTGCTCTACATCATCCACGGCCCCATCTGTGCTGCTCTTTTGGTAAGAATGCTGCTTCTCTTCTTTCCTAACCCCAATCAGTTTCAACAAATAAATCACTATATATCTGTTTACTAGAATAAACCAGCTGATTTGTTTCATGTTTCTCTTGCCACACTGTTTGTGTTGCGCAAAGAGTACAATAAGCTGCTTTTGTCCTCCTCTGAGTGGACTCTGTGGGGGGTCCTGTGAGCAGGACACAGTTTCAGAACATGCATAAATGTGTTTGTCTTGTGAAATCAATGCATCTTCCCCTTTGAGGATCCACCCACTGGTCCCCAAGCTTGTGTTGTTTTCTAGGAATTCACCTAATCAGCACATTGGAGCATGCTTCAGAGAACGCTGGTCCCTTAGGACAGTCTGTACTAAATGTTCAGCCTCCAACATCCTTTAAAATGTTATGTGTAGGTTTCCTAACCTTACGTGTATCAGAAGTAACCTCAGTGTCTTCTAACCCCGCAGTAACAAAAACTGAAGACTTTCTCGGTTTATTAGAAAAAGCAAACATTCCTCTTTGGTTTTTTGTTAACATTTGTCTTGTTAAGGTTGACGTGTTTAAAGAAATGATGCATAAAAGAAGCTTTATAGTCTCTGAATAATTCAAATACAGTACTGTGCAGAACTTTTGATTTCTTTATATTTTGCTTCCAAGGAGCTAGAAGTGCTTGTAATTTTTTTAGAAGTGGTCTTAAGCAATAGTTCTCCGGGCTGAATGTCTTTCAACATTTTCAGTCCAGTCCTTGTACCAGACTATTTTCAGAGGAATCAGCGTGATGTGCATTGTGCCCTTAAAAAATCTGAGGGAACTCCTCAAGAGGAGGACAAAAAAAGAATAACCTACAGCAAGTAAACGGTGTCTAACAATCACCAAGAAAGATTTTCACCTCTTATATGAAAGTACCAAACTGTTCTTTATGCTCTTATACTTGAAGCATTGCTTATTATCACATCCCATCAAAAGACTAGACTGTAATGCTGATTCATATATGAATTCCCTCTTTAGGTTAATTTGTTCTTTCTACTCAACATTGTGCGAGTTCTCATCACCAAACTGAAGGTGACCCATCAAGCAGAATCAAGTCTCTACATGAAAGCTGTGAGAGCCACGCTCATCCTGGTCCCTCTGCTTGGAATTCAGTACGTCCTGCTTCCCTACAAGCCAGAGGGACGGGTCTCTTCGGAAATATATGACTACATCATGCACATACTAATGCATTACCAGGTGAGACAGTGGTTATTAATCAGTGTGAAGACTTGAGGGGATTCTCATCATTTCTACACGTTCATATAGAGCATAGAAACCCGACTGCCTGTGGCATGTACTGCAGTCTTTAACTGTTTTACAAACTGTCTTCTCTTTGTGTAGTTCTGTTGTCATTCCATAATACATATTTATTTTATTATGAAAATTGATTGCTTTGTCTCCTACAGTGCTTGAGACATGTATTTTAATAAAATCATTTGTTAAATGGACATTAACCTCATTGTTTTCTAGCTTTTAACAAGAGTCAAACATTCTCATTAGCCAGAGAAAAGACTTTGTTTGTCTAGCCCAGGCAAGAACAGCAGGAAGTAAGGCACAAATTATCTGAACTGAAATCCGTTGGAAGTTGATGAAGTGTTATCTGATCATCTTGAGCTGTCCCAGTGTGCACAGTGCAGGGAAAATGTCTTGAGTAACAGCCTGAATCAGCTTTCAAAATGTATTCACTTTGACCTCTTAAGTTTCCCTGCTTCACAGCACTTTAGACCCTAAGATGTTGTCTACAAACAACTTTCCTGAGACCAATTAGCAAGCTGTATGTCATCTCTCTTTTAATGTGTTCCTTTTTTTGCATTCCAGGGTCTGCTTGTGGCCACCATCTTCTGTTTTTTCAATGGAGAAGTAAGACGGGGTTATGCCCTTTTATTATTCTTTTTCTAGATATTTCAACACATGTACATACCCTATCCCACACTTGTGCTGACCTCATGGTTGAGAAGGGTCATGCCTTGACAGGGTCATTTGCCCGGTGCTACTCTCCCAATGTTGTGGAAACTAATTTGTAGTCATAACATTTCAAGCTACCAGCTTGATTACACTGAATGAAATTACAGCAGAGATACCCTAGAGAATAATATAGCATGTTGAATTAAAAACTCTTGGAATGGGCTGTCCAAAGTACACATTTGTTCGAAGGTCTTACTTTTTTGTCAGACCAAAAACAAAACAAAAAAATAAAATAAAATACAGGTCATGCAAAAGATTAGGAATGTTACCTTTCATTTTCCATAACCCAAGAAACTTCAGTCCAGGTTGGGGAATCACTAAAGTAGCTTACATCATCTTTGGGCATTTAGTAAAAAATGGTAAAAAATCAAAACCTATGATTCTGGATGCTGGCAAATGCATTGTTTTGACTTGCTTTCCCTGTGGTTACAATTGAAGAAAAAGAGGCTGCGGTAGGTGAAAAGAAGGTCAATTACAGCAGAGAAGTAATTTTCAATAAACATTGTAAAATAAAATCACCTGAATCTATGCCCCAAGCTTGTTTGTGCTTGCAGCTGTTGAGTAAAGACAAAAGGCGTACTACTTCTCCAGCATTGCTCTCCAAAGACTGGAAATTATGCTGCTGGCAAGCAGCCATGAGCTACACGCTGATTACTCTCAATTTTGCAGGCAATTGGTCTGCATAGAACTTGACTTTGCTTGAAGTGAATGGTTTACAAGATCCACTAAGTAACTTCCCTTTGATATTTATCTTATGATTTTACTGCCATAGTGTGTCCTAATCCTGTGCTCATAATACGCTCAAAGAAAAAGTGGCATTGTTATTTCTATACTCAGAAACGCTGACTCAGTAAGGCACAATAGAACGATCCTTTAATCAAAACACGTTTTTCACAAAGAGAGCTTCAGAGAGAATTTACAGTGAAAAGGAAATAATGCTATGTGAAGAAATGGGTCATGCATGTTCCAGGTTTTGCTTTCAGAAGTGCCTCAACTCTTCATGAAATAGATTCCCCAATGTGCTGGAACCATCACACAGCTGCTGCAGACTTGTTGCTGCACATCCATGATGTGACACGTTCTGCCACATCCCAGCAGTGCTCTGTTAGACACAGATTTGGTGAATGTGGAGACCGTTTCAGTACAGTGAACTCATGGTGTGTTACTTTGCTAGAAGCAGGTATTAGGAGATGGGTACACTGTGGCAATAGAGGGATGGGCATGGTCAGCAACAACAGTCTGGCTGTGAAATCAGCACCGAGGGGCCCAAAATGTGACAAGAAAGTATATCTCACTCAATTAGACCACCACCAGCACCCTGAATTGTTTGCGTGCTTTCATGTTGTTTACACCAAGTTCTGACCTTACCATCCGAATGTTGCAGCAGAAATTGATGCTATTCAGTCTTTTTCAATCTGCCATTGTCTGATTTTTGTGAGCCTGTGTGAAATATAGAGTAAGTTTCCTGTTCTTAGTTACCAGTACTGGTCGTCTGCTGCTGCACTCCATCTGCTTCAAGTTTCGGAGTATTGTGCGTTTAGAGATACTCTACTGCATCCCTTAGCTGTAATGAATGGCTATTTGAGTGACTGTTGCCATCAGCTGAAAGCAGTCTGGTCATTGTCCTCTGACATCTGAAATCAACAAGGCCTTTTCTCCAAGAGAACTCCCGCTCAGTCGATATTTTCTCTTTTTGGACCATTCTCTGTAAACTCTAGAGATTTTTGTGTAGGTTGTGCAGCCCGTCTGGCACCAACAACCATGACCCTTCAGCAGATCGTCAGTCTGCATGCCTACATGCTGTTGCTGCCATATGTTTGACTAATAAGGCATTTGAATAAAATAGCAGTTGAATTGATGTCCCTAATAAAGTGTCTCTGTGTCACAAGAATCTAATGAAGAACTAGAAAACAGATACACCCCTCCCCCGGTTCTCTGTGTATATATATGCCCTACTACACTACAAGCTGTTTGTTCTCCTTTTCGTACCCCCTCTTCCTCCCTCTTTTTCAATTCTTTCACCTCTCATTAGTGCATTGAGATCTGCCTGGCCCGAGTCCCTCTAAGGCCTTGCCCAAACCCCAACCTCAGTACATGCTTACTGCATCTGCCATTGTCTACTAGAAATGTTGTCTAAATAGTCTCAAGTAGTTAGACTATCACGTCCCAAAGGATGAAGTCATTTTAAGATCACATTTAAAATTGTGGGAAATAATCTCTAAGAGAAAGCACATCTGTTTAAGGTGATAAGAGGCATATCCCACTGAGCAAAGTGATGTCTTTTAGAAGTCATTTTTGGACGTATAATTTTGGTCCGCTGAAGGGGTTGTTTTGTAACACCAAGTGATGTCTATTGTCTACATCCATTATACTTATAGTGTTGATGTCCATATGACTTCCATGTATGGAATATTTATAGTACAAACAAATAAGTTGATTCATTAAAATAAATAAAAAAGTTAAAGCCTGTTTTGCTTTAACTTTTTTATTTATTTATTATTTATATTCAACCACTGTTTGTGTTTTTGTTTTTTTTTAAATGGAGGGAAATAGGGTGAATATAGTAACTCTTTCATAAGATTCATTTGTGAAAAATTTCATGGATTTATTTTTATTTATTTTAATGAATCAACTTATTTGTTTGTACTATTGAACATTAAAAATAACAAGCAAAACAAAAAAAAGCTAACAAAAAATAAATCATGTTTGTTTGTAAGTAATCCATATATTTATGTGTCATGTTGATAACAACAATTTTGATATTTGTAAATAAAAAAAAAATATTAAATTTATTAATCATGTAAATTTCCTGCACCCATCATAGACATCCAAATGACCCCCCCCAAAAATTACCCAGTCTAAAATTCAAATGTTGAACGTAACAACCAGGTTGGGTCATGGTTAGACGCCAAAACTGTGGACCCTGTTTGGACATCGTATAGATGTCCAGAATTGGTCATGGACCAATGGACCCAATATAGACATGATCTGCACGTCTGTCTGACATCCATTGTTTGTTGGGGTTATCATGTCTGCGAGTAGCCAAGTCATTTTAAAGGTTTCATATCAGCATAGATAAAAGAAGAAATGCAATTCTTTGTAGGGGAATATTTTCCTATTTTCTTTCATCAGAAAATGTGAAAATGCTTATCAACTTCTATTTCTACTACTGCTTCTACTTTTCTTTAAGTTTCGGATAATATACAGTCATCATCTTCATATTTAAGAAATTCATCAATGAATATACCGCTTTATTAATTAATTGTCTTTAAATCAACTGTTTCATTGACCATCAGATAAGGAGTTGTTTCATGCTTACACAATTGGAGCTAGAAAGTTTTTAGCCTATATAAACATAACTTCATCTTAACTTTGGCTTTGTCTAAAGCACAGATGTCGAACTCCAGTCTTCAAGGGCTGGTGTCCTGAAATCTTTACATGTGTCCTTGCTGCAACACACCTGAATAAAATTTAGCAGGTTGTTAGCTCTATAAAACTTGACTGTAGGCTAAGGTGGCAATTCAGCCATCTGATTTGTGTTACAGCAGCTTAAGAGTGAATGAACATGGTGCAATAAAAGTAGTTTTAGAAGGATTTTTTTTTAAACTTACACTTTTATTTAAATGTACTTGAGTAGGGTCTTGGGGTTGCCACCTCAGCATACAGTCAAATCTAGGTAATTACCTACTAAATTTTATTCAGGTGTTTTGCAGCAGCGACACACGTAAAGGTTTCAGGACAACAGCCCTCGAGGACTGGAGATCGACACCCCTGGTCTAAAGGCTAAAAAAAATCTTTTAATTGTTGTTTACCAATGTTGTCCTAAGATTACCAAAGTGTAATTTTCAGAAAGTCCGCCTAGACTTTTCACAGATGTGGATGGAGAAGCTGGGATCCAAAAAAAACAAAAAACAAAAAAAACAAAGCAAAAAAACCCCAAACATCTAAATATTTATTTTTGTATTTTGTCCTGCCATCTTATGCAAAATTACTTTGGGCTTATCACTTGAACTCTCAGGCTTTATATCACCTTCGTAAGCTTCCCTGTCAGCTAATATCTGATATATGATCCTTCTGGTCAGGTCCAAGCTGTTCTGAGGCGGCACTGGAACCAGTATCATATCCAGTTTGGCAGCAGCATAGGAAACCACTCGGATGCCCTGCGCTCAGCATCCTACACAGCTTCCTCCATCACCGAGGTACAGGGCTGCTACAGCATCGACGGTCACTCGGAACACATGAACGGCAAAGGCTGCCACGACACAGATGCCTCCATACTGAAGTCAGACAGCCCCTTCGCCTGACACAAACAGTGCTCTCAGACTCTGTCCATCCCACCATCACCCTTAAAATCTGCCACATGCTTGGAGCTCGCCATCCGGGAAAACTGGCCACTTCCCATAGATACATAGAGGAAAACGAGTGAGGGGGAAAAAAAGGATTGTACATCCGGGCTCTCACGCATCTGTAGGAAATTATAACTTCTTATCCACACCAACACAGGCCCTTTAACTGTACTGTACAGTGAGCTTGATACAGCTACTCCTGCGCTGTGCTTTGTCTACAATTTGCATCTGAACTGCTTTACTTGGACTACGATGCTTTCAGATCTTTCAGCCTGACTAAATCATTTTTAAATCAATAATTACTGACGCTTGATTATCCTCCCAGGTTCATGTTGTGCACAAAAGGCCTTTTGTTACACTGTAAATTCTTTTGACACGGTTAGTGCCAAACCAAGAAATCTTGCCTGCCTCATTTATTTTTTCATTATCAATAATGAATCAGATAGGACGTCTAACATGTGCATATTGAAGTATTAAACATATCTGTATCTTTCACATGTTAAACTTAATTTATCAACATATTCTTGTTTATTAAATGAAAATGGATTAAATATCATACAGTATTTATGAAAGGTTTATATGATACATGTTTTTTTGTTTTTCAAAATTAAATACTGATATGACTTGCCAGCAGCACATAAACTTTTCTTTGTTTCAGTGTGCAGTTCATGTGTGTGCAGTTCATGTGGGCGATTTTGGTTCATGCCACTAGCTCACGTTCTTCATTTCTAGTCATGCTGATGTTTGCACATGCTCAAGTGATCCTTACTAACGTGTGCATCAGTTAGGCCACATGGTTGCAATGTTAACACAATATTATCAAAGAGAAGCCACATTTGAATGTTGACAGTCAATGGTGCGTTTGTTTTTTTGTTTTTTAACTGGAACACCCCCCTCAAATCTGACTTCCAACTCAAAAGGTTGGAGAATTCCCACCAACAACGATTTTACAATCCAGTATAGCAGTGCATGTAATCTGTAAAGCTACTATTGTGTATTTCTGACTTGCTGAATAAGCCATATGCAGAGCATTGACCACGTTTTATGTGTGAACATGCAGCAGCGGTGTTTTTAAGCTTATAAAATAAGCAAAGCGCTATATTGCTAGTCATGCATGAATGGCTTTACCTTGCGAACGAGCAGAAGCAGCTAGGACGCATTCGGCTCGGGAGTGACATCGCACCCCGCTCTGACGTGCAACTTCCGAGGCAAATGAAATGCAGCATTTGTTTAAAGACTTGGCTTCCTTAAGCACACGTCACATTCCCTTTCACTGCTGTCTTTACATACCCCTCTTAAAGCATTTAGAAATAATTAAGATGTCAACAGTACTCAGTTTTCAGACTGAATACAGGAAGTTAATTGGATGAGGAGCTGCTTTTTCCAGTACCGTAGTAGGAAGAAAATTAAATCAAATTGAAGAAGACCAGAATTATTAATGTGCGCAGAGAAAGAGGAGAAAGATTTAATCCCTCTTGTGTAATGAACAAAGCCATGTTTCTGTTTCTTTATAGTGCAACTGTTAGAAATTATGGTAGATTCACTTCCATCTTCTTCGAAGCCAGTACACATTCTTTTCTACCTAAATTGAATCTGTATCTTAATGTTAGCAAGCGTACTATCTGTACTAAAAAGCTTGCCGATTTGTAAGAGACTCACTTTATCTGAGAACTTCAGGCCGCTGAATCCCGATATAGGTGGGCTTACTTTTGCATTTTGTCCCCGTCTTTTTAAAGGATAGTCATGCTACGAAACAATGTCTTAAGGCCAGTATGAACGTTTGAGTTCAGTGATCATGTAATCAGTTTGCACATAAAAAATGGAAAGTGCAATAGAACCAGGATAAATCATGATGCAAATGAAGCAAGCAACATGAATGTCCACTAACGCTTCCCACTACGCTGAAGAAATTAAAAAATGGCAAAAGAGAAGAAGCATTAGATCTGTGTGAAGTGTCAAGGAATAACGTTCCTTATTTTCATGCATGAGCAAATTATACAAATCCCCAAAACTTCCACTGCCTGTTTGTTTTAGGTCTGACTGGTGCTTTCTCAGTTACTTTTATATGAATCCTGTCTGGGGCAAAAACCTTCTTACCTCAGTGAACCAAATCTTTATAGTGATTAGTGGATAAAAGTGCATGCATTAATTTAGCCATCCCCAGGGCTGAAATACTGATGTTTTGTCAAAGCCATTGGAGTCTCCAATACTTACAAGGTTGTGGTACTACAACACACCAAGTTTAAGGGATCTCTTGCCCCCAGATCGTCACGTATAGACACTTGTAGAGGAGCTCTTGGTGTTGTATTTAACCACACTGGTTTAGAGCAATTTTTATATACACAGGGTTATGAATTTACAAACCATGATCCTTTCCTATACCTGGTAGTTTTATTATTCACTACTATTATTTCTGATATTTCTGTATGGGACGCCAGTGGTATCTGATAAAATGTTGTTATATTGTGACCAGGGATGAAAACACACAATTTACTGTGATTTATTTTAAGGCTAAAACTATTTCATTCCCTGAGAGTGAGGTATAAAGAAAACCTTTCCAAGTCATCCTGGTGCACTATGGTATAACTTGGGCTAAGGTATATGAGCCCTCTGCTTTAGCATAGTGCTAATGCTAGTCTGCACACAGCCTTATTAAGAAGTACACATGATAAACTTGTCACATGTTACATGACAAAAAACCAAAAAAAACCCACTAAAAATTGTAAAAATGTGTACTGACAGTTTGAAAGCATTTAGTTCATTTTTAAATGTGTGTTCTTAGTGCTCATTCACATCACAGAACCTTCTTTGGACTTTTGTTTCTTTTTTTTATTTGTCTTTTTTCTCTTCACTGTAAATCATTTTAACACATTTTCCATAATGCTGGGAACACACGTCACTATCAGTCAATGTAAATATTTTGTAAATCTAACATTTCTGCAAAGAGGACAAGTGTGAGTGTGCGTATGCATGATTTATATATACAGTATTAATGAGTATAGTATACTCATGAAAGCATTCAACCACTGTTTGTGTGTGTTTTTTTTAAATGGAGGGAAATAGGATGAATATAGTAACTCTTTCATAAGATTCATTTGTGAAAAATTTCATGGCTATCTGAAATAACCACCAATGAAGAGGTCAATACATTTACATTGCTGGCTATTCATTTATGTATGATAACTGTTGTATGTTTTGATTGTCAGTCTTTAATACAGCTGTGACTTAAAGCACTTATTTCTACACTAAACAATGAATTGGCGTATTTTTAAGAAACATTATTCGTAAGTGGTTAATGTTTGAGGCAAAACCAATCAGTTTGCGTCATATGTTCTCAATATTCATTCTGTATTGATTCTATGTGAGATCAGGCTTTAATATCCAACATACAGTTTGTAGTTTTATCATATCAGATCTGCAGGACAGTTTCTTCATTTAAACATAAACTATACAATCTGCATGTATGGTTGACGCTGCACTGCTTTGCAGCATTTGATTCATGTACAATGAGAAAGCTGTAAAGTATCCATAAATAGTCATTTATTCTGTAGTAATGCCTCATAATCATTGATGAAAGTAATTTCAGATTTGTGGAAACGCCATAGGGCTTTTGGTAAATGTAGTAAATCTTGTGTATCATTTAAGTTGTGTATTTATGTGTGAAATGTTTTCATATGACTCTCCAAAGGATTTGTGATGTCCCCGGTGACACTTGGTAAAATGTTGTAAAGTATGACAAAAGCATTGAGGACTATGTCTGTAGGTTTTGTTTATACTGTACTGTATCTAACTTTGGTAGTCTTGACACAATGACTTCACACTGCTGTTTGAATGTAAATGGTTTTGTTTTATTCTCTGGATGTGAAGAACGTATATACACATATTTACGTACAGTGTCTCTTTTTTTATTATTTCACTGAATTAGACAATGTCGCTATCTTGTGTGTATCTACATACTAATACAGTATGTAGATACGATATACAATATACTATATTAGTATACAATGCAATGTCTTTGCAATAGTTAAACTGCTGTCCTGCAGCAACTGTGTCGGTATTTGTGGAGGAATTTCTGAACTTCTATTTAAAATCATTGAGGTTCTGGCTGGACTCTGAATGTAAGCAGTGAATTTCTGTGAGATGGCAACAGATGTGACAAACTAAGCAGACTGACTTTATGCTCTGAAGTTGCTTCAAAGATAGCAACTGACTGCAAGTGGTCGCAGACTAGTCCCCCTCTCTCAAAGGCAACAGTAACAATAATTATGGTTGTGCCACAGTCTCTAACTACCGGTTTCCTTAATTTGAATGTATGCTTAGCAAAAGATACCCAAGATAAAGAACTGCATCAAACTGCAGTACAATGCCCATAAAAAGTCCTGTTCAGTTTGCTAAACTCTCGCCTGCATTATTCTACAGCCATTCAAGCAAATCTATTCAGCAGTAAATGCTTCGGTGTAACATTTCATATCATTCTCACTTGTCCCATCTACTATATACTTGATTTATGAGTTTCGTGTTGAAGTGAAACATCCCAAAAGAACACAGTGTAACTGAATTGTGTAGTTGATTTGACACGTCTGGGACTCTGTAGTGGGGGCTGTTGTAATGAGAAACATCTGCTATGTTGCCAAAGAGTCCCCACTGAAACCGTCGAAGTGAACAAACAAGCTTCATTTTTTATATGTTGTTCCGTTCCCAAATCCCTTAAGCGTTGAGTAATTTCTGAAGAGTCTATTAAAAAAATCATGTGATAATGGGAGATTATGACTAAAACCATATTAATACAAATTACTTAATTTAACCTGGTTTATGAGCAACATATTAACAGGTGACTAAGTGCACAAAACTTGAAAGTGTTGCAAAGTACAGAAAGACCCTGAGGTGCAATAATATTTTTTTTATGAACATTGCACAGATGAGTTGGATTTTATAGAGTGAAAAATGATTCATGGTCCCGCACTTTGATAGCTGTACGTTTTTCACAAATCTATAATCCGTCATGTCTTTTAAATTTAGAACTGTCTTAATTCTTCACGGCACGGACTGAACAAAGCGTAGGATTCCTCACAGATTTTGGTCCATGGCTGCTGGCTGCTGGTCAATCCAGCTGGAAGCATATATTCAGTGTTACTGCAAAGTTGAAAGAATCATTTTGTGTAATTTGGTATTGTGCATGGTAATGGTATGTGGGTATTTGCCTGTGAAAAGGTCTGTAGCATGTTGCAGAGTTTTTGAATGTGATAGCTTTTGGGATGGGGTGTAATTGTTCTGGCCCTAATGCTGCAGAGCCTAGTGGGGGTAAACAGTCCATCAGCAAGGTGGGAAGAGGTCTGCATGATACTGGCAATCCTCTTCCTCCAACTACTGATGAAGATGTCCTCAGTCAATGGGAGGATGCTGATGATTATGAAATTTTGTGCAGATAATTCCCTACTGCAGACTTCCTGTGTGGAGCAGAGCACAGTGACATATGATGTAAGGATACTTTCCACTGCTCACCTGTATAAAGACGTGTGGACTGTGGTACCATCAGTATTATGACAGTAGCATGGGTTGCTCTGATTCCCAGCCCCTAATCATATCCCTACAGTGTTTAAACACCGACTAGGAAAACTGAGTAATACATACTTTAAAATATGAAAATATGAGTTTTTTAACAGATATTTTACCTTGCTTATGTATTACAAACATCAGCCATCCATAACCTTAGCATGTTTTTATGTGTATAAGTTCCACTGACAAACCATGTCTCAGTGAATTTACTCTCACTGTAATTAATTTGGAATTGATGTTCATGCAAATCGAGACAATGTAGGGATTAACATTGAATACAACCCTAAGGCTACTAATGCTATTCTTGAATGGTATAATGTTCATAAATATTTCAAATAAGCAAGGTCCTAATAGAATATTTAGCTGTATAATATTATTTATGAGACTATGAGTGATTATATTCATGCTACTGAGAGTGTGCACTTTAGCAGCGCACTATACTTTTGAGCAGACAACTTTGGTTAGTAGAATTTAATGCATAAAACTGTACAAACTCTACAACGCTATAAAGGTAAAGAAAATCCAGCCTTCTACAGTATGCATCTTGCTTTGTCCAATTAAGACTCCTGGCACCACAGATTTACTGCCCCACTGCCTACAACAGCCTGAGCTTTCATATGGAATTTCTTATGACCCTTATCTGGCTCAGCATGTGGCAAGACAGGTTCGCTTAAAGCCACAACATGCCACCTGGGCAAAAGTTTTAAAAATATAATTTTCCCTCAGTGGTGAAAAATTGTTAAGGAACACAATTCCTGTAGTTATATGTCAGCAGACATTTCATGTCGCTTTCTCTGCTGCTTCTGGCTTGTATCCCTCTTACGTGACCTGAATAAGTAACTATGTACACTACTGGCTGAAAAAAGGGGGAGAGACTGCTTTAGGTTCCTGTCACCTGCACTTAGCCTCAAAAGCTGTGGTACAGCTGTACACTCCACACAGTGCACAACAGGGAGTTGTGTTTTTTTTATTTTCTTTTTGACATTGTGTACTTTCTTCTACACTTTGACCCAAATGAGCTATATTTCACATATATAAATAAATCAATGGCTCAAAGCATAAACAACAAAAATAAAAATAAAATTATGGAACAATTAATCATTACATTGGCGTAACTTCCTGCTAAACATGTGGGGTGTCAAGATCTCTGTCTAAATAAATAAATAAATCTGGGTAAATTCCCAGATGATTAAACATGCAACTATTTTGCTGGTAATAACTGAAATGAGTAAAGAAAATCAACAGCCTATTTATGCAAGATAATTCATAATTTTTTTTTGGGGGGGGGGTTATATTGGTCGGGTCTGATTATTGGGGGGGTCATAACCCCCCTAACCCCCCTGGAAATTACGCCCTTGAATCATTACAGTACTCTGCCAAGTCTCTTCAACTTCAGGGATGTCAATCTGTCCAGTTAGTCAGCATTAGTCATTGTGAATCAATCTGACATCCTTTGGTGCAAAAGAAACAGGTACCAACATGTCTGTCCACTGGAGAGGAAACGACAAGATCGAAAGAATCTTGTCGCATGAGATGGTACCCGCAGCCCATTGAGATGGCACAGGTACTCCAGTTCCTCTAGAATGATACAGCTATACATGCTGTAGAGGAGATAAACCGGGGCCACGGATGAGCATCAACCCGGCAAACAGGACTTCCATCTGTTCCCTTGTGTTTCAGAACAAACTGTCAGACTCAGCCTCCAACAGGGTGACATGAGGTCCTTCCTTGGGACCTGTGTTCAAAGCTCAGCACAGTGCAGTGTGATTTGCTTTTGCCAGAGAACATTAAAACTGGCAGGTCCACTGCTGGCACCTTGTTCACTTCACAGATGAGAGAAGGTTCCCACTGAGCACACGTGACAGATGTCAAGAAGTTTGTAGGTGCAAACTTGTTATTGCAGAAACGTGTTATTTCAAATGGACTCTCCATTGTTTCTGCCTCCATAGTTTTCTGGACTTTCCATTGTTTGAGATCACTGTATAGCTGTCTAGTGCCCGCTGTATAGTGCCCAGTGATTCCCTACTAGAGAAAGACCTCAGCAATGGAAGATTAGCTAAATGAATAAGCTTGACTAGAGTAGCTAGCTAACAGTTTGCTAAAAATAATGGGTAAGTACATGGATAAAGATGTGATTAAATAGTTAAAATAGCTTTCTAAACATATGATTAAGAATTAAAATTATAAGTAAATTATATGGAGAACCAAATTTAATTGCAAACAACAATTTCAGTTATTTTTTTTTTAATTGCATACAGTTGCTATCTAAACTGTTTGGATAGCAGTTCATTGTTAGCTAACAGAATAAGTATGAGGCCAACAGCTCAAACAAAAATATTAGCTACACATAATGGACAAACAGATATGCGTAATGAAATGAATGGCTGTTAAATGGAGTAATTTCTGAAATCAGTGGATGAATGTAAATAGTCCAGATTCAGTCTGTAACAAGCTCAATAGGATGTAGCTGAACAACAAATGATGTTGTTAGCGAAGGGTTGTTTTTAATCAGATGTGCCCTCACTGCTCCTTTAGATTCAAAAACTAGACATTACTGGTGTTCTTGGCAACTTTTGCTGGTTGCTGCTCCAATAACCTCTCTTTTCACAAGACAGCTTTTGCTAGCTGAAAGACCCACCGTATGCTACCTACTCAGCACCAGCATCATAGTACATAACTGTCACTGCTGCACCAAAATGAAACTCTCATGCTTTTGGTTTAACCTGAACTGAAACCATAAAATGGGTGAGAATTTCATTTTGAAACACCCGGTGCCTCATTACACCAAAGTGTACTTCAGCTTTGCATAGCAAGAATGGCAACAATATGAGCTTCCCATTAAGGAAAACCAGTTACCCTCTTCATTCATTTCACCACAACAATACAGTCCACACCCCGACACTGCACAACACTGAAAAAGCTGCAAAGGATGCGGAGGGGCGCCGATGTGTGCACTCGTCGCTATCTAATCGCCCCCCAACATGCACCCCCTAATGACAGCAGAGGAAATGGGAACAACAGGAGGTCTTTGGCTTAATGGAAACATTTACCCTGACTGATACTGATAGCTGCTGTATACACACAGCAGAAGAGACACTGGAAAGAGGCCAAGGAAGTTTGTTTACGTTAGGGGGAACTCACAATTTAATATTTGCAGGTCACACAGGCGAGATTTTAAAGAATATATTCTGAATATAGGGCAAGTCTGTGTCATAGAAGCACGGATAACTCCCACACCTACCATATATCAACATGATCTGCATTGTTCCTCAAATATTTATGTGGAGATGCAGGGGGATTCATCAATGTCAAAGAAAGGACAATTTTTTAATAAGAACACTTTCGTTTTATTTACTCTTTTGGGAATGCAGATAAAAATAAAGAAGAGAAACAAAGACAAACTATATTAGTTTTCTTTTGTGGATTCACCTTTAATCCATCCATCGCTTTTGTAATTTTCCATGCATCCGTATATTCATGCATTCATCTAGGAGGAGTCATTTGAATCACTTATCCTGGGCAGGAGGATCATGGCGGTAACAGATCCGAGACGCAGCCTAAACATCCTTTTCTTCAGCTTCCCTCTGGGGTTTTCACAGGGATCCCATATAGCCAATTTACAACGGTTACTCGGTTTGTCAATCTTTGCACTACATTTCATCAGTGTAGCATTTAATATGCCTCAAGGATGGTCTGAGTGAGGCAATTAAAGGCTTAGCTGCACTTCGGACTCGTGGATTGAGCAGTTCAGTAACATGCCAACATGCTAATGTTGGCTTCTTTACATTCTTGCTAATTCATTTTAAACCATTTCTTTTAGCCATATTAGTCATGTGGGTGATTGGTCACTTTGTTGAAGACTAAAATGTGAAAGGATTTGCATTAAACATGGTTCAGGTAGACTTGTTTCCTACATTTACATTAGACACTTGTGCAAAACTGAGATGGTAGGCACGGCGAGCAATGTGTTTGACAGCATTTTAGCATTTTATTATGATGACATGGGCATGCTGCATTAGCTTGAAGCTATTGTGATCAAATATTGTGTCTAGTGCTTAAAAGGTTAAGTCAGTCTGCGGTTCATTTTAAGTTCACGTTGGGAAATATTCATCCTACTGTATTTAATAAATTAGTTTATCCCCCTGTGGCTAGTCAAATTGGTTTTAATAGGAGACTATCTGGGAAATCTGACTTATTACTTTAGCACTATAATATACCAGGAAATTGAGCCTGACTCTGTCTGACCCCCCACCCCCTTCCTTAATGCACTCCTCCCTTGCGCTGCGCTTCTCTTTATAACCTGCAGCTTACATGTTGAGGCTACTTTGCTTCACGGTATAGACAGGTGCAGATATCTGAGAATCTTGGGGTTGCTTCTCTCTCTGGCCATGTGTGACATGAATGGTTCATCAAGCCTCCACATTCCTTGGGAAACACTCAAAGGGGGTGCTTTGGTGTGCAAGGACACCGTGACATTGTGACGCTATAAGGGGAGGAAATGTTTGAGAGACATAATTAATGCCAGTGAGTTAGAGTTTGTGAGAGGAGTTAAATATCAACTGAGAAATAACTATATTGTATAATAGTTAGTGCCACCACAGATCTATTGGTTTATCTTTAGAGTCAGCTATTTCAGGTTTCAACATTCAAAAAATTGTTGCTGTTTCATTCATATTAAATTCAAATTAAGTTGAGGTGAAAACTGGCAATGAACTTGTACAAATTAAAGTAGAAGAAGCACAAGAAACAAACAAAGAAATGCTACAGTACTACAGTACAGTGGGATGTTTTAATAAATAAATAAATAATAAATTAATAAATTAAATTAATTAATATAATGTACCAGCAGAGCAAACTGTATTATTGCATTTGTATGCATGCTGTTTTATTCAAATTTGTACCATTGCAGTTAAAATATTGTGTTGCAACTACATAGAAATGTCAGAGGTTAACTTGACCCCAAAACAGAAAGTATCTCAATTATTTGTGGACAAGCGTGTTCAACTCAGCGTACACACTTTTTGTTTAAGAGAAGTTTCTGTCAGCAGCTTTCAGCCATATTAGCTGATGCTCTGTCTGTGAGTCTAAATCCAGCGTGTAGAGCTTCCAGGAAGTCCTAATGCACATCAGCCAGAAAGACGCTTGGCAGCTGACGATGGGAAGCGTAATGACAGGTGTATCGTAACAGTGGCATGGACACTGCAGAAAGTGAGAATGGAAGGATAAGCCGTGACAGAGCTTTTGCGTGTGGGAAATTAGAGCCGTGTGTCTTTCTATGTGAGCATTGTTGGCGTCTGTTACAGAATATTTTCTGCTTGAATGAATGCAGTTCTGTATGCGCATATTATCAAACATCAATACTCAAAAGTGTAATTCTGTCTTCAATTCAGTCCTGAAAAAATGCATGCTTTGCAGATTTGCAGTTCATGCCAGTCTTGCATTTGTGCCCATAGCAACAAAAATACACTCAGAGTGTACTGTAATGATCACACTTCCTCTGCCCTTGGATTTGACACCAGAGGTTTAGGGATTTAACTCCTTGCTAAATCTGTCGCATGGAACCCGGAACAGATCAGCAGTCCAGCTGACACTAACACCATCGGGATTTGTTCCAGTTGGTCCTCCAGTGGAAGATCTTCTGCAGATCTCTTTTGTTTGTTTGATCAAAAAAAAAAAAAAAATCACATTTACAAACTAACAATAATTTGCACATCACAAGTGTAAGATCTTGGATTATTTCAAAGGTTAGAAGTTGTTTTAAATACAAATAAATACTATTAATTACAGCCCACACTTGTTGGTTAGGTGGCCTATTGCATTCAAATGTGATATATTGATAAGATGGATTTTCTTTAAATCTTCCGACTTATCATAGTCCCACCAGCTCATTCTCATTTCCAGAGTGTCATTCTGTTAAAGCTGCTCATTTGTACTGAAGGTGTCTCTCTGCCCTGATGAGTTGGAACTCCTAAGCCTTCATTTGCCATGATAGAGAGCTAAAGTATAGGGGTTTAACCTAAACCAAGATCTTTTCCTAAAGCTAATGAAGTTAGTAAAAGGCATCCAGTGATTGAGAGCAAAGTCCAAAATGCAAAAAGTACCAGTGACATGTGAACCAGGGTCTCGTGCTGCACAAAACTGCAATTTAGCAAGCGCACAATTCTAAAATATATGAATGTGTAAGCACAAAGACTTTCCCCCCTCTTTCTCCATTGTTTCCACCTCCCTGTTTCAGTTCCTTGGCTGGCACACTTGATCTCAATAAACCACTCAACAAGCTGCAGTGTATATTACCCAGTCCTTCAACTCACTCCACTCCACTCTGCATTGCTCTGTTAAACTTTCTGATAGCGATGTCAAGGCCATCTTCTCTTACTGCTTAATGATTTCTAGTTTTAACTTTGCTCTCCTTCTATGCTCAGCAGACCTTGTTTTTTCCCTGTTATCAGCTTCCCCACACCATTCCAAATCTGCACCCCCCCCCCCCTCTTAAATTGTGTCAAACGTCTTTTCATCAAAAATACCAGCCAAATACCTGAAATGTAGAAATTAGCAGACTTTAATGTGGTAATGCACAAAAATTAAATATCTATAATAATGGTATTTACTTAACAATCAAGTAGTTTGTTTTGTCTTCACACAAGAGCAACAAAGTTTTGTCAAAGCAAAGTCATTTAGCAAGCCATGCTGGAATGTTCAACAATTTACACAATTCCTCTCGGTTAAGCTGAGAAAAGGGGAAGAGGTGGCTTGTTTGTGGAGCCGATTGTTTGGGACATCTGCTAACAAGACAGACTGCAGAATGGTAGCTCTTCTATCACACGAGGAAATGTCTGTCCAGGCTGGTCACTACTGAGAGCCCACAAGTCTTCCGGCAATTGTGCAGGAGAAAAAAAAACAAAAAAACATTGCCTTTTAGGACATATATTTTCTTAGCTTGCAGACATGAAGATAATTACGTTTCTCCAACAAACTTATGTTAAGTGATGTTTGGTGGGGAGAAAACACACCAAGGAAACCAAACTAACCACACTTATCCTGACCTCAAGTCCATTTCCTGCTAAATTCATTTTCCTGCTTATGGTAAGCAAGTTTTCTGTGCTGTATGAGTAGTAAAATGGCCTTTTTATAATTATAACCATTTTAATATATGTTTAAAATGTTTAAATATAATTTTCTTTTTGTAATTAATTAATGTAACCATGGCTTACTGCTTTTGTAGATGACACATACTTTATTGAGTTCATTAATAATTACCAAACAAATAAGACTAAATTAATTAGCTTTTGGCAATCATAACAGATTTAAAACTGAAACATATGATAAATGTCAAATCAAACATACCCAAAACTTCAGATCTATTTTATATGAAATTGTAGAAATCTATACAAAAAATCTTCAAAAATCATTAAAAAAATCAATATTAATTAGACTTTAGATACATCAAGATATTTTTAAACAATACAGGAACAAGATGCTTCTAAATGTGGGTGTCCATCAACAGCACTGCGCGGTGTCAGAGTTAGCAAGACCTCATTCAGGAATTAAATTGTTCTTGTTGTGGTGATTTGACACGTTGGAACTAAACTGCTGTGTGTGCACTTTAGTAAGGGACATGGGTTGTGTTCAATTATGAGCAATCAATAAATGCAAGATCAGATTGTTGTTGTGCTCCAGTCTGCATGGAGGCAGGAGAATGCATTGGGCATTTACTTGATCTCTGTTGGCTGGCTAATGGGACCTGGGGAAATTGTTTTATGCATCTCTCATTCTCTCTTTGCCTTATTCTAAATGTAATTTACTGTAATCATGAATATGGGGGTAACAGGATTATTTTACTCAAATTTCTTCTGTAATACAAAAATCCAAATGAAAGGAAATTCAGTGATAAGCTTCATTTTATTAGTGTGTAATTTTCTTTTGTTAAATTAAAGCACGGCAGCTTCAGGATTTTTATATCCTGTCTACAAAGTTTCCGATAATAATTTGCACATGTGCCAGAAATAATCAAAGATTACAGAAAATTCAAGCGGATTTTCAATTTCACAGGAGCCGACAGTGGATTTAACTAGAGAGGGGATTTCAGTGCCTGCAGAGGTTCTTTATCTGGCTCCTGGCAAGAGCACAAGAAAACAAGCAGCACTGGTGGCATACTGCAAAGAAGAATGGGCAGCATACCACAGTAAGTAAGCAAAATTCCAAACAGCACTGGCACTGCATTAGAGATCACCTTACCCAGCAGCAGACTGCTCAGTTGGTTCTGCATGACCCAGTTTAAGGACAGGTCATCTAAATACACTGGGTTAGGGTGATGAACTGCTGCTGGAATGGCTATGCGCAAGCTGTATTTCACATGGAGACATTCATAATGTCGCTCTTTTGCAGAGGTGTTATTGCCTTACTGATAAAATAAAAACCATAAAAAAACCCCTGCAATTCTTTCTTTTTGCGAGCTGTTCAGGATTCATCCACACATGCATTTCTTTGTAAATTTATATTTATTTTTTTACTTGTTTATCCCATACATCTACACTACTACATTTTAAAACTCCTGTTGCTCTCCCACTTTTGCTGTGAGTATTCGAGGATTGTGTTGTAATCTGGATGGAGAGGAAACAGAGACTTTAAAATTTGTCATGCAGTCATTCTTCATGTCATTAGGTCTCGTCAGTCCCCAAACGACACCAAAACATTAAGGCTAGGCTCATATCCCCACTGTGATTTTATCTTTCCTGTCGGGTGCTCTCTTCTTATTGCTGGCTTCCCCTGGCGCTGGATAATTTTCTCCAGTAACATGTATTTGCTTTCTGTCTACTCCCAGTCTGTTTTCTATCACCATTTTCTCCTAACATTGCCGTTACCACTCCAAGCAGGCAAATCTCTGGTTTCCCTCTTGTCATTGCTTTTCTTCTTCTGTATTTTTTACAAGAATTCAGCACTTGCATAAACATTTTGTATCAAAGTTTTATTTAGAGATTTACGCCCTAATTGTGGATAAATTGGCATGGTTGAGAAAATCTTGGGGGACGCTGCTTAAATGTGAAATAGATATACAGGCATGGGACAAAATTCTGCTCCTTCCATCTAAAATCTCTGTTTGTAACCGATTTAAAGAACTGCAGTATAAATTTTGCACAATGTGTATATTTCTCCGTATATTTATAGTAAGTATAATATGGGAACATCTCCAAATTGTCTCAAGTGTAAGGTCAGAGTGGGCACTAGATTCCATTGCTTGTGGGAATGTGCTAGTATTCAGTCATTTTGGAAAGAGGTCTGCGCCAATATTAGTACAGCCATTGGTTATCAGGTGACAGAAAACCCATTAATGTGTATATTGGGATATATTCCCGTCTCACTGGTACAACATGAGCATGTAATTCAGTCACTGTTAATGTTGGCCAGGAAAAGCATTATGTTGAGATGGGTGGGGACTGAGCCTCCCTGCATTTCTCTATGGAAGTCGCTCATCATTGAAGTTATGACTCTGATCAGGTTGGGACATTATATTGATGGGAGCTCTCGAATTTTTGTGGACAAATGGAAGAAACCACTGGAAGCACTGGGAGTAACCTGTAAACTGGATCCTAATGGACAACAATTATGGACATGATGTTGTAATACTCTAGTGCTGTGCAGTATTATTATTTTGGATGTGAACCAGTCTTGTATTTGTTGGGGGGAAAAGTTAAATAAAAGTTTAAAAAAGAAAAAGAAAAAAAAAAAAAAGAATCCAGCACTCTGCTGCAGGTACGCCTGAATTGTCATGCATGTGAGGTGTATGCAAATGCTTATTAATAAAGACGGGAATTATTTCTGGAATAGTGCGTAAATGCGCATCTGAGCAAAGACTGTTTTTCTTTTAAATCACCAATTTAGATGAAAAGCCCTTGTGTGAATGAAGTGTGTCACACCTCTCTGCAGCTCCTACTAGACTTCTAGTGGCAGCGCAAGAGTCTCCAGTGGTGCAATTGTCCACACTTGACAAGGTGCAGATAAAGGCATGTCTAGGTTCATTGGAAGGGCGACCACATCTTATTAGACTTCATCGAACTCTCTTGGCAGCTGTTGCTGGCATTTTATCAGGCAGGATAAAAGCCTGTTACAGTTGTGAGAGCTTTTATTTAAGTAAACATGAGGCTGAGGTGATTTTATGTTACGAAAACTAAATGTAGTTTGAGGTTTTAAAAAGCAGACTGCAGAAATTATTTCATATTCTGACCGAATTTAATGTTGAAATATGTTCACATGTTGAAATACATGTTTAACATTGTAAAGGTGCAGTCTGAAAATTTTAACTCTGAGCTTCTACATATCTTCTGGTCCCCTAAATTAGGACTACCGAGTATCGTAGGTCAGTAAGTAAACAGCGTCTTGTCTGTTTGTTCCACACAGCATTTATAGCTTGAGTTACTATAGCTGTGTTTTGTTCCTGTCAGGTTGCAGGGAATAAATAGATTCAAAGATTGGTTGGATTCCAGATTTCTCTGTTGATGAAAATTCAAGGTGAGCAACGATGACTAAGAGGACCACGCTGAATAAAATTAATCACTTATCCCTTCCTGTTTTTAAGAGTCCAAACTGACACACATTTATTTGCTGTGGTTCACTAGATTAAAATGGAAATTTCTTATCTCAGAATTTAAAGTTAGACTCAAGTCCTTGTTTTTGGGTAAAAGACCCTGGGGAAAAAATGAAAATATAATCCCCCCCTTCCTACTTAATGTTCTTTCCAGCCCCTTTAACCTTTCATGGGAATCCACTAGTGCCCGGCCTGAGAACTGCGGGTGGAAATACAAAATCCACAAATCCCAAATGTAGCTAGTGCCTTGAGGATAATAATTTGTTTTTTAGTTAAATTATTGTCGCTTCCTTAAAATGGACGTGAAATAATGACAAAAGCATTTTGATATCATGGTTTGATTGTTTTAGAATTAGAATGTCATATTTACACTTATAATCTCGGAAAGGCATCGAGTTGTGGTGATTTGTCTGTTTGCTTGTGCTTTTAAAAAAAATGCTCCAGATTTCCTTGTGATTAATCTCCTGCACATCCCCAGATAAGACTTTCCTATAAACACAGGATGGATTGTTTACCAAACGTCCTGTCATTCCTGTACCCTTTGCCCGTAACAGGATGTAATTAAAGAAATTATATTTAATGCTGACGCCATTATAGAACTGCTGCCGGGATTTTGCATCAGATGCCTGCCAATAATGACATAAATGAAATAACAAAAACCCTATAAATAACAGAGGTTAACAAGGCATATTTGTGGACATTTGCACTAATCACAAGCACAGATTCAGAATGAATTGTGTGCGCTGAATCCGGTTGATTGATGAGATTATTGAGGTTGAAGCGTGCATGTGCAGCTGGTCAAATCAAATGAACACTCAGCAATGTTAAACTCATATTGCTGCAGTCCGATTTAAACAAGCAGATTAAATCTTGTCTCTTTTGTTTCAGAGTCCATGATTTGGATGTTACTTGGATGTTTGATCTTCACTGTGCACAATGATATTTGTGCTTGAAAAGAAAAGTCTGTTTCCACATCACTCATTTTGCCAGATGACATCCAATGTTTTGATTAACTCAAGTACCTAAAGTCAACTACTACAAGTGGAAAACAAATTTGGTCAAATCCACCGAATTTCTCTGTGTCATTTTAACTCTTAATTGCTAGGGTTGGTGGTTTGGTGGAGACATCTCCAGCATTCCCTCAACTGTTCCTCATAATCCTTGTGATGCAATTACAGTGTTGTAATGCTCTCTAAACTACAGACAAGAAAAGTAGGAAGAAGGAACAATATGCAGGTCTCGCATTGCTGGAAATGAACCATAAACAGTGGAGCCATACCAAGTGGTAAATTAAAACAAATCAATCATAACCAATGTCAAAGGTAACGAGGTGTCTCTGCGGCTGCTTCAGATTAGGGAAGATGGATCATTGCTGGTAATCTTTCACTTTCTGACCTGCTATATAAACTTATAATTTAAAAAGAATACAGTGTGTACTCGCCCTTGGGTTCAGCTAAATATTTGAATTTGTGCTAGTACACTTAGTCTGGAAGATTTAACAGAGAATGGGCTGTACTCTGAAGAAATAATGTATATTTACACAGGAAAGTTTTCATAAAGCTCGAGTTTATGGAAAAATATTAGACCCAAACTGTTATTTAAAACAGAGTGTCCTTCTATGTCTTAAAACTCGTCATCGAGGGATATTTTAACAAGCTTAAAGTATAGCAGAAATAGATGACATCCTGTTAGTTAGCAGCCAAATCTAACACATTATAAGCTTGTATGGAGAGTTATTTATTTACAGATTACTTTCTTACAAGTCACTGCCAGAATAGCTTTTATCCCCGAGTGATCTTTCTTCTCTGGGACATCAGTTTATATCAGGACGAAGCTTCATTATATAACACATTTATCAAGATCTCTGACTGAAAAAAATAAATACATCTACGGCTGATTATTTAGTAAAAGACAAGTTATTGCTTTTTGTGTATGTTTGCCTAGATAATAAAATACGAATTAGAAAAAGACATTTCTGCATCTAAAAAGGTATATTATAATAGAATCAACCCAAAGTAAAGTTCACTTTGTTGTTTCGGGGCTGCTGAATGTTAGGTAAGGATGTAATGATGTAATGACGGCATTAAAAAAGAAAAAAAAACTGCAGCGTTCATAGACAAAAACTCTGTATCTGAGTATCTGACGCAGTGTTCTCGTCTCGTCCAGATAGTTCCAGCACTGCGGCATGAATGACTCATCATAACAATGACTAACATGACCTGCGAGCACACTTCAAGTGACAGTCAACTCAGGGATAGAATATAATTTGCTCTCACAATGATGCATTTTTTAAAAAAGAGAGAGGGAGAGAGATACAATTCTGCCCACCCACGATTTTAAGTACTCACACACAGGTTTTAATGGGTTTCTAGAATAGTCCAGGCACCCCTACTCACTGGTCATACACACTGAATGCCTATGTGCATAAAGAGAGTCTGACCACTTCATTTTGCTTTTTGATTGAGTAATCCAAGAGCTGTGGCTGGTAAATAAAAAATCAAGCCCGGATTGATTTTTGAATTTTTTAACAGGAGGACGTGCATTTTTCATGCACGACTGCCACAGGGGACTGGGACAACGACCCCCGAGTGTATGAAAAGAGGGTAATTTGCTACTCCTCGAAATGTTATCAACACAATCTCAAGCTCTGGATCTTAGATGATATTTGTTACTGATCCGTAATTACACCCAGTCAGAATGAAGCAGCTTTGATCTAAGCATAACTACCAGAATACTAAGAAGAAGATATAGCACATATATGCATGTATGCAAATAACTTCCGGTAAACAGACAGAGGCAAAGTCAAAAGAGGCAGATAGCAAGTGGTTTGATAAGATGCATGTGGGAGGGTGTGGTTTATTGTCACAAAGCAGTACTAAGGAGGTGAACAACAGGATGCTGTGTTGCTGCTACAACATGTTGTTGAAGCAAGAGAGGGAGCGTTTAGCCACTACAAGCAACATAATCAGAATCAGAGCATGGAGTGGAAGTATGTGACATGGTGCAGGACATGAGGACAGTGAATTCAAAGTGGGGGTCAGGTTACATCATGCATCGGCTCTGAGCTCCTTCTTGTTTGCAGTGGTGATGGACAGACTGGACTCTCCGTGGACTGTGATCTTTGCAGATGACATGGTGGTCTATAGTAAGAGTAGGGAGCTGGTAGAAGAGAGTCAGATGGAGGTGTGCTCTGGAGATAAGAGGACTGAAAGTCAGCAGAAGGAAGACTGAATACGTGTGTGTGAAGGAGGCAGATGGAATAGAGAAGATGTAAGACAGGTGAGGAGTGGCACGAGTGTAGGCAGGGTGGGGTGGAGAGAGTAGATGAGTGTCAGGGGTGATTTTTGATAGGATTACAGCAACAGGGAAAAGGACGGTTTACAAAATGGTAGTGATGTACTGTATCATCACTGGAGACAGTGGCTCTGACAAAAAGACAGGAGGAAAAGCTGGAGGTGGCAGAGCTGAAGCTTAGGTTGAGCGGTTTGGAGACAGCGTTAGAGAGCCAAGGTTGAGATGGTTTGAAGATGTTTAAAGGAGGGATAGTTGATATATTGGACAATGTTTGGTGGAAGCAGAGCCAGTCACCTACTAATCAGAATGTTGGTGGTTCGATCCCTGTTTGCTCCAGCGTGCATGCCACAACTCAAGTTGCACTCTGATGCATCCATCAGAGAATGAATGTGCATGAATGTTAGATAGAAAGCACTTGCAGAGGAAAAGCATAGAAAAAAGTGCTTTATGAATGTGAATGAGGTGAACGAGGCAAGTACAAAAAGCTCAGTTAGATTAGAGAAGCACTATATAAGAACCATGCTGAAGATGGAGCTGTCAGGCATGTAGGGGGTTGGTGTGACAGAAGTAGATACAGGGAGTGCAGAATTATTAGGCAAATGAGTATTTTGTCCACATCATCCTCTTCATGCATGTTGTCTTACTCCAAGCTGTATAGGCTCGAAAGCCTACTACCAATTAAACATATTAGGTGATGTGCATCTCTGTAATGAGAAGGGGTGTGGTCTAATGACATCAACACCCTATATCAGGTGTGCATAATTATTAGGCAACTTCCTTTCCTTTGGCAAAATGGGTCAAAAGAAGGACTTGACAGGCTCAGAAAAGTCAAAAATAGTGAGATATCTTGCAGAGGGATGCAGCAGTCTTAAAATTGCAAAGCTTCTGAAGCGTGATCATCGAACAATCAAGCGTTTCATTCAGAATAGTCAACAGGGTCGCAAGAAGCGTGTGGAAAAACCAAGGCGCAAAATAACTGCCCATGAACTGAGAAAAGTCAAGCGTGCAGCTGCCAAGATGCCACTTGCCACCAGTTTGGCCATATTTCAGAGCTGCAACATCACTGGAGTGCCCAAAAGCACAAGGTGTGCAATACTCAGAGACATGGCCAAGGTAAGAAAGGCTGAAAGAGCGACCACCACTGAACAAGACACACAAGCTGAAACGTCAAGACTGGGCCAAGAAATATCTCAAGACTGATTTTTCCAAGGTTTTATGGACTGATGAAATGAGAGTGAGTCTTGATGGGCCAGATGGATGGGCCCGTGGCTGGATTGGTAAAGGGCAGAGAGCTCCAGTCCGACTCAGAGGCCAGCAAGGTGGAGGTGGAGTACTGGTTTGGGCTGGTATCATCAAAGATGAGCTTGTGGGGCCTTTTCGGGTTGAGGATGGAGTCAAGCTCAACTCCCAGTCCTACTGCCAGTTTCTGGAAGACACCTTCTTCAAGCAGTGGTACAGGAAGAAGTCTGCATCCTTCAAGAAAAACATGATTTTCATGCAGGACAATGCTCCATCACACGCGTCCAAGTACTCCACAGCGTGGCTGGCAAGAAAGGGTATAAAAGAAGAAAAACTAATGACATGGCCTCCTTGTTCACCTGATCTGAACCCCATTGAGAACCTGTGGTCCATCATCAAATGTGAGATTTACAAGGAGGGAAAACAGTACACCTCTCTGAACAGTGTCTGGGAGGCTGTGGTTGCTGCTGCACGCAATGTTGATGGTGAACAGATCAAAACACTGACAGAATCCATGGATGGCAGGCTTTTGAGTGTCCTTGCAAAGAAAGGTGGCTATATTGGTCGCTGATTTGTTTTTGTTTTGTTTTGAATGTCAGAAATGTATATTTGTGAATGTGGAGATGTTATATTGGTTTCACTGGTAAAATAAATAATTGAAATGGGTATATTTGTTTTTTTGTTAAGTTGCCTAATAATTATGCACAGTAATAGTCACCTGCACACACAGATATCCCCCTAAAAACTAAAAACTACTTCCAAAAACATTCAGCTTTGATATTAATGAGTTTTTTGGGTTCATTGAGAACATGGTTGTTGTTCAATAATAAAATTATTCCTCAAAAATACAACTTGCCTAATAATTCTGCACTCCCTGTAGTAGAGACAGGGGAAGATGGAGGTCAGTTGTGGCAACAACTGAATGCACCAGCTGAAAGAAAATTCAACAAAGTAAAATATAATCAATTAAATCCCTAAAACATAGGGCTGGCCACTGAGAGTCAAAGCTCTCAAACACTGACTTGATTATGGCTCTTCGAATTGAGCCTTAGTTTATCAGCAGAAAAACATGCGATGTGCTTGTAGTTAACTGATGAGAAAAGCTAAAATCTGAGGTGGACTAATACTCTTTTCCCAGGCCGAGTACTTCCTTTAAAAAGGTAGAGTGCTGGAAAGTTTGTGAATCACTCATTGTGGCTACAACGTGTTACCAGATGTTGCAGCCACAATGACATACATCCCATGGCTGTGATTAACGTACTGCATTGAACCATAAATTGTCTAGATGTGCGTAAATTTCAGAATAACAGCTGTCCAAATATTGTGCAGCATGTTCACCTCCCTAAAAGAAACGAGTTAAAGGCCTGGTTCAAGCTGTAATCTCTCTGGGTCCCCTTTATCACTGCAGAGTGGCTTAGATAAGGTCAGCAGCTAAGAAGCAACGTTAAAAGAAAGTCACAGCAGCATTTTGGACTTAAGAATGCTCTTAAATTCAAACTCTAAAACTCTAGAATGTAACTTCCTTTTTGATTCATTTGTGTATTCACGCAACATTAAAGCAAAGTTAAATTAGGCTAAAAGAGCTTAATTTAAACAGAAATATGCACGCCACCTGGCTAATTATTCCAGTAAATCCAAATAACTGGCCTCCTTTCAAGGCCTCCTTCTGAAATAAATTACTAGAATTTTTGTGTATCCCCTTGTTTAATTATAATCATTACCTTACCAATATTCTCTTTGTTTTATACAATCACATTTTAGATGTTTTGCAAAGTATAATACAATGTAATAATAAAAGCAATCAGGACAACGGGATAAAGGCGAACCAAAAAGTATGTCAAGAAAAAACAAGTATCAATCTGAAACTTAGGAAGTAAAAGATATCAGATCATTCAGCCTGAGGTCCTCATGCATGCTGTTTGAAACTGACTAGGTTTAAAGGCAAAGGCCAAACAATTCGTCTTTAATCTCCAGCCAAAAAAATGCTAACCGAAAAACAACTGCTGGTCAACCTGAGGCTACAGTCAGGCTCATCTAGAGTTTAAACAGCTGCCTCTTTGGATTACATTGCTGATTTATTTGAAACATGAAAATGGAGCGCTGCTATTCATATCAGGCCGAGGGCTTCAGAGAGCCGAACGGCTGCTCTGCACCACATAGCCACCAGGGAACCCTTCACACATTGTCATAGTGCTCAGTGCCACCGGCTCCTGTTCTTAGAACTTTAACATCTGCTAAGGAAGAAAAAAATGCTGCTTGTAATTTAATTTGTTTCAATAGAAAGGGAAATTTTAATCTTTATCCCATGGGGCTTCACTATATCACAAAATCGTCAAGTATAACTTAAAATGTTTCCATTGCATGACAGTCCATGTTTTAATACCGATGCATCTGTAAGCGACACTGATTAGATTGACTTTTAGTGAAGAGACAGTCTGGACAGATGCTAAAGTGCTCCTTAAAGTGAGAGATAATGGAAGAATGGCTGATAATTGTATGAGGGCTCAAAAACATCAGCGACCTTTTTATGTTTCAGGTTGATATCCAGCAAACAAACAAAAAAGTGACAGCTAAAAACTCATCTCTTTAAACTTGCTTTTGGTTGATTTTTGTTTTGATGTTTTTTATGTTTTAGCTTCTCTGTGAAGCACTTTGTGATTTTTGTGATCTTGAAATGTGCTATATAAATAAAATTTTACTTTAAATAAATTGGTCAAATTGGAAATCAGTGTTTTGACATGTAAACTGGAGAAGCTAGCGCTAAGGACCATCTGCTTTTTCTCCAGACCTACGGGCAGTCCAAGGAATACCAGAAACTCTAGGAAGGAATTAATGAGGTGACTGGAGCAAAAATCAGATAAATAAAATAAACACAAGTTGTATATCTATATTTTTATACTTTTTTGCTTGTTTTTGCTTGTTTTCATGACAGATAAATAATGGTAGGGAATGGAAATGAACTCCATTTACTTCTGTACAGTTTCTTAGTTGAATACATCTGTTCAGCATGTATATTTATCCTAATGTGAAGATTCGTGGGTTATATGGGTTGTTTCAGGGGTTTTGTGTGTGTGTGTGTGTGTGTGTGTGTGTGTGTGTGTGTGTGTGTGTGTGTGTGTGTGTGTGTGTGTGTGTGTGTGTGTGTGTGTGTGTGTGTGTGTGTGTGTGTGTACATAATGGCTTTGCTGATTTTCCTTGAATGGCTCAAGTTTTCCGTTTGCATTATCTTCTCATCTCGTCCTAAGGACATCAGCTGTCCTTGGCAGCACAGATGGGGCATTCATCTAAACACAGACCTAATACAATAAGGCTGATTATAATTTCTTTTTTTCTGTGACACTAAGATTTACAGCGAGTTTCATTGTATTTGCCGGAGTCTGTTTCCTGCTTGTGCGATATGCTGATATTGTGACAACTTGATGTATAAGCCACATTTCATGTGAGGAATGCTGTGGGATTTTCAGAGTATGGTGTAATAATTGTTTGACCGTTGAAGTTTTTTACCATTTTATTTATATTTTTACATGAGTCATATATCACTTATAATCCAGTCACTCCCCTTTCTAGCGTGTGTTTTGGATTTAGTATGTGTTCTGTTCAGCAAATCATTTTAAGAACTCTTTTCTATGCTATGTATTGAATGTTTCTGTCTTCAAAGTCACAGCTGGAATGTTTCAACTTTTAGTTGCACCATAAATCTGTTATATTCTGAGATTCAATCAGCAGCAGATGTAAAAGCAAGTGAATAAAAGGCATCAAGGGCAACAATTGCTGGAATAGTGTTCCATTAGGGCCACAGATATAATAGCAGATTGCATTCTCAGATTTCCTTTAGAATTGCTTTTGCTCTCTCACAGCGGTGAGTGATTTTAAGCCTCCAAGGTCAACAAGTGGAGGAAGTCAAAGTGCTGTGAACTTCATCACTTCTGAATAATGATATGGGTGAGTCCGAAATGGAAAATAAAGAGGCAATTAAACACCAATACTGTGAAACAAGGGTATGGTGAGTGAAGATAGGAACATTTGTGTGTTCTCAAGATGTTTGAAAGGACAAGGTGGAGCTAAGATAAACTAATACACACACAAAGACGTGTAATTGTCTGTGTAAAGTCTGTGTTTAAAAAATAAATACCATTATGGTGGGGTCATTGTAAAATACAGGCCCTGAATTCCATCCATGTCATGTTTCGGCTGTGTAAAGGCAGGAGAAGGACCCAAACGCAAAACTCACCACACAGGAATTAAACTCAAAAGGCTGCTTTATTGCAGGATGCCACGAAAAATATAAATAAACTAAACTGGGACATGGATAACTAACACACAGGGAAACACAGCCATGAGGGAGACTACGACACTGAGAAAGAGAAAACACGGGGCTTAAATACACAGAGGGATAACGAGGGAATGAGACACAGAAGGAGAGCACAGCTGGGAGTAATCAGGCTGGACGAGACAAGGGAAGTAAAACTAGAAACACTGACATGAGACACGGACCTTCAAAGTAAAACAGGAAACACACTGACTGAACTCTAGACATGTAACTTAACAGCAACTGGGGAGACAGAACATAAGAACCTGAAACATTGTACAGAAGGGCACAGTAGGCAACATGGAACACACAGGGAAGCCATATGACAGAACTTAAGAACTAAACTTTTGATAACCATAATTGAAACCTAGGGAATAACAAAGACAGTACAACAAAGGACTCAAAACATAAACCATAATATACAAACACAAGATCTCTTCAAAATAAAATAGGAAACCTAATGAGACGCAGACATGACAACCAGAACTTGACAACGTAAGACACAGACATGAAACACATGAAGAGCAGGGGAGACTTCACAGGGGTTGGAAGACACAAGGGGAATCTAATAACAAAGAACTAGAAAAAGTCATGAGCTTAATCATATAAACATCCAAATAAACTAAACTCAAAACACTGGGTCATAAGACCCAGGACCATGACAATCCATGCAATTATAATAGATGTTTTCTGTGCGTACTATAGTATCACACGCCGCTGACGGAGTGAAGGTTCTATGTCTGTCATTTCGTAGAAGACAGGTGCAGCGGGTACAGATATGCTCATGCCCACTGTGCCAACTGTGTGATATTATTGTTTCTAGCTCTTACAATATGTACAGACTTAAAACTCTAATTTTTAAATAGCATTTATTTATTACATGCCACTTGGTCATATTGACATCAGGGTGGTTTATCGGTTTTTTTGTACTTGAGTGGCAAAAAAAAAGTGAACTCTGAATGTTTGCAGTTTTAAGTTGTATTTTTTCCATTAAAAGGACTGTAAGTGTCTCGTTTGGAAATGTTGCCTGTAATATATTTTATGTTAAAGCTTTTGAAAATAATAAGGCAAAATGTTGCTGGAGCTTTAAATTCTTTATACTTAAATGTCCGAATCAAATAAGCTTTGAAACAATATTTTAAATAATAATACAGCATCTGGGATAAAAGGTAGAATTTGTATGACAAAAAAATATATCTTTTACAATATATAAACATAATAAACCACCAAGCTGTCAATAAATTTGTAAATTGTTCTGATTGTTTCTTGAAGTGCTTGATTCTCCAGGACTCTGTAAGCCTTATATGGTAAACATGACCATTGGAGTTCTCTCTGTTTTTGTATTAGCCATCCACAACAGGACGCTTTACAAAGTATCATTAGTGTTCTTTGGCTGTTTAGGAGCACTTTTGCATTTTCTAAAAATATGTGCCAGAACAGACGTTATGTCCATGCAGATCAGCACTCACATTCAACAAAATGTCATATCTTCCATTCAACCCCTCTCAGGGGCTTTGCACATCATCTACTCCAGAGATTAACTGCATCCCAAAGTGCTCTTTGAGTGGCAGTGGAGTGTCATGTGAAACCAGATACATTGAACTAAGCCAACCCAGTATTGTAATGGGGATGCACTATGTGGAAACTTCCGGGATGTGTTGAAAAGCAAGTTCCTGTGCTCTTGTTTTAGACCTGGAGCGATGTGGAACGTCTGCTTCACCCTTTGGTAGAAGCATAGCTTTGATGAACTTATTTGGTGGTGGTGGGGGGGTTCCTAGCATTGCCATAATGTTAATGCCTTTATCCTGCAAAAACAGTCATGTTTATGTGATGATTGATGTCTATAATTACTGTGTGTAAAGCGAATGGGATTTGGTAGTGCAACTCAGGGTTGAGAGGTCTGCGGTTTTCCCACAAAATTGAGCTGCTGTTGAAGGGTAGCCACAGAGTACGTTAACTGGTAGATCAGAAGAAACCTCTAGTCAAAAGTTTTTTTTTTTAAGTTAAATTCAGGATTTTAAAAGAAAATTATTTATTTATACTAAAATCTTACCAGAAGCACAAAAATTTGTGTCTGGTAAATTTTAGTAACAGGTACTGTAAGCCAGTGTGAGTGTGCATTACTCACTCTGGTAGCACAAAGTAATGAACATTAGGGAGTTAGGCGTCACTTAGCCTGTATTCATATATGCTGAACGCAATTCTTCAACAAGAAATAAGCTAGATTAATCAAAACAAGTAAACTCGATTCTACACCCAGTCACTGAAATTTCAAGTTGAGGACAACAAAATATGTGGATTAAAGAAGCCTAAAGTTCATCAATTTATCAGTTCATCAACTGTTTAGTGTTGCCTCTTCAGAATTCAGACTCAGTGGAAGGATTGCTGTCAATAAGCCAAAGAAGGGGAACAAGAAGAGGCACATTACACAAGAACTGCACTAAAACGTCACAGATCTTACGAAGGTCATCCAAATTTGAAAATTCTTGTCTTGGTTCAAATCATCGTCAGTATGCAGGATATCAGGAGAGAGGTATAACAGTGAGTTATGAATGGAGGAACGTATGGATTGACCATCCAAAAGCACTGGATTGTTGGTGGCTTCATTTTTCAGTACGACAATGATCCCAAACACACTCCATCTGAATAGAAAAACGCACAGGGGAATGATATCATTCATGGACTGGCCTCCCCAGCATTACTTCTTGATAGAATAGGAACAAAAGACAGAAGAGCTTTGATTGTCCTTCAAGAAACATGGAGAACTATTCCAGAACACTACTTAAAGAAATTAAAATAAAGCTGCTCAGAGAGTTCAGGCTGTGCTGAACTCCCTGACGCAAAGGCCAATTATTGAACCTTTCTAGAATTCTACAAACTCTGTCTTTGACTTATATGCTGTATTTTCATGTATGCTTGCAGATATTTTCATTTCCCTAATAAAATATAAAGAAATAAACGGTGACCCAAGACCTTTCATTTGTATAAAACTGCAAAATGCTCATTGTATGATTTTCACTTATATTGTAGCACTCTACAGTCAGGTATTTCTATTACTGCCCAGCATTCTAAACAGTCTTAATACTCCCTTTAGCCCATCACTCAGGCACTTTACCCCGTCAAAGTGTCGACTTTCACAGAATTAATTGCAAGTCGGTCGTCACTGGCTGTGAAAGCAAATGAAAATCAGTCACAAGCCTGTCTGAACCAAGATAAAGGCTGACTTGATTATCTTCTTTACAAGTGCCTGTAGTTGATTTTGTTTATTCATTGTTATTCAGATGGAAATCTGAAAGGAGGGTTCTTATAATTATCTTGTTAATCATACAGTGCACCAGTCTGGAAATGTATTGTATTGTATTGTAGGAAAAAGATGAAAAAAAAAAAAAAAACACAGTAGATTTGACAGCATTTTATTGAACTGTTTAGTATTCATGTTGCATCTCTATGTGTGTAAATACATCTGCAATAACAGCTTTCTGTTTATGTTGTCACAACTTTGTCAGAATCGAGAAGAATAGCTACACTTTTAAAATTTACTCTGCAATTTTAAGAAAGCAATGATGTAGCAGAGGACTGAGGTGAAAAGCTAAAGAACTGAATGAAACAGTACTTGATATATACAAGTACTGTTTAAATATATACATTTGCTTGTTATTATATTTATTTTACTATATATTTTACTATATGTGTTACTTATATTTATTTTACTATATTTATTTTATAGTAGCCCCCCATGCCTGTACAGAAATGCATAGAAAAGAATTCATGTATTGCAAACAAAAAAAAAAAAAAAAAAAAAAATTGCATTCTCTATGTGCCACCTTTGCTTTTTGCTTCTTCTTTTTTTTTAAAAAAACATTCTGCACATAGTTATCAATAATTCATAATTCATTAAACTTTTAATCTGGAACTTCATTCAATGCAGCTCAAGGTTCTGCACTCTGTTCATGCAATATAACAAGAGACCTTTCTCATTCAAAGCAACAAATGTTTTGTTGACTGAAAATCAAAGAAAGATTTTATCCGCTCAAGACAGAATTTTTCTTTATTGTTTCATTTCGGGGAAAGCGGCTTGTTTTTCATCCAGTTAAAGAGGTCGGTGCGAGTTACACTGCACAGATGTGGGAAATTAATTTTGCCACAGCTCTTAAATGTTCAGGCAACTTATGTGTTCATGTGGAAAAAAAACAAGAGAAGATGCAGAAAACCACTCTGACAGGAAAAGGAATCGCATGTCTTGTGCAGTGGTGATTTTTCTTGTTCAGGAATTCCCACTTCACAGGACAGGAAGGAACGTCCCTTGGGAATAACATTGCATAACTAGTTAGCACTGTTTCCAGACTTACTTTAAGATGAGTGCTTTTTCTGGGCATATGGAGCCACTTTATACACCTTTCTATTGCCCCGAATGTCATACGCTTATTGATGAACAGTTAAACACCACAGACTGTTCATGATATTTCTGATTTAGAGTGTCACATTTTTTGTCATAGCAAAGGCTTCAGGTTGAAGCACAGATGTTTTTAAAGGCATTTGCTTATTCTCTGGATAAAAGCAGACAGTCACACTAACACAAGGACATGTACATCCATTTAGTGTGACTTATGCTCTTATGGGTTCAGCGGGGAAAAAATCAAATGGTTTTAGGATCAACCGTGATCAAAAACATATAAATGGTTAAAATACAGTATGACTCATACCCATCCTACCCCTTTGCTTCTCTAGCTGTCTGTCAGGGGACTTTGTTTTGATTGTTTTGATAATTAGAATTTGGATTCCCCTCAGCTGTTAATGCAACCTTTCTGTTGGTAATAGTGGCTGAATTAAAAGCTGATGCCTGCAGCATAAGTGTTTGTCTCCTGAGTAATAAAGACTGTCTGGCAATAGTTATGCAACATATGGTACTTTCTGCGGTTAAGATGTATTCCCTTGTGCATCTCAACTTTGCAGCTAGTACACTTTAGGTCTGTACATAACTAGAAAGTGCTTGATGATTATATAGCAGTATAGAAATTGCTGCCTTTTATGATGGCCTGTAAAAATTACATAACAATTTGATGACACTGTTTAATAACAAGTTTGTCTCCACATGAAGCAAAAAGAGAAACATTTGCAGAAATTTCCAAAATAATAATCATCATCATCATCTGCAAATAAACAAACAGAAGAACATGGCACAGAAAAGACTGCCTACAGGCTTCAGACTGGTCTAAATGTTTACATACATTTTCTTTTCTTTTCTTTTCATCTTCAGAAATCATTATGATCATCTTCGGTGGAGATCAAGTAAATGTTAATTATTAATGCATTTTCAGGTTCATGCCACAAAACATATATTTATATATAAAAACAGGTCTCTGGTGAAAAAAGACAAGCACTACCTCTTAGGAAAAATGAGCTAATGATAACATGTCAAATCAGATCATGTGGTATCCAAACAGATCTAGTTCCATGTATCAGGGTCCTTTTAGAAGGATGTCTTAATGTTGTTTGCTAACTTCATGCACTGCTTTTTATCGTGACTAATTTGACATGACAATTGTTCTCTCTCTTTGCAGCTATTTACTTTTGCTGGTTGTGGAATAGCCTTTGTTTATTCCTTGTTCTGTTATTGTTATCAACGAAGTGTCTTGTCATTGTTGTTGCTTCTGCTGTGTATTTATCGCTGATCATCTTGTTCGTTGTTTTGTTTTGTTTCTGTTTACTGATTTCATCAGTTTCTGTTTGCATCTTTAGAAATTTTGCAACTGTTTTCTGTGTGTCATCCAAAAGAAATTGTTAAAAACCAGTTGCCTGACTTATTTTTGAAAACATTCAGTGAGCATTGAATGTCCCATTTCACTGTAATTGAAGTGAACTTACAGAGTCTGAACAAAGACATTAAAAAAGTCAAATCCTTTTGAAACAATTTTTTCACAATGCTAAAGTAACAATTGCCAATTTTGTAGAATTGAGGATCATTTACAGCATAATTCACAGAAACCTGGTTTCTACTATCCTGTGTTCAACTGATTTAAAGATGCAAGCTTTGTGGACTGCTTTGTACTTTTGTATTTTATTGTATTTCAATGGTTTTATGTCCTTTGTACACTCTGTGCAGAAAGCCACACTTCCACTGTGCTGAGCTGTGCCGAACTGACTGCCACCTCTGACCTCAGAGCCGAGAATCCCCCAGCTGTTTGTACTTGGCTAATCTCCGCTCTAGCAGTGACCCCTCGCTGCCCCGAAGGTGTAATTTATGATGCTTGTCAATATTGTATTATGAAGAGTTCCAGCTATTCTTCCAGCTGTTACTGAGCTGCTGAAACAGTGATTGTATTATTTTAGTCAAGAGATTTCCTTGCTGCACAGTTTACACAGTTGTAACACCCAGCGCGCTCGCACTCTCTCTCTCTCTCTCTCTCCATATATATATATATATATATATATATATACATACATGTACATGAATTGAACATAATGTTGAAAGGGAGCCAAATGACTGGAAAACTAGGGAATATTAGGAGATTGTTAATCCAATAATCTAATAGTGCTTTTAATATTTGGTTCTTTTTAAATGAGGAAATGAGACTTTGTCTCACTGGACCACACGTGCAATGCTATTTATCCTGTAAGTTATGATATTTTTATATTTAAATGACACGAGTCGTCAGAAATAGGGGACAGTTTTCCGAGAAGAGCAGAGTTCAGAGTTTTACGAAATATCTCACGGGAAATGTCTTTCTCGTGCACTGTAATTATATCAGTGTTCTGCTGTAAAGAGCTGCAAGCCAGTATGTGTAGAAACAAGCCGGAGACCAACAGGTGCATCCACTCGGTCTCAAAATGCACGTGTAAATGGAAATATTTTGGAACAACAAAAGGAAGTTCTAAAATATAACTTTTCAGTCCTGGCGGGAAACATTAGGCAGATGGATGCTTGGCCGGGTTTGTCCTAATTCAGGAAACATGTTTTCATTCTGCTACATGTGCTTAAACCTTAAAACTAAGTTTTCTTAATAATTTTTATTATGAATACTTATTCTGCATCAAAGAAAATGCTGATTGAGCATAAAAAGGTGAAAATTTGTTGTTCCACCACATTAAAATTTTGAAATATTTTTGATAGTGAATTTTTGAATTGTTAAGCCACACCAGAAAGTGTTCATGACTTTACTGAATAGGTGGTGAGCCTGCTGCTAAAGAAGCATCTGGCAGTCTACCAGAACTGCTGCTGAGACTGCTAAAACACTACCAAGGAAAGAATATGTTATCAATATTGAAACAGGATTTCCAACTTTCACACATTTTCCGCGAGGCCCTCAGATCAAGCCTCTATGGCATGCTCTAAATCCGAACAAACAAATCTAATGCCAAGATATCACAAATCCATTCCTTGTTGGCCATATATTTGTCACTTTCCTTAGTAGAGTGGCATGTCTTTAAAAATATAGACCCCATTAAAGTCATTATTGTGATATTAGAGTGCAATTTATGATGGCTACCTGAAGCCACTATTTTTGCCTTTTATGACAGTTGATGGTGAAAACTGGCTACACTGATCACCAATATGGGATATAAATGATTCTCTGAGAGTTTTTTTCCCAGTTCATTTTGCACTAATTCATCACATAATTCACTTCAAGCTGCTTAATACTGTAGGTAAAGACACTACAGTAATAGAAAGAAACCCCAGCAATCACATATCCCTCTATGAGCAAGTCTTTGGTGACAGTAGTGACAGCAAATCACTCAACAAAACTAGCTAGTGCAGTCAATTCTTCTATATAACAGTTTTGCATTAAAATCAGAAAACAAAGTCATTTTTCACAGTTAACCATATTAGGATGACATGTATGGTTACTGGAAGCTTATCCCAGCATGTATCCCATACTGTATGTGTGCAGACTGAAAACCTGTGGTTGATTTTGCTCAGAGTAAAACAAAAAAACTTTATTAATTAATTTTGAAATAAATGTGTTGCACTTTTAAGGGCACTTGTTATATTATGAAGTGGATTAATCTTGTGCTATTCCCTTATTCTAGCATATCTACCTTTTAGTATTTGTAGGTAAACAGAATTAATTTCAGATAAAATACATTGAATTCCAATTTAATTACTACATTTTTAGTTGCAGGCTGCGTTACAAAGTGTACCAAATAAGGAAATATGTGTTTTATTTGAGACCTGATTTCATTATTTTTCGGGCTAGATGTGGATTATTTTCTGGGTGTATCTTTGATTCTAGTGGGATACATAGTTGTCTCATTACTTTTTAATCTTGTCCTTGTTTTTGATGAAAGTTGAAGTTGTTTTGATTTCTTAATCATTTTCAGGTGTTTTTGATTTGGTTGCATTGTGAATCTATGATCTGGTTTGTTGTTGGTAATTCCTGCACTTTGTACTCTTATTAAGCCATATAGTTCTGGATATAAAGTCTATTATTTTTGGTTTCCTTTAATGGGATAGCTACTAATAGTATAGTTAATTCCTGTGGTTTGTGCTTAGTTTTGCTTCCTCCCCCACCTCATTGCCTTGATTGCCCACACCTGTGTCTAGTTTTCTCCAGCTGTCTCCACTTTCCTAATAATCCCCATGTTTATAAATAACCCCACCCTCCCCTCAGCCTTTGTTAGTCTTCTGGTAAGCGCCACCATGTGTTATTCCCCTGTGCTTGCCTGTGCTAAATTTGAATTTGTTCTCTTTGTTATTGGAATTAGTTTGGATTCTGTTTCTAAGAACTGTGAACCAAGCAAAATAAAGGCTGCTCTTCTGTTTAATCAGTCTGCATCCAGAATTTGGATTGGACTCCTTAATGCATCTAAACGTCCATCTGAGTTTCTTCTGATTGGCTGCCCCTCTCAAACACAAAGTTTGAATTGTAGTGGGCGGAGCTTCTGTGTTTAAAGGCAGAACTGTGCACCTGAAATGACAATCTCAAGTTTATTTTAAGATTGTCAGAGAGCGATCACTCTGTTTAGAGTTCTTTGAAGCCTAAGCTTTTGTCTCACAGGGATTGCTATTACCCTATAATCTGTGGTCACTATTTAACATTTTGACACCCATAATTCATTCTCTCTCTCTCTCTCTCTCTCTCTCTCTCTCTCTCTCTCTCTCTCTCTCTCTCTCTCTCTCTCTCTCTCTCTCTCTCTCTCTCTCTCTCTCTCTCTCTCTCTCTCTCTCTCTCTCTCTCTCTCTCTACACATACTGCTGGAATTTATATTTAAAAAAAAAAAAAAAAAAACTTGCTTCGGGCATTCACTGCATTAATTCTTTACTATGCCAACTTTAAATTTTAACATTCTGCTGTCTCAGGCGGAAACTTCTGCGAGTGTTCATGGTGACACTTGCATTATAAATAAGTAGGCTTGCCCGAAAGTAACCAAGAGAGAAAACAAGACAGAACAATAGAAATAGAAAGTGTGAAAGTTCAAGTTCCTGTTCTTCTGTTGTCCCTCTCCTTGAGTTAGAGTGTGTGAAAGAAACACTTTGGGTGTGTCTTAAAATGGGATTGGGGGATGTTGAAGCCTCAATCTGGACACTGCAGGAAACTGAGCCAGAAAAAGAGGAAATGGTGACACATATTTGTGGGGATGCTAGCAAGACTGTGTCAGCTCACCAGAGTCAGCTTTAGCATGTTTTTACTTTGAAGATGTCTAAACAAAATTCCATTGTTAATGCATGTGGCAGATAACATCAGTAAAGAGACTAAAGAAAGGGAAGGAACTGATCACGGAAGGAAGTCCTAATGGTGCCGACTGTCTGCTGACTGGCTTGCAAAAAAATAGTCAGAAAGGGTGGAGAAGAAGTGGTCACCACAGAATAATTCTTGGCTAGGATCAGCAACTTTGAGGAAACTGCAAAATTTCACAATCCGTCAATCTTTCCACCAGTAGTTATTACACTTAAACACCACACATCATAAATAAATGTCTGAAGGAGATGTCCAAGGCATTTGTTTCCCTTTGTGTAGCCTTCCAGTCTCATCTAAGCCAAATTAAGCTGGTTGTAGCTTCATATTTAACAGTACTATTTATCTTATCTAAGTCTGCTTTACGCACTAAAAAAGACTTGCAATATTGTTATGAGTGCATCTGAAATGTTTGAGGATATTCCATGTGTGATATTCAAGAGGTTGGTGGTAATACAAATGACCACACTCTGCATGTACATTCATACAAAACCAGTGCTTGGTCAAGAATTCCTGTCTCTCACTATAGGAATCGCTCTCATCTTTAAAAAAAAAAAAAAAAGAGCAGCAGGTCCTGTCTTCCTGCATTAAATGAAATCCAGATGTTAAACCAGAAATTTCTCACAGAATGGGAAAAGATGTATGTGCGTGCATCCGACAAGTGAAAACATAACCATACCCTACATACCACATGCCTACCATAAATAACAAATATCATTATGAAACACTCTAGTGTGTAGTGTAGCTTTTTCTCAAAAGAGAGATATATCAGCCTTTTGTTTGCTCATTTAATGGCTCTCATGCCACATTTCTTTAGAACAATGATAAGCCGACTGGTCCAAACAGGGGTGTTTAGTATTTAAAGATGACAGATTTTACACATGCAATTACTCTCACTGTAAAAGAGGAAAGCAAATGATATGAGAATTAAAGTTAGCACCTGAAGCCCTGATAGCCCAAAAGCACATGTGTTGTGACTCAGAGCAAAGTTACCTGGACAACTGATGACCTGCTTGCATGTGTTTGCTGAACCCTGGTTATGGTTCTTCCTTTGAGATTTAGGCTAGGAAGGAAATGTGTTACACATTGGAACCTCTGTGTGGCCTGCAGAGTATCAGGAATAAAATAGACACTCGGAGAGCCATCAAACCATCATAAAAGCAAATCAGCAAATTGCTCCTATCTTTTTGGTTTTGTTTTGTTTTTTTAAAAAATGCATTTTGACAGTACTGATGATTCTAATTCTTTAAATTCTTTTAAAACAGCAAAACAAAATGATATATGCAGTGCCATGCTCTCAGAGCATGTCTGCTGCAGTTATAAGAAAGAAAACTTGCAGGGCAAATGTTCTTTACTTTGAGCACTGAGACGTCCCTGTGTAAACATTCACATCTTCAGATCTACGGATCATTGCTGTCATTAAGACAAGCAGGAAAACAACCTACTTGGTAGGTGCAGCTGCAAAATCAGTCCTGTAGGATCAAACGGAGTAAGATCAATAAACATAATAGCCTTTGGCTTCAGCCACAATCAGGAATACATCAAGCCTGCCCAGACATCAATGCCACGTCTTTTTTCGCTGCTGTAAGTTAGAAGACCGCTACTTCAAAGGTGCTCTCTGTTCACCAGGCATCAATTTGAGCAGAAAGTTCTCCTGTGACTAGCACGCTCACTTCAGCATGCAGATTGGTGGTGTTTAAACATCACAGGGAATGTGATAAAATGTGCTTCCCAACTTGAGTCAGCTTAAAGTATTTTTTTTTTTTTTTTTTTTTTTTTTTTCCACTGTGCCAGGTAAAACTATCACTAGTCAACTAATTTGATTGATGCACCAATTAGTTTAATTCAGCGAATGTCTGCATTGTTGGGAGTGACCGCTTACACACGATTATTAACTTAATATAATGTATATATGCAGCTGACCATTTGCAAAGAAATAATTTTACTGAAATTTGCCTTAGCCAAATAACTTCAGGCATTTTTGAAAATGTATATTCATAACATCCCAAAGTTCCATGTGGCTGTCCATGTTTCAATTAAACAGGAGATGGAATATATTCACACTTTTTTTTTTAAAGATACACAATACAGGTATTGCAATCTTAAATGTATCTACAGTAACTTCTTTGTTTAGAGCCACGACACCTTGGAACCACTAACATGTTTGTCCTGCATCAAGACAGTGAAGAGACCCAAACCCAGCCTTAAAGGGTCACAAGTACCTGTACTCCTAGAGCTGGTTCCACACCTGGGTAAATGGTAGGGCTGTGTCTGGTGTAAAATCTGTGCCCAATCAACATGGAGACCCTTCAGAAAATAAGGGGTCTGCTGAAAGAACCTCACCACTTTGTTTTAGTTCATTACTTTGTGCTGCTCAGGTGACCTTACACAGTGGTATGGCTTGCAGGTTAATTAGCAGCAGTCTTTAAAGGCCTGCCAGTAAACATCGGATCGGAGACTGTTGAAACACAAACCACTGGTAAACAGTGTTTTTAGTCTGTTTTGTTATCTTTTTATGTCCTCCTTTATTCCAGCTGATACTGACCATTTAATAGCATGTGGCAACTTGATTCACTTTGTCAGTTTTCTATGAGATGCTGTACTCCTGTACTGTTCAAAATGAGGCTTTTCAGAAGAGTTTGTGAATATTAGAAGTGGTTTGTTAGCATCATTTGACTGCATCCTAAAAGTAGCATTCCCATACAGCTAATGTAAATTATCAGTTGCATTTGGAAGAAAATGGGAAAAGCATGCGTAAGGAGGCAGTGAGGGCGGTGGAACCATAATCCCCAAGGTTTTCATCAGGCTTTTATATTTCGTTCATAATGCAGTTTTGTTGTACGGAAATGTCATTTTTAGGAGACCGGGCTCACTAAATGTCTGCTTTTGTAGCCCATTTGTGACCAAGCTAAATGTCTTTTCATGATGCTGATTGCTGCATTATGTCCCAAATCCACAGGGCTCCTGCTAGACAGTTGTGGCTATCCCAAAAGAAAATTGGCTTTGGCATGGAAACAAAAGAAGCCAAAGGGCAGTGAAAATGCTCAACTAGAGTTTTGCTCAAGCTCAAATTGTATCTTTTTTCCCTTCTTCTTTCTGTTTTTTTCCTTTAAGTAACCCCCTGCTGTCTAGAGATAACATTAGTACACTTCAGTGTGTGTTGGCAATGTCACGCGGGAGGAGGGTGAAAGACACAGACGAGTGACGACAATCTAGAGTTGCAAAATTTTCAGTCAGCATATCAGTTGCCATTTTCCTGCTACTCACTACACTTTTTCAGGCAGTATATCCCACTGCCAGTACTACCTTGATTCTCTCGGACATGCAAGCAAGCCTTCGGCATTTGTGCTACTCTATTAAGGAGTGTAGCCAATGTTTGCACATCCTCCTCAGTAAGACAGGGGTTTGTGCTAATATATGACATCATGCAAAGTTTAATGTTAAATATTATCTTGCAATTACATGACAATGCATCTCAATCTGATGTTGCAGAGTAACACCAAAATAAAAATATACTCTTCACTGGTTTCAATACTGGGCAGTGTCTTAGGCCATATAAGTTCTTGATTAAGGGAATGGCAGATCAGCACTGAGATCATCATTGGGTGGCTAACGTGCTTTATGAACATGAACCATTGGCTAACATATGAGTTACATAAGACCAACCATTTCTACACAAAGTGTTTCAGAGATGATACCAGACAGGAGAAAGGAGTCAGATTGTGAAATGAGTAGTGCAGCCATGCCAATAACTCACATCACCTCTCATCTTTGGGGAAATAAGAGTTTGGGAGGGGAAGTATGACAAATAAAGTGCATGCTTTTAACTTTAGTCCACTACATTCAGCATCCCAAAGCGATCATGTCAAAAATTGTTATTGTGTCATTCCTTGCACCTAGACTGCATTTTTTTTTTAAATTCTCAGTGCCAATGACTGTGTTTAAATTCAAGGTGCTGGTTTCCATTTAATATAGCTGCAGCTTATAGTCTCACAAGAAATCATGTTGAAAGCTACAGAATGTGTTTTTATCTGTGTTCTATGTACATGTAGTGTATTTGTGCTGTTTGTGAAGGCAAAATTGAGTTTAAGGCCTTTGGAATGAGATATTTTTTGGAAAGGTGTGGGAATTTATCAGCCCTCTGCAGCCACATTCTTCACAAAGCTGTTTAAGGGGTTAAGACTTTAGGTTAGGATAAGGGCTGGGCTGAGGCTTGTAATTGATTGCTGTGTGGAGGTAAACAAAGATGACACGAGAGCTCTCGATTATCACTCGTCGTTTATTCTCATCACCACAGAACTGAACTCTTTTCCCTCCAAAACATAACAACAACACTTCCTGAGGACTGGGTGTGAGTGGAGCCCTCCAGTGGTCCACCACACATGCCCCCGAACACCCAGTAGGGTCATCCCCAGTCCAGAACCCTTGCCTTAATCAAGCGTCCAGAACGGCTGAACCGGGAGGTGGAGAGCTGGCTGAGGGGAAACGTGCCTGAGGACCAGGCTGGCATGGGCGGCCAGGAGAAGCTGAAGGTAGCTCGGGCCCTGCCAGGTGGGGGGTGCTCCCAGAGGAAGAAGCAGGGTTGTCCAGTCCAGTGGAAGGCGGGCGGCCACGGCGGGGGGCCTGAGCCGGCACCAACTGATCATCCTGCAGCACATGTGCCGGCTTAAGTCTGTCAATAGAAACAGTCTCCTGACGACCCCCAAAGTCCAAAAGGAAATGCTTCCGGCCCGGTTGAATAACCCTAAAGGGGCCGTCATACAGTGGACGCAGCGGAGGCCTATGAGCGTCATGCCTGACGAAAACAAACTGCGAAGAGTCCAAGGACCTCGGAACAAAGGTGTCGGGCAGACAATGGTGCACTGGGCCAGGAAGAGAAAACGAGTCTCTTGGGGGACGGAGAGACAGCACAGAGGGAGCGAAGCACGGGGTGGGCTCGGGCAAGAATTTCGGGACCCGGAGGGGCTGACCGAGGACAAGTTCAGCCGGGAAACCCCGAGGTCTTCTTTAACCGCCGCAGCGCAACCCCAGTAAAACCCATGGGAGGCGGTCAACCCAGTTGCCATCCGTGAGAGAAGCACGGAACGCGCCTTAAGCGACCGGTGGAAACGCCGCACATCCCGCTGGCCTGCGGGTGGTACGCAGTGGCTCGGTGGACCTTGACACCCAGGCCGTCAGCCATGGCAGACCAAAGCTCGGAAACAAACTGGGGCCCCTGTCTGAGGTGATGTCGGTGGGGGGACCAAACGCGAAACCCACGCTGACAAAAATGCCCTGGCCACTGCTGCAGCTGTAGTGGATGCCAGAGGCACTGCCTCAGGCCAACGGGTTAGGCGGTCCACCACAGTCAAAAGGTGCGTGAAACCTTGTGACTGCGGCAGGGGACCAACCAGATCCACATGTACATGATCAAAACGCCCCTGGAACGCGGAAGGATTCGAGGGGCGCCTGTGTGTGCCTATGGATCTTAGCGTTGGCATGGGATGCACGCTGCTGCCCATTCTTTCACCGATTTACAGGCCCGCCAAACGAACCTAGAGCTGACCAGCTTGACCGAGGCCCGGACACCTGGATGAGAGAGGGCGTGTACGGAGTCGAAAACGCGACGACGCCACGAAAGTGGAACTACAGGGCGTGGTCGGCCGGTGGAAACGTCACAAAGCAGGCTAGGCCCGCCGTTCCACACGGGTCTGTCCTCCAGCACAAGGCCCGTTTGCTCAGACCGGCGGGCAAGGGCGTCCCGGTCCGCCCGCTGATCAGCGGCCATAGCGCCAAAGTCTATGCCAACATAAACGGGAGAAACCAGCGGCGGCGGGATAGACAGTCAGCCACGCAGTTGGACTTACCAGCCACGTGCTGAATGTCAGTTGTGAACTCGAAATGGCTGCCAGCTGGCGCCCGCCCACGGGTCAGAGACCTTGGACATCGCGAATGTCAAGGGTTTATGATCAACGACGCGGTGAAACTCCGACCGAGAAAAAACGAAAATGCCGGGTCGCAAGGTGCAGGGTCAGCAACTCCCTGTCAAAAACGCTATATTTGCGCTCACTGTCCCTAAGCGTGCGACTGAAAAAGGCAAGCGGTTGCCAGACACTGGAGACCCGCTGCTCCAAAACTGCGCCCACCGCCACGTCCGACGATCGGTGGTCAACGCGATCTCCGCCGATGGAAACGGGTGGGCAAGCAGGGCGGCGTTGCCAGCGACGCCTTGGCATCAGAAAACGCCTGGATGCGTTCAGGGAGCCAATCAATCGGGTCCTTAGCAGTTTTACCCTTCAAGGCAGCATAGAGAGGCTGCAGCAGGTGCGCGGCTCTGGGGAGAAAGCGGTTGTAGAAATTGATCATCCCCAAGAACTCCTGCAGTGCTTTAACGGACGCGGGACGCGGAAAAGCCGAAACGGCCCGGACCTTGTCCGGCAACGGAACCACACCGTCAGCGGAAATGCGGTGGCCCAAGAAATCCAGAACCGGCAAGCCGAACTGGCACTTGGAGGGGTTGACGATCAGGCCGTGTGCCGCCAAGCGCTGGAAAACCTGACGCAAATGTGACGCGTGCTGACTCTCAGAACAGCTGGCCACCAATATATCGTCAAGGTACACGAAGACGAAAGGCAGCCCGCGCAAGACAGAGTCCATCAACCGCTGAAAAGTCTGGGCGGCGCCTTTCAGGCCGAACGGCATGCGCAAAAATTCAAACAGGCCGAAAGGGGTAATAACGGCAGTCTTCGGGACGTCTTCGGCGCGCACGGGAACCTGGTGATACCCCCGCACTAAGTCAATTTTAGAAAAAATCGAGGTGCCGGCGAGGTGGGCGGAAAAATCCTGCATGTGGGGAATGGGGTAACGGTCGTTCTCCGTGACATTATTCAAACGGCGAAAATCCCCACACGGCCGCCACCGACCGTCGGACTTGGGCACCATGTGTAGCGGAGAGGCCCAGGCACTATTCGAACGCTGCACAATGCCGAGGCGCTCCATGGCGGCAAACTCTTCCCGAGCGACGGAGAGTTTCGCGGGGTCGAGGCGGCGCGCGCGTGCGAACACCGGGGGACCGACCGTCGGAATTTAATGTTCAACCCCGTGCTTCGTTGCCGTGTTTGAGAAATTAGGAACAGTCAGTGAAGGGAACTCAGAGAGCAAACGCTGAAAAACATTCCCAGAAGTCACCAAATTAGCCCGATTCAGGGGCTCGATGGCGCGAGTGAAACAGGGTACTGAAGAAAAAGACTGGGCGTCGATTAAGCGTCTGTTAGCGACATCGACCAGCAGTCCGTGAGCACAAAGAAAATCAGCGCCCAAAATAGGAACAGAGCTAGCGGCAACAACAAAGGTCCATTGGAAATCCCGACCATGAAAACAAACAGTCACGAACCTTTCCCCGAACGTTGCGATGGGAGAGCCATTAGCCGCAATGAGCTGCGGTCCGCAGCCCGCTGCTAAACTGTCGGCGCCGGACGGGGGAAGGAGGCTCTTCTGTGAGCCGGAGTCGACCAGGAAACGTCTCCCGGAGCGCGAGTCTTCTATGAAGAGCAGCTTTTCCTTGTCGCCAGCGGTCGCGGCCGCTACAGCGCGCTGTCGGGTCCCGTGTCCCAGGGTAGGAAAAACACAAGGCAGCAAACAGCGGCGCGCTCTGGAGCCAGAACGCTGATGGTAGAAACAGAGGTCCCGTCGCGGTGTGGCTGCGCCGCGACCTTTGCCGCCAGCGAAGGAGCGGACACGCCGGGCAGGTCAGCGGGGAAGTAGGAGGCGAGGCTGGAACTAGGTCGTGATCGTGGAAAGCACGGGTAGCCAAGAGAATACGATCCGTCCTCCGCCAGGGAGCGATAATCCTTCGTGCCCAGAAGTGGAGAGTTGGCGAGGCCGGCTCTCACGGCCGCCGGCAGCTGTCGGAGGAAGATGTGGGCGAACAGGAATCCCCGTCGTCCGGACCGAGAAAGGACAGCATGCGCCCATCAGTTCGAGAGCCGCACCGCCACCCAGGCCTGAGAGGAGAGGAGCTTCTCGGCTCGCTCTGCGCCGGAGAGGGCATAGCGCTGAAGAAGCAGCTCCTTAAGGCGGCGTACTTCCCTCGGGCAGGTGGGTCCCGGAGGAGAGGCAACGCACGACGGGTGGCTAGCGGGTCGAGAGAGGCCACCACCTGGTGATATTTCGTGTCGTCAGCCGAGATGCCACGAAAGGCGAACTGAGCCTCCACGCGCACGAACCACGACGGGGATCGTGAAGCCAAAAGTCCGCAGCTCGAAAGCGGCACAGCAAACGCAGCCGCAGCCGGAGGCAGAGGGCTGGCGGCTGCTGATGCATCCAGAGCGGAGTCGGTGCCACCATCGGACTGCAGCATGTTCGAGTCAGGGGTCACCAATGTGGAGGTAAACACAGACGACACGAGAGCTCTCGATTATCACTCGTCGTTTATTCTCATCACCACAGAACTGAACTCTTTTCCCTCCAAAACATAACAACAACACTTCCTGAGGACTGGGTGTGAGTGGAGCCCTCCAGTGGTCCACCACAGCTGGATTTTATTCAGGGCTGGAGAATGCATGATGTCAGTGAGAGTACTTGTACTAGAAGTGTGAATCATTTATATGCAGTGTTGGGGAGTAACGGAATACATGTACCGCCGTTACGTATTCAGAATACAAAATATGAGTAACTGTATTCCGTTACAGTTACCGTTTAAAAAGGTGGTATTCAGAATACAGTTACTTTGTTGAAATAAATGGAATACACAGCGGTACTTCCCTGTTTCATATTGTCGCGGGTCAGGATTGTTTGGGTTTGTTTGACAGCTACGTTCTGTTGTTCCAGGCGGCAGCGTTACGGTTGCCATGGTTACAGGGTGACGCGCTCTCTCTGCGTGTTTCCTGGGTGAGAGAGCGCTTTTTGTTGTTGTTGTTGTTGTGCTAAGCTAAAGGCAGAATGCTACAGGCATAGCTCTAAAGCATGTAGCCTGATGGGCAGTGTAGTCCGTGCTGCAGGGAGAATGGACTACCATACCCGTTATGTGTCTGTGAGCGAGGGAGGAGAGAAAGGAAAAGTCCGAGCTGTCACGGAGCAAAAAACGAGAGCTGGAAGCATGTAAATATAATAATAACCACAGCAGCCAAGAAGAGTGCCTGAGGAGCCCATTTGTAAGTAAGCTATTAAGACTCAACTGTACACTGTGTTCGTGTTTTCCTCCGGAAAAAATAAGTTCCGTTGGAGCAGTCTTTCAACGCCTCTCTCTGTCTCCCGCAAGCAAAGTTGACCCAGACAACAAAGTAAAGCTAGTTTTCGGCTACCAGCCCGACAGGGAACCCACCGTATTAGCCAGAGGTCCCTTTACTACGTTTCGGAGCCGCGGACCTTCAGTAACAGTAATAAATCACAGCAATAGGACATTCATGTAGTTGTAAACAGCATGATAATATATTAAGTATTCCAAAGTATTCAGAATACGTTACTCTCATTGAGTAACGTAACGGAATACGTTACAGAATACATTTTGGGGCATGTATTCAGTATTCTGTAGTGGAATACATTTTAAAAGTAACCTTCCCAACACTGTTTATATGTTAGCATAAGTGTATGTCCTCTAAGGGATAGAGAAATTTAAAATTAGGGAAAAAATCACTGGAAAACTTACTGATAGTGTGACCTCATGGTACCATATCACCCCAATAGAGCACTTTGCTCTCAGACTGCTGGTATCCTTGTTTTTCCTGGAAAATTTTAAAGTAGAATGGGAGGCAGAGCCTTCAGCTTTCAAACCTGTCTTCTGTGGAACCAGTTTGGATTTGAGAGACATACACCCTCTCTACTTTTAAGATTAGGCTTAAAACGCTCCTTTTTGATAAAGCATATATGGCTAGGGCTGGATTCTTAGTTACACTGCTCCTTTAGTTCCCCTTTTTTTCACTCATTATGTGTAATATTGTAGTCTTTATCTTACAAAAAAGTGCTATGGGCCAACCGTTGTTGTTGTTGTTGTTGTTGTTGTTGTTGTTGTTGTTGTTGTTGTTATTTGGTGCTATGTAAATAAAATTGAATTGAATTCAACTTTAAACCATATAGTCCAATAAGGAGAAATGGGCCCCCTGAAGTCTAGATGCTGGTGGTGGTGAAAATAAAGTTGATGGCTTGGCTGGACCTCTGAGTGACCAGGGTGAGGCAGAGAGGTCGCATGAATGGGAATCTGAGAGACAGGATATGATTTAAAGCAAAAAGAATGGAGGCTGATTTGTTTGCAGAAGGTTGGTCTCTGCATCACTTCCACTTTCCCACACCACTAAATTCAATGCTGACGTCATAGACCAGTCATCTTCTTGCCAAAGTAGCAGCCAAACACTGTGATGGTAGATGGTAGATGAGTCTCATTCTCAGCCTTATCTTTACATTCGTTATTGAGCTCATGTTGAAGCTTGACTTTGCTGGTGATTATACATTTAAAACATGTTCATCTTGGAAATCAAACACAGCTGTTCAAAGCCTGTCCAACAGATTAAATGTATTTCCTTTTTTCAATACCTTACACAGGCCTGATGCCCTCTCTAACACTCTTTTTTTTGTATGCAGTTCCATGTAGATTTTCTGGTTTCATTCATTGTAATGTAGACCAACATTGTGCATTCCAGTCAGATGGGTACCGGAGTGACTTGGTTTGGTTTGTTTGTTACCTGCACACTTACAATCATTTTGAACTCTTTTGTGACCAAGTGTCCCTCAAGAGACTTCCCGGTTAAATAAAGATTTAACGTTGGGCTTTAACGTTGCATGAGTCACAGTTCAAAGTTCATCTTTAGTTCATTGTCTGTTTTAGCTCCTTTCCCCCTTTAAACTTTCTTCTGATTGGCTTCCCTTCCCAAACAAGGACCAGCAGTGAGTGGCCTCTTTGCTTACAGTCATAATTGTATGTACGAAATGACCGTATAAGATATTTTTCCTCATTGGCTGTCGGAAACTAAGAATTGCAATCAATATAAAGCCTGTCCTTGAGGACCCCTGCTCTAGGCCTCTGGTGGGATAGATTCTCTGGATCCCTCGCCCTTTGGCTCTGAGGGCGCCGCCTTTCCCTGCTGTGGTGGACATGTGGTTGTCCTCGGGATGTGTGGCCTTAGGACTTTAGTACTCTTGAGGGAGGCCCAGGTCTCCTGGGTCCTTCTGACTCACACAACAAGATTGTTTTTTTTGTTAAAGTTGAGAAGTTGGCCACCCGTTTTGTTTTTCTACTTGTGATCTGACCTATATTTTTCCCCTAATTTCTCGCTCTTTTTTTTTTTTTAAATCTTTTTTTTCAGTTGTGTCTACAAAATGTCGCTCTAATTGGCCATCTAAGACATTGAAGCAATGTCAAGCCTGAGCCTTTGTCTCTTAGGGATTCAGTTTATGTCGCCTTTGATATTTAAACACTTGCCAAAGATTTCTGGGGGCATAGAGGTCAGGAAATAAAAACTGCAACATGAATATGACTGCAATATTGACCAAAAACCTACAGACTTTATCCTAGACCCAGTAAGAGAAACGGATAATTGATACAAGCCATACACCTCATTCACAAACTGAATTTAGAGCTATGTAAAAACAGCCAATGTGGGATTTAATAGGTCATGAGGAGGTCAGTGGTCTACAATACAAAAAGGGTAACATGAGGTTATCTAAGGATTTACTCTTATCATATCTTCCAAATGGTCGTTCTGCTATAGATAGCCTAAGTCTCATCTCCCTGGCTTCTGAGTGGACTCTTCAACAACATTATTTGGCTCAATTAAACTGCCATTTGAAACTTTGCCCCAATCTCATATTATCTCATTTGGAGCCATGGCTGCACGTACACACAATCATCTGTGTGCAGCCACCAATTTGCAATTTAGCCCCATCTCCAGAGCTAGGAGGAAGGATTTATTTTCATTATTTTCAAAGCTGAATGCTGCGTGTCTGCTTATTGTTTTGCAGATAAACCAGAGCTGGCTGGCCCTCAGAAGACTATTCAGTGTTCAAGCAATTTTATTAAAGCTTTAATCATTGGTGCAATATCTTTTCCATCTATCGTTAAAATGAGCAGATGTGTTCAGAGCTCACATCCAGAACCCGAGCGTGGCTTTTTCAGAGTGATCAAACCGTCAGTTTGCCTGTTTTGACCCTTATCTGACTCGATGCAGGTGTCAGACCACAAACATGGTACCTCAAACACATTATCCCAGCATGGAGCCTGCTTCCTTTTATTTGTACAGCTGAAGGCCCGCTCGCCTTGGTTGAAAGGCACTGATGATGCACTTGCATTGCCAAATAGATGGGGATCTGTAGCCACATGACCATGAGAAACTCAAGAAAAACAAACATGTGTCCTTGGCTTCGCTTAGTATGCTTTCCCTCATTCACTGCTGTTGTATCTTTTGACAATGTGCTTTGGGCTGTTTGAGTTCCACATTCATCACACAGTGCCCACACATGCAGCAACTTTTCCCATGACTCATAAATCACCTCTCCCATATAGAAACTGCAAAGAGCTGCATTTTTTTGGTCATCCTTCTTTTGAATTCTCACAATTTATTAACTCCTACTATTTACTGTTTGCACAGGCCACATACTGTAAGAGCTAGAGCTTTATGCTTTTTATAGAACTCCTTTCACATTTTGATTCTAGTCTATTGTACTTAGTGTTACGCTTATATAGTGGTTGTATATACAGCTCACTCCGGTCTCTGAACACTTTCGGGAAAGACTCATGAATCTGCTGCTCTACTAATATGATTCCCATGCTACCTTCTGTACAGATGCTTTGTCACAGAACATTTTCTTCTTGCCGAATTTGGATAATTTCTTGTAACAGATATAATACCTAATAATTTTAAAGTGGCTGTCAGTGTGGCTGTTTCACCTTGCAGCATATGGTAAAAATAAATATTTATATCTCTATAATTGTCATCTTAAAGTCTGTAAAGATATCAAGTTATGCATCATAAACATTTGAAATCCTGTTTTTTGCTACCCAATGTTGAGTATTCTTTTCTTTTCTCACTTAGGGCCTCCTTAATTTCAAGAAAAATATGTCTGACATGTATGTATGTATGTATGTATGTATGTATGTATGTATGTATGCATCTACACTTCGATCTCAGACGGCAGGCTTTCTTGTGTGTCCTTCAGTTTTCGATAGTAAAATGGGAGACTGATCCCTCAGCTATCAGCTCCCAGTTGGCTTTATCAGATAGACAGCCTTATTACTTTTAAGTGTGACTTCAACCATTAGTTGTTATAGGAGGCTCAGGTGACCTCAAACATCCCCAGTCACAAGGGTCACTAGTCACTTGTGAAAAAAGTATTTTATTATATTGGTGGCTGTGTGTAAAATCGATTGCCAAATTCCTTGTGAACTAGCAAAGGTTATTAATGCCTGTGTGACTGCAGCCTTATGCTGCCACAGGGTCAGAGTGTTTGGGATGCATGCAGCAGCTCTACTCAACTCCGCTTTTTCAGCACCCGTGATTTATATGCCACTTTTGGATATAATTATCTTTATTCCTATCATTCATCCGCTCTCAGCTTTCTCTTTCACATCACCCTCCATAGTACAACCTTCTGCTGTAATTTGTTGAAGGAAGATTAATGGCTTGGTGATCTGTACTGAAATGAAAGGCAGAGTTTTCAATGTCACGAAAGTGGGTCTCTTACCTGACCAACTTTTGCTGAACACATAACCTGTTCCTGACCATGACAGCTTATGTTCAGAGTTTCAGCTGTACATGTTTTCATTGATGCTTTTATTTAAAATATGGTTAAAGTGAGCTGATGGGGCTGCTGGGGGAGCAGCACAGCGAAGAAGGACTCACTCATCAGAAAGGCTGGCTCTGTGGTCGGCATGAAGCTGGACATTATGGACAGTCAGAGGAGCCTACTCAGCGACAGGTTGCTACTCCCAAAGTCAAGAACCAACAGACTTAAACTCCTTTGTCCCACATGCCATCAGACTGTTTAACTCCTCACTGGAGGGGAGAGGGAGGGGAAACAGGGGGACAAAGGAGGGCGGGAACAACTGAGCTGTAGTGCTTTTTTTTTTTTTTTTTTTTTTTTTTTCACTGTGCAATATATGCAATTTTTTTTTTTCTTATATTCGACTGTGCAGTAATCACTGTGCAACAGACTCACTCAAATGTGCAGTCCACTGGTATTCCTATTTATCCATATTATATATTCTGTATTTATATATGTGTATATATGGTATATTTATGCTTATATCCTTACTCTCATTCCCCTTTATTGTATCTGTAACATGCAACTTCTGTCGGTGCTGTGCTACTGGAAACTGAATTTCCCGGAGGAACCCACCAGAGGGATTAATAAAGTTTCATCTAATCTATTCTAATCTAATCTAATCTATTTATATGTGCACGTTGTTACAGCGTAACTTACTAGCATCACAAATTAAGACAGTGCATCACTTGGTCATTTGGATGTTCATGTATGCACTTGATGATTGTGATGCAGATAATGTATAGATGTTTTTAATGCTTAAATGTTTTAATACTTGCTTGTCTCTTTAACTTGCTGAAATAACTAGAACACAGGAAACAGACCAAGAAAACATAATGTTATTTAAATGTTAGTATCCCATAGTAACATTTGTCCTTCCAATTGTCACTAGAGTGCTTGTTCATAGGGGCTCATCTGTTTTTTGGCATTTTCTCTGTATTATTTTAGGGTCTTTACTTACTATATAAAGTGGCTTGAAGCAACTATTATTGTGATTTATATAATAAAACATTGAGTGAGGTGCACAGGTGAAGTCGACACTGTGGAGTTGAGACTGTTTGAAGTGAATTGAATGACAAAGTCCTCATTTATGAAGTGTTCTGCAAACTCAAACTTTATGGGCAAAAGGTGGATTCTCCCGTTTTACTGCAGCTACCCAACAATAAAGGATCATTTACAGCTTAAGAGACTGAAAGTGGACAGTACATCCTTGGTTTTTTTTTTTTTTAACATAGAACTCATTGTTGCAGTACAAGTGACCCCTAGATTGCTTTTTAGTTTAAGTGTCTTTGTTTGTCAACTGAGTTGTCAGGTTTTTTACTAGTTGGCTAACACAAACTAATGTAAGTCTGTTAGCAGCAACCAACCAACCAACCCAGTGACATCACATTCTGTAGTGGCATAAGATTTACTACATATGTGTTAAAGCTTTAACTTTGAAGCTGGAGTTAAGAAATAAGTGCTTAGAGATGGTGTTAAATCTATGATTTTCTTTTTTGATTTTTTTTTTTTTTTTAGAATAGGGCTCTATGACGTAAATTAGCCTTTAATCATGTAGTGTCTCATGTCCACTTTAAAATATAATATGCCTTGAAGTTATTACTAAAGTATATAATAAGCACAAGATAAATACATGTAAATTGATTGTTAAAAAGAGTTATAGCTGAGGGGCCTGGACAACAATGACCTGGTAACCTTTGGTCCTTTGGTAGCAAGCTGAGAATTAGGAACCTTTTGTAGGGCTCATAGGCAGCCAGCAGATCATAGACAAGTGTGGGAGCCATTAATTCTTACTTAAAACGTAAAATACTTTAAATTCACAAGCAGGCACCAAAGGGCTGTAAGAACTGGTCTAATGTGGTTGCTTCTATTAAAAAGCCCGTCAGCTGCATTTTTTTGAGTGTGTCACCAGCTATTACCCAGAGTAAGGTGCATTGAAACAGTCAAGACTGGAGGATATAAAAGGATGAGTGACCTTTTCTAAATCAGCAGGGGGAACGAAATGACCTGATTCCAGATGGATATCTCACTCGGGCAAAACACAATGTACCACTTTATTCACCCAAGCATCAAAGGGCAAATCAAAAATAACACCAAGGTTTTGGAGAGACAACCTGAACCTGAAAACCTGAACCTGAAAACCATCCTACGGGAGCACTGAGAGTGAAAATTGTAGAATTAGCTAGAAATCCACTTGTAGTAAAGAGAACAGCATAGATGCATCGTTCGCATCGTTCACAGCACATCTTAACCTAGTGTAGCTGATTTAACAGTAACATTTAATTTTAATTTTAAGAACAATTCTAAAGACTGGGGAAAAAAAAGGCAGCACATTTAAAGTACCCGAAAATACACACACCCAAAGTATCATTAATCATCCATCTGTTTAACTGAATATAAAGGTAACATGATAAACAGGTCACTGTCAACAAACATCCTTATCGAAACTAAAATCACATAACTGAGTGTCTGTGAAATTTTGAACCACAACAGGCTGCAGACAGGGTCAAATCCAGGATCTTTACGAGCAGTTCTTGTGACATACATCAGTCCCAGACCTGCATGAGAAACAGCTGCTCTGCATTTGCAACCAAGCCAAATAAATACTGAAAGAGGTTCCAGAAAAACTTTATAAGGAAATCTGGTGTTCTGTCCGTGCAAGAGGGTATGTTTGCATGTCATTCAGTCCGCTGTGAAAGGCTCAAACTGCACGTCCACTATCGTAAATCAATTGGCCGTTTTCTTAAGGCTTGAAGAGCGATCAGCTACCATCTTTGATCCGCCCTGTCTGCAAAGCACATGTACCATTTTCTATTGTTCACAGATGATCACAATCCTTTGCTCTTTTGAAATAAATAAGCATTAACACGATCTGGGATTGTGCAGTCACATAATTACGTAATCAGAGTAGATGTGCTGTCATGTTTACAAGTTTGTACGCATGCTAGCTGTGTGGGGCAATGTGGGCAGCTCTGTCAATCCACACTGAAATACCTCTAAAACTCTCAAAAACAATTTAACCTTACACTGGGAAGAAAAAGTAATCAGTATTGAGTTTATGCTAAAACTATCAATAGGTATTAGTTAGGTCGGAGATCTCAGTTGGCCAATGAAATACCTTCACAAACTTAAAGCAACATAAAGTTTTCTTCACACCCTCCAACAGCAAGTATATAATGTACTTTGGTGAAAAGTGATAAAATGCTCCTAATATCAAATATACGGATGTTTGTCTCTTGCCTTAAGTGTTGTTGATTCATTGAGAATCTGTGTTGATCAGGGTAAGCTATCTTTTCTTGAATACAATGGAAGAATTCACCATCTGGTGCTGGGAGAAGTAAAATATCAGTCTGAACAACTCAACAACAGTGTCATGACATTGTTGCCAAAAAAAAAATCCACAGGGCTTGCTGTGAGCAGAATCAAGTAGGAATTATTTGCTGTATAAAGCACTACACCCACCAGTGAAAGCAAGCATGCAGCTAACATTACTGCTCAGCCTCGGCGGATGCCATTGATTTTTACATCCTGTCAAGCTTCCTCGTTCACAGTGATGTAGTTGGCGTAGTTCAGTAGAAAGTTTCTAGAAAGAGACACTGCTGCTGAGTTTTTCATATCTATTCCTGAGCACAACAAAGCCAGTAACATTTAGTTTCATAACAAGAGAAGGCAGACAGCTAATATCTCCAAATCAATATAGATGGATAAATCGCATGACAGGCCAGAGAGAACTTAATTTTAATAGGTTCAGAATTTCAATTTCAGCAGTGTTTTAGGTTGAGTAAGGTTGCCTCCTACCATCATTTGAACTAAGGAAAAAAACTAGTAGTCAGCAGCTTATTTGTGATTTGTCAGCATTTTTAGGGCCCGAGCACTAAGAGTGCGAAGGCCCTATTGTATCTGCTCCATTTATTATTATTATTATTATTATTATTTTTCATTGAAATGAATTGGCCTTTTGAGGGCTTTGACATGCTCAAAAACTTTTGCACACGCATCAGGTCTGGTGAAAAATTTCGTATTTTAATGGTTTTACTTATGAGCACTGGGAAATGGCTCTAGAGCGCCACCTACGTGTTGTTAAATGCAGCCCTACGAACACATCGTTTGAGCTACATGTATGAAATCTGGCACACATGTGTATCATTCCAAGATGAACAAAAAAGTCAATGGGCCCATTGACGCAAACCCAACAGGAAGTCCGCAATTTAGAATTTGGAAGTGAAGTGACACTTCAGACCCAGCAGTCTGCCAGGGTATCCATGTCTACCCCTTCTCAGCCGCAGGCTAAATCTGAACTCATTTATGCCAAGCAGCTCTATTTTGGGTCAACAGGGTGACTGGTGTGCACGCAGAGGAAGGCGGACTGTGTCACGATAACTCCAAGAAACAGTCAAGAGCTCCAGATGGAGATGCGCTGCAGGCAGGGAAACCTGTCAATTCGACTTATTGTTTCCAAACCCAACCACGCTGCACAAACCTCTTTAAATAACAAACTGTCAGCTACAGCTGAGATCTGCTAGAAGCCAAATAATTACTCTAAGCATGAGGCTGATGTATACTTTTAAAATGTTCAAGATAGAGAAATCATATTTTACAACTTCAGTATGTTTTATCAAACGTATATTTAATACAGGTGTTGTCCATTTGGTAGCAGGGCTTTAAAATATCTTCTGCTTCAGTGACTCAGTACCTTACATGAGGAAAAATGGGATTCAAAGGCAGTAGGAAGCCTTAATGGTATTGTATTTTAATGTGGTAATTATACTACTGACAATGAGTATAATAAGTGTTCCTTAAAGGCAAAACGTGGGACAAATTATTGATAACAGCAAGGTTTAATTCATGAGAAGCACATAATGTTCTTTGGCTGCAGACGCTCGTGCACATTTTTGAAAATTTGGGCCATCTGTTGGGTGGTGGTTTTGTTTTGGGGGGTTTTCAGGGGCAGCACTAGACATTGACATGTTAATTCATTGTCAAGCCATGTGAATGCTTAGTAAACAGTTGCTTACCTCCTCAATGGAGAAGAAACTGAGCAAACCAGAGTGTAGATCATGTTTCTGATCATCGTGGGAATGCAAGTCCAATATTTACTCTGCAGCCTCCCTCAGCAGAGGTAAAACAGAGTCAGGCAAAAACTCTCTGCAGTTTTCAGCAATTCATCGTGAAATCCTTTGGTAAAAGATTTATTATAGCTGCTTTAATATAAAAATATATATATTGCAGCAGGTTTAGGGTTGCCGTTAGTCTTTTGGAATGAATTTAAATGCACTCATTTTGATAGGTATGTAAAATATTAGGCTTAGCGGTTATGTGAAGTAAATGAGATTAAAAGCAGTTGTGCTTTCTCATGTTTATTTTTTAATTGATCTTTTAATTCATTTGACAAATAGAACAACATCATCCGCCAAACTCTAATTACAATAAGAGCAAGAGCATACATAAAGCACAACTCCCCCCAAAGGGCCAGGCTTATACTAAAACTTTGATGTTTTATGATGCTTTTGTTACAACATGCTGTTTTTATTACAGTATGATGACATCACCCTGCTATAGCGGCATTGCAATGTTGTAGAACGTCGTATTAAAAAAATTAGAAAAGTGTGTTGTTCAACTCTCTCCATGCCCTTTCATGTTATATATTACTTCATATGGTTTCTTGAAATTTTCTTTCAAGGTCAACTTTGACCTTGGGCCCTAACAATGTAGGTCAAGGTCAAATGCTTAGCCAACCTAAGTACTCGTGTCCCCCAAGGCTTTGTAGTTTGAAGACGATTCATGTTGTTTTCACCAAAATTAAGTCATCTCGAGCTGATATTGTTATTTACCATTACACATAATTTCAAGACTATTAATATTATTATTATGCTAAACTACTAACAAACAGACAAACAAACAAACAGAAGCGGTTCCATATTTTCTTTCTTTGAATGGAATAGAAATCCTTTATTCTTCCCTCAAACAGGGCTGCTACTGTTTGCCAACTTCTCAGTGAAGTCTACCAGTACTAGTATCAGGTGCCCCTAACAATCCTTTACATTGTATTTACCAGGTTTTTAGCTTATATTGTTTTTTATTCTTGAAGGGTTAAGAAGAAAAAAAAAAAAAAAAAAAAAGTTATATTCTGAGTCTTAAAATGATGGCTCTCAAATCGCTGTCACATGCAGCTCGGTCTTCATCTAGTACAGTCTGTAACCCTGCTTCTCTACAACTAGAAACCTGTGTAAATACACAAGACAAGCATTCCTGCTAATAGCCTGCTGTTAAAATAAATACTGTTGAGTTGGCCTCTCGCCTGTGTAACAGATATACCCTTTTCAGCGCCCGGTTGCATTCGTTGTCTGGCTCAGCGGGGGTTCATATTTCGAAAACTTGGCAGTGCAGTGGCATGTGAAAAATGTCCCCTACGACAGGAGGACAGGGGGAATACAGAACAATAGGACATGCTAATGTTTAGGGTTTGGTTCTCTATTATCATCCTAACATGGTCCATGAATGTCAGGCTTTGGTTTCAAGGGCGGTATCACTTGAACTGATGTTATTTGGTCAAATTAGTGAAGCCAACATTGTATCCACTGGAAGTGAAACGGTGCCGACAGTATTACAGAACAGAAGAGGACCAAGTAAAGTTCTTATATGGTCAAAGTTTAAAGAAAATAACAAGTCTATAAAATTGACTGACGATGTTTAAACTAACACACAAGGCTTGCTTTGCGTGTATCACGTTCTAAAGTTCAGTCAAACTGAATTAAGTGTAGTGTTAAATCAAAGCTGACTCTTCAGGTGGCAGCTCACTATTTCTTGATGCTAACAGCTCAATGCTACATCAGTTGCCACTTGTTTATCATATCTAGATTTCTTCAGTCAGTTGTCAACTTACATTTTCAGAAGTGTGAGATTCTGGTTTTGAGAAAAATTGTCAAAAAGCCTAAATAAACCATTTCTGTTTCTTCAGACTTGTTTTCAAACTGTCCTTTATTAGTTACAGACTGTATATAACCACTGTGACATTAACATTTGATTCATGAAGGATTGATATTTGTATTGTGGTCAATGCCATGTGGGGTTTTTGGAGGCAGAAGTGATAATATTTGGATGGAGGGTGTATTGCTTAAAGCTAGCTAGCTTGGTTAGCAAGTTGTATCCATAAACTGAATGGAGCCTCACACAGACACAGAAAGACAATTAGTGCTAAAACTTACATACAAAATACTAGAATTCAACTCAGTAAATCATTAGTTACCAGATAAATAAACCCAACAGTGTTGAGTAATCCAATTCTGTTACTTAAGTTAATAAGTTATGTTATGTTAATATAATCAGCATAAAGGATTATATTAGCAATATAGACAAATAGTTTTTCATGCCCGGCTGTCAACAGGTTTATTTCTGCTGTAAAGTTGGACTTTTTTCCAGAGTCTGTGGGGATTGACTCACTTTTAGACCCACTCCCAAGGGACCCCTTGAGGAAATGCAGTTTTTGGCACCAGCTCACTTGGCTTAATTTTTCAGCCACAGATGTTTATCAGACAGTATTGCACATGACCACAAAGCTAAATCACCGGAGGACCTTTGAACAACTGTCTGACAGCCAGCAAAGAACATGCCAAATGTGGTTCACTGTAAATAGAGAAAAGCTTTCTGTCATGTGATAATAGTTCCTTCAACAAATCACTCACAGTTGGGTTCTTTTGCCTCAAAAGAGACTAAGAGCCATAAAAATGCCAGAGAAATATACTGTGGTGAGGCAATCACACAGTTCACATGAGGTGTAAGAGTGTGTCATTCACTGTCCCCCATAGGCCGGCGATAATCCCGTTGGCGTTTTATGATCGCCTAAGTGCGTCAGACTGTTTCCATTCCAAACGGATCCTCCAGCCACCTTGTTTCTGTACTCTTACTCCACATATCCAGAGCTCGTCCTGGAAAGAGGCAGTCGGTCGTTGGCTGTTGACCAGAGGCAGGGGGAGTGTCACTGAGTGTGAGTCTGCTGAATACTCATATTCAGCAGAGGCAGTTGGATAAGATCCTGTTCACATCTATTACAATTTACACTGTGAGGTCTGGAAGCTTGGATGAGGTAAACGTCACACACCCTGATCTGGAAGCTATTGAAATAAATGTATTTTTCAATGAAATCATATATATATATATATATATATATATATATATATATATATATATATATATATATATGTATATATATATATATATGTATATATGTATATATATATATATATATATATATATATATATGTATATATATATATATATATATATATATATATATATATATATATATATATATATATATATATATATATATATATATATATATATATATATATATATATATATATATATATATATATATATATATGTGTATATATATATATATATATATATATATATATATATATATATATATATATATATATGTATATATATATATATATGTATATATATATATATATATATATATATATATATATATATATGTGTATATGTATATGTGTGTATATGTGTATATATATATGTGTATATATATATACAGTTAAGCCCATAATTATTCATACCCCTGGCAAATTTTGACTTAAAGTTACTTTTACTCAACTAGCAAGTTATTTTTTGACTGGAAATGACACAGGCGTCTCACAAAAGATAATAAGATGATGTACAAGACGCATTATTGTGGAAAAAATATTTCTCAACTTTTATTTACATTTGAGCAAAAAGTATCATGTCCAGAATTATTCATACCCTTTACAAACTGTCACAGTCTCTGGGAAAATCCAAAGTTCCATACCATTCCAAATAGTCAAAGCTGTTCTAAAGCATCCTAATTACCCTGATTAATTGGAAATAGCTGTTTTACTCAACTCAACAGGTGAAAACAGCAGCTCTCTGCAGGTGCTCTGTGGACATTCATG